>NC_044389.1:35814082-36144185 GCF_006542625.1 Nomascus leucogenys
ATAGCCCCAATTTTTCTAGATAGCATGAAGACACAACCCACTCCATCATGCCTTTGGGAATTTTGATATAAGGTTTCAAGGCCGGGCGCGGTGGCTCACGCTTGTAATCCCAGCACTTTGGGAGGCCGAGGCGGGCGGATCACTAGGTCAGGAGATCGAGACCACGGTGAAACCCCGTCTCTACTAAAAATACAAAAAAATTAGCCGGGCGTGGTGGCGGGCGCCTGTAGTCCCAGCTACTCGGAGAGGCTGAGGCAGGAGAATGGCGTGAACCCGGGAGGCGGAGCTTGCAGTGAGCCGAGATTGCGCCACTGCCCTCCAGCCTGGGCGACAGAGCGAGACTCCATCTCAAAATGAATAAATAAATAAATAAAATAAAATAAAAATCGCGTTGTTAACTAACATTTAATGGCACAGGAGTAAATTCTGTAACTTTTTTATGGACACAGTTTATTTTTCACTGATTTATAACTAGATCACTACTTATGCCAAAAACTGTTTTCGTAAAGGGCCTGTGTAGTCTTTCAGAGCGAACAATTAAACACATGTGAGTAGTTTCGCTTTGTTGAAGGGAAAATTAAAAATGATTTTTAAACACAATACCAAAAGGATTTCCGTCCTTGACTCGGCCGCGATTCTGTGGCTGTACTACCCAATTTATCTCAAAAGGTTTTATTTTTAGGTTTAATCCGTGTATCAACCAAAGTAGCCTGTCTTAGAAATTCAGGCAAATTTGGCTCAAACTTATTTTACAAAATAGTGGAATTCCTGCATTCCTCTGGTTTCAGTAGTGCAACCATTTCTTGAGAAAGAGAAGGAAGGTGAGAGGGTGGCTTAGATTTTTTTTCCTAACAATTGAGTGATTTTTTGCTTGCTGTCCCCCTTATTCTTTTACAAAAGGGGAAGGGAACTCTGCCTCTTACCCGTCTGATGTGAATTAGACCACTTCCCTTAGCAGGTAGAAGCAGCACAGTCAATTTTGGTTTTAAATGATTTTTTTCTGCCTGCATTTCACAAGCTACTGAGTCATTACGTTATCATTTGAAAACACTTTGTAATCAGAGAACACATCAACATGTTCTGCATATGTTTGGGATAAAGAATATGCAATGTAGAAAAAAGGTAGGGTTAGTCATTCGGAGGAAGGACTATAAAACATTTTCTGAAAACGCCCTTTTTTGTATTTTTTCTCAACATTTTAGAATATAACTTTAGAAAGCAGCATGCTTTGGACAGACTAGAATTTAGAGCTCATTGTGTGACTTACCTTTGTTGTCCTATTAAATCTTCCCAGGATGCCTTTACACCCACTTCAGACCCCTGAGCCTCAAGTGTCCAGGAGGCGATTTGATATGCAGACTACAGCGAGATTTACGATCACATAGCTCTTGGTTCAAGTTTGAGTTCCTTTATGACTTTAGTTAACCTAAGTGTCTTTTTTTTCTTTCTTATTATGTTGACACTTCAGAGAATAAATTTCATGTTTAACGATGTCTTATAATGGCATCTTTTAAAATGAGATTATAGGCCAGGTGCAGTGGCTCATGCCTGTAATCGCAGCACTCTGGGAGGTCAAGGTGGGCTGATCACCTGAGTTCAGGAGTTCAAGGACAACCTGGCCAACATGATGAAAACCCATCTCTACTAAAAAATATTTTAAAAATTAGCATGGTGTGGTGGTGCACACCTGCAGTCCCAGGGAGGCTGAGGCAGGAGAGTCACTTGAACCTGGGAGGTGGAGGCTGCAGTGAGCCAAGATCATGCCACTGCACTCCAGCCTGGGCAACAGAGCGAGACTCCATCTCAAAAGAATGTATAAATAAATAAATAGGGATTATAATAGCAATTTACTTATAGGGCTGTTATAGATTAAATGAGCTAATGCATGCATTTAAATTTTAGCATGGAAGAGTATAAGGCCCTAAGTGTATGTAAATAGTGAAGAAATTGACCCAAACTGAACTTTTTGTCTCCCCTCCAATACTGAGTATCTGTGATTATGATGAGGACATCTTTTAGATCAGCAGTCCCCAGCCTTTTTGGCACCAGAGACCAGTTTAATGGAAGACAATTTTTCCATCGACAAGAGAAAGGAATGGTTTCCGGATGAAACTATTCCACCTCAGATCATCAGGCATTAGTTAGATTCTCATTAGGAGCTCACAACGTAGCTCATTCACATGCACAGTTTGCAATGGGGTTCACGATCCTATGAGAATCTAATGCCACCACTAATCCAACAGGAGGTAGTGCTCAGGTGGTAACGCTCACTTGCTTGCCTGCTGGTCACCTCCTGCTATGCAACCCAGTTCCTAAAGACCATGGACCAGAATCTGTCATGGGGGTTGGGGACCCCTGTTTCAGATGCTTTTTTTTTTTTGAGACAGAGTCTCACTGTCTTCCAGGCTGGAGTGCAGTGGTGTGATCTTAGCTCACTGCAACCTCCACCTCCCGGGTTCAAGGAGTTCCCTGCCTCAGCCTCCCTAATAGCTGGGATTATAGGCTCCCACCACCACGCCCGGCTAATTTTTGTATTTTTAGTAGAGACAGGATTTCACTGTATTGTTCAGGCTGGTCTTGAACTCCGGACCTCGTGATCCACCCTCCTCGGCCTCCCAAAGTGCTGGGATTACAGACATGAGCCACCACGCCCGGCCTTAGATGCTTCTTGAGAACATTTGTTATTTACTTCTCTGAGCTGGGTATAATTTTGATTCTTTTAAATTAAGCCATGAGAAGAAAATGTCAGAATAGCAATAATATTACCTACTACTCAGGGATTTAATAATATATAGAAAATGTAAAATAAAATGGTTGTTACTAACAGCAATTTCTGCCTCAGAAGACATAATACAAGCAGTCAGAACACTTCTCTCTTTTGAAGCAATCATCTAGTCATGTTCCAAGACCTGACCACTTATTGTGGGCAAACCTTTGTGTCTTCTCTAAAAAACAGGGCCACAGTAAAACTACTGCCAATAATGATAACAATGTTATTATATTATATTAATTTATATGTTATTATTATTGTAGCTACTTTTTTGTACTTACTGCTATATGCCAGATAACACCCATGCTTTACTTGCTAAATCTGCACAGTGACTCTCTGAGGTAGATATTTTGATTCCCATGTACTCTCACAGAGGAGGACACAGAGTACAAAGAGGTTAATTTGATTAATACAATCAACTGAATAGCTCCTAAGTGGCAGAGTCTGGATTCAAACAGAGAGCCCCGATTCTGGAGTTCTTAAAGAGATAGATAAAATCTCGAAGAGTTCAGCTGCCCACCAACCTAATCTAATCACTAAGTGTTTTATTAATTTCATAGAGGTTAGTGGAGTCCCTTGAATTGCTTAACGCTTGTTTGTTGTTGTCTTTTTTTGAGATGGAATCTCCATCTGTTACCCAGGCTGGAGTGCAGTGGTGCGATCTCGGCTCACTGCAAACTATGCCTCCTGGGTTCAAGCCATTCTCCTGCCTTAGCCTCCTGAGTAGCTGGGATTATAGGTGTCTGCCATCATGCCTGACTAATTTTTGTATTTTTAGTAGAGACAGGGTTTCACCTATTGGCCAGGCTGGTCTCGAACTCCTGACCTCTGATAATCCATTCTCCTTGGCATCCCAAAGTGCTGGGATTACATGCGTGAGCCACTGCACCCGGCCATTGTTGTCTTTTTTTGTTTTTTGTTTTTTTTTGAGACAGAGTTTCTCTCTTGTTGCCCAGGCTGGAGTGCAGTGGTGCCATCTTCGCTCACCGTAACCTCCACCTCCCGGGTTCAAGCGATTCTCCTGTCTCACCTGGGACTACAGGCATGCACCACCATGACTGGCTAATTTTGTATTTTTTAGTAAAGATGGGGTTTCTCCATGTTGGTCAGGTTGGTCTCAAACTCCCAACTTCAGGTGATCTGCCTGCCTCAGCCTCCCAAAGTGCTGGGATTGCAGGCGTGAGCCACCGCGTTCAGCCCTGTTGTTGTCTCTTAAGGCAAGGTCTCACCTCTGTCACGCAGGCTGGAGTGCAGTGGCACTATCACAGCTCACTCCATCCTCCCACCTCAGCCTCCCAAATAGCTGGGACTACAGGCATGCAACACTGCACCTGGCTAATTTTTTAAATTTTTGTGGAGACAGAGTCATGGAGTGTTGCCTAGGCTGGTCACGAATTCCAGTCAATCCTCTTGCATCGTCCTTCCAAAGTGCTGGCATAATAGGCACGAGCCACAGCTCTCCCAGACACTTGTGAAAATGGCAGATTGCCAGGCCCTATGAAGAGCCCCAAATCTGACATCTGGGATTAAGACTAGAAATCTGCACTTTTGACAAATTTTCCTTGTAATCATATACACTGTATAGTTTGAGAATTTCTGATCAAAAGGATGAATTTCAAACTCCCTATTTGTACATTAAAAACAATGCCTTGGGCAGTGCCTGCTTTGTAATAGATGTTCAACAAATACATGTGGGAAAAAACCCAAGGAGCCAGGAAGAGAAGAAAGCGAGGATGACTAATCAGGCTACTTAATTTTTGGATAAAATTAAGTCTTAAGATGAAGGAAAGGAGGATAGACTAGATCCTCTACAGACATTTTGCACATATTAATTTCAAACTTCAGTCAGCTTTCTGCCTTATTTTTCTTTCTCCAAAAGGTTAGCAAGCCCTTGAAAAACAAATAGAATGATTAACTAAGTGTACATTTAACCACTCAATTTCTAAATGCCTTTCATTCTTTTCTTCTTTTTATTACAGGTTTCTCTGCTTGCACTGGCATGCAAACTGGTTGTGCTGGTCAAATGAGTCAGTTCAGAGGAAAGCATTAATTTAGATGAGAGTGTGTTTGTGTTGAAATCTTCCAGAGGCACCATAGTCACTGTTAGGTAACAGGAGCACCCTAATGGCGCTGGTTCCGGGTTCTTCTTCCTCCCCAACACAGGCCCGCCAAAAAGAAGCCAACCAGAGGTCACGCCTTCCCGCCTGGGCCTAGGCCCAGCCCCTCAGCCAACCAGCAACCCCCACGTAACGTCCCCGGGCATAAAAGATGGAGGCCACAGAGCTCTCTGTCTTCCCTTCCACTTCGGCTCTCCCTCGGACTCCTCCAATAAAGATCTCTTGACTGCAACCCGTGTGGCGTGGTCTTAGTCTGAGCCTACGGAGCCACTCTTTCATTGGCGCCGTGACTCGGATTGGGACTCCCCGCCTTTGGTGGGACCCCAATCCCTCTCAGGCTCAGACAAGGCCCCGGTCAGTCTTCGCCCATTTTCCTGTTCGCCGAGCTCTTCGCCCACCACCGGCCTCGTCTCGGTAAGTTTTCCCCTCCCGGGTCTACCTCTAGGGCAAATCGCCAGACCGTAGCCGCTCCCATGACAAACACATTTTGCCCGACGCCCCTACGGCAGTGGTAGGCCCCTATCATTCACTTCCGCCTCGGCCTGCAGGGAACGGAGTTTTCTCCATCTCCTCCTCGTGTCTCCGGCCTGGGTCCCTTCCCTTTCTCACTCCAAAAATCCTGGTACCAGGTGGCCCACAGTCCTCGGCCATAGTCAGCCCCTCAGTCCTTCCGCTTTGGTGACGACCGAACCGGAAGCTGAGTCATGTCGCAGTGTTCGGCTATTAGGGGACGCCCTACTTAGCCCTGACTGCATATCCTCTCGTAGCCCCACCATAGGAGGCTCTGCATCCCTGCCGGCCGACTCTCCCCTACAGTGCCTCTTAAATAATCTGTCAGCCCTAGGCCTCGCAATCGACCTCAAACCAAAACGCCTACATACCCCTTAAATAACCAAAATAAATGGCCCACTTATAGGCCTCTGGACATTGTGAGAGAACAGGAAAATGGGAAGAGATCCCCTATGTCCACGGCCCCCTGCGTAAACCTCAACATCTTATCGCTGCCCTCAAACTGCTAACCTCTCCCTCCGATCCGGACTCCATATCACCACCCTCAGCCCCACCCTCCGGCCTCCGC
This sequence comes from Nomascus leucogenys, assembly GCF_006542625.1. Taxonomy (NCBI): domain Eukaryota; kingdom Metazoa; phylum Chordata; class Mammalia; order Primates; family Hylobatidae; genus Nomascus; species Nomascus leucogenys. The sequence continues at coordinate 35,820,048 of NC_044389.1, forward strand.
CCGGCCAGCGGTGGCCCCGCCCCTTGCCACTTCCCCCGACCTCTCTCTTCCTTCCCCTTCCTCCACAACCTCTCCAGCTCCCTCTCCTCCGCTGCTCAGCCCTCCCACCACTCGTTCCAGATCACATCTTTCTGTCCTTGTCCCTCTTAGGGAAGTTGCAGGGGCAGAAGGCATTGTTCGTGTCCATGTTCCCTTCTCTATGGCTAACTTATAAACAGGCTCTTACACTCCTAACTCTGCCTCTTATATCCAAATTTCTCTAACACCCTCCTTCTCAAGAAGCGCTGGCAGGTCTAGGAGCAAGCCTGCACTTATGCAGACCAAGTTCACCAGACTACCCCAGCCTTACCCATAGCAACGCAGGCTGTCCCCGAGCAAGACCCTAACTGGGATTACAACTCCTCAAATGGCATCGCTGCTCGAGACCACTTCGCCACCTGCCTAGCAACTGGCCTCTGCAGGGCAGCCCAAAAGGCAGTCAACTTTGAAAAACTTCATGAAATCATACAAGAGAAACATGAAAACCCCTCCGCCTTTCTCGACCGCCTTACACAGGCCCTTCAACAATACACTAACATAGACCCAGAAGCCCCCGATGGCAGGCAGCTTCTCATGTCCCATTTTTTCACGCAAAGCTTCCCAGACATTAGAGCCAAATTAAAGAAGCTAGACAGAGGCCCCTTCACCCCGCAGATTGAGATTTTGGCCACCGCGTTCAAGGTGTACCATAACCGTGATGAACAGGCAAGGAGGCAAAAGTGTCAAATGCCGGCTCAAGCTCTCCGAGCCCCTACTCGGCCAGCTATACACACTGGCGACCGTAAGCCACTATTTGCCCACCGTCAGCCCCCTGAGCCCTGCTTCAAGTGCGGCAAAAAAGGGCATTGGGTTCCTGAGTGCCCTAATCCCAGGCCTCCACACAAGCCATGTCCAAAATGCCACTAGCTCGGTCACTGGGCCATCGACTGCCCCAACTCCCAGAGGGGTGTTGGGCCAGACCCCAGCCCTGCCCCCGATCTCTTAGGAATGGCCATTGACGATTGACGGGGGCCTGGGACTCTTCCCCCGACGCACACTATCACTGCACAGGAGCCCAGGGTGCCTCTCACGGTAGATGGGCGCCTCGTAACTTTCCTTCTCAACACCGGAGCTACCTTCTCGGTTTTGCAGGAATTTTGGGGTGCTGTCTCCACCTCTGGCCCTCTCAAAGTCGGGGTAGGAGGCCAGACCATATGTCCAACAACTACCCCGCCTTTATCATGTTCTTTCTCAGGCCACCTCTTTTCCCATAAGTTATTCACCACACCCGAGTTAAACTTTGGACATCCCCTGAGGAACCTGCAGGATCATCAGCTCAGGAATCCCAAGACACCTGCGAACCATTGGAGGATTTGCACCTCCTATTTCGGAAAGAAACATCCCAGACTAAAAAGGCTCCTACCACTGATCCTGAGGAACGACCGCTTCCTCCTTTAAAAAGATAAGTGAAAGAACTCAGACTAGATAAAATGATCTCATTTTCCAGAGCACCCTCTTTACCTTCCTGTTTGCTCTTTGCCTATGTGTCCCTCCTACTTCCTTGGATACCTCATACAACCACCTCTCCCCTTTCACTAGCTCCTAATTACCTCTACAAGACTCTCAACTTAACTCACACTCTGTTAAACCAGTCCAATCCTTCACTGGCAAATGACTGTTGGCTGTGTATCTCTCTATCAACCTCTGGCTATATTGCCACTCCCATTCCCGCAAAAAACTGGGTCTTCACCAACTTGACCTACCACCCTCGTTATGAAGGAAAAGACCCTTTCCAACTTCTAAACATGCAATCATTAGCCGACTTCCCCATATCTGATAGGACCAAAGATACCATAACAGGACGTGCAACCCAACTTTTACGTTCTTACATTTCCAACCTCACCTATTACACAAGCAATGAAAAGCCCATACACGGCCCTGTAACCACAAATACTATTTTAACTTTCCAAGCCCCTTTATGCATCCAACGCAACCTGTCATCTGGCCTGCCTCTAGGGCACATACCACTGCATCAGTGTAATTACACCCTACAACTTCAAGCCCCAATTGATCATAGTAACTTTCGAGTCACCCAAACCGCTCCATTCAAACAGCTTGTCCGCTTCTCTGGGCCCCCCAAAATCATCACCTCCTCCCTGCTCAACAAACAGTCCGGGTTCTGTAATGGCAGACACACTCCCTGCATGACCATTCACCCCTGGACTCCCTGCAGCAGCGCCCCCACTACTAGTGAGTGCCTTCTCATCCCCTCTTTCAATCACTCTCTCGAATGGCTCCTAGTAGATACAAAACGTTTTTTTCTCCAATGGGAAAATAAAACACAGGGAGCCACTCAGTTTGCTCCTAACACCCCTTTCCAGCCACTCACTGGAGCTACCTTAGCAAGTACTCTAGGAGTATGGGAGAATGAAAACAACAAACTCACACACCTTTTTAACATACATAACGAGTTCTGTCTACCCAGCCAAGGCATATTCTTCTTATGTGGAATGTCGACCTATATCTGCCTCCCCACTAACTGGACAGGCACCTGCACCTTAGTCTTTCTAAGTCCCAACATTAATATTGCCCCAGGAAATCAGACCTTATCAGTACCCCTCAAAGCTCAAGTCCGTCAGCGGAGAGCCATACAACTAATACCCCTACTTATAGGGTTAGGAATGGCCACTGCTGCAGGAACCGGAATAGCTGGTTTATCAACTTCATTATCCTACTACCACACACTCTCAAAGGATTTCTCAGACAGTTTACAAGAAATAACGGAATCTATTTTTACTTTACAATCCCAAATAGACTCTTTAGCAGCAGTGACTCTCCAAAACCGCCGAGGCCTAGACCTCCTCACTGCTGAGAAAGGAGGACTCTGCACCTTCTTAGGGGAAGAGTGTTGTTTTTACACTAACCAGTCAGGGATAGTACGAGATGCTGCCCGGCGTTTACAGGAAAAAGCTTCTGAGATCAGACAACGCATCTCAAATTCTTATACCCACCTCTGGGGTTGGGCAACATGGCTTCTTCCCTTTCTAGGTCCTGTGGCAGCCATCTTGCTGTTACTCGCCTTTGGGCCCTGCATTTGTAACCTTCTTGTCAGATTCATGCAGCAGCAGATTTCCTCCATTTCTAACCAAACTTAACCAGCTTCTCATTAGACAGTACCAGCTTTTAGCCACCGAAAAGGATTAGCCACCAAAAGGATGTCACAGACTTCAGCAGCCAAGCCATGCAGACCCCAGACAACCCGCTTCATGCAGCTTCTCCAGACCCTCCACCATGACTCCTGGCTCATCCCTAACCCCTCCCTACCCTTCGGTTGGCTCTTAGCCCTAGATGACTTATACCTTCAAGGAACCTTCATGGATTTCAAGGCCGAAGAAGTCTTCATATACAGCGCCCTACTACTTAGCCTCCTGCTCCTGCTGTGCCCCTGCAGTCCTCCCATACCCCTCCCCCATGACGCCCCCGTTCAGCAGGAAGTAGCCAGATGAATGGCAACGCCCATCTCCCCACTTCTTAAGAAACAAAAAAGGGAGGAATGTTAGGTAACAGGAGCACCCTAATGGTGCTGGTTCCAGGTTCTTCTTCCTCCCCAACACAGGCCCGCCAAAAAGGAGCCAACCAGAGGTCATGCCTTCCCGCCTTGGCCTAGGCCCAGCCCCTCAGCCAACCAGCAACCCCCACGTAACGTCCCCGGGCATAAAAGACGGAAGCCGCAGAGCTCTCTGTCTTCCCTTCCGCTTCGGCTCTCCCTCGGACTCCTCCAATAAAGATCTCTTGACTGCAACCGGTGTGGCGTGGTCTTAGTCTGAGCCTACAGAGCCACTCTTTCAGTCACATGTGCACAAAAAATGTGGCTGCACATCTGTGTTCTAGTTAGTCCAAACAATTTGTTAAATATTCCTGGAAATTTGTCCTGGAAGCTGCTTTAGAAAGTTTGACACAATTAAGTCCAAACTTACCCAAGTGAGAAGTTCCCTTTTGATTTTTCAACCACTTCTTTCCCCTTATCCCCACCAGTGGTTAAAAAGAAAAAAAGAAAAAACAGTGATATGTACTTCTACCACATTCTACTATTTAGAATAATAGAAAATTAGAGCTAAAACTACTAAGAGCCATGCTTAAAATTTTTATGGCATTTAATGCTTGTAAAGGTACTTTCATTTCACATGCACAGCTCATTTCATCTTCACAATAACTCTGCGGTTGACATTTTATAGATGAAGAAACAGAAGCCATGTGACGTGCCCAAAGTCAAGGAAAGTTCAAGTTCCATTTTGTTTTCCTTTTTTTTTCTTTTTTTTTTTCTAATTCTTTTTAGACAGGGTCTCATTCTATTGCCTAGGCTGAAGTGCAATGATATGATCCTGGCTCATATCAGCCTCCACCTCCCGGACTCAGGGAATCCTCCCGCTTCAGTCTCCCAAGTAGCTGGGACTACAGGTGTGTGCCACCATGCCCAGACAATTTTGCGGGGGTGTTTTTTGTAGGGATGGGGTGCAGGAGTCTGTCCTGCAGACCCTGATCCAACGACGGATGAATAACGTGCACTGACAGATATTCTGCTTTGCCAGTCTGGCTGAGCATGCAGGGCCACTTACAGACACCAAGAAGAGTGCTGTAAATAGTTGGAACCTCCAGCCTAGAGGAGCCAGCAAGACTCACCTTCATTCAGTAAAGATTAATTGATAAAGGCTTGAGTCAACACCACTGGAGGGTAATTGGCATTGCGGACCTCCCGAGTAGAAAGCAATTAAGCACCCTAAGATTAGTCTTAGGACCACATGAGTAAACAAGCTAGTTAGATAAACTCTCCCACATTCCTCTGTATCTACTTTAACCTATTTAACTAAAGGTAAAGGGACTAGGCTGCCGTCAGCTAGATCTATTACTGAAGTTATGCAAACTCTCAGGCCTTCCAAGAGGGTTTGTGGCTATTATAACTAAAATTTTTCCCACCAGCCTGACTGAACCCCCACGATGGGGTTTCCCCATTTTGCCCAGGCTGGTCTCAGAACACCTGGGCTCAAGTGATCCACCCCACTGAGCCTCCCAAAGTGCTGGGATTACAGGCATGACCCACTGCACCTGGCCATGAGTCCAATTTCTTACTGGACAAAGGAGAAAATATAGGAAGAGAGAGAATAATTTATATAGAGTTGATTGAATGCTGGTCACTGGTAGAATCCAGAGCTGTTGATATCTTCTGTTTATTCTTTTTTTTCTTCTCTTTACTAAATACGTCTTTGATAATTTTGATGTGACAGGCATTCTGCTGGGGCTCCACAGTAGCTTAAAATGTATCTATAATTATAATTGTTGTAATGGAGACAAGTACAAATGCAGTGGGAATGTAACTAATAAATGCAGGTTAGTCACTCAGTGCTTGCAGAGCCCTATTAACAAAAGCGAGGTCTGGTATAAAAAAAGTGATTTATTTTCCGAGCTAGCTTAGAGGAAGAAGCGCAGGAGTCTTGACTTTAAATGTACTACTTTGTTTCTGGAGCAAAAGCAGGCACTTTTTTCTTTTTCCATTTTTTTTTTTTCATTTTCTTTTTTCTTTTTCTTTTTTTCTTTTTTTATTTTAAGTTCTGGGATACATGCACAGAACATGCAGGTTTGTTACATAGGTATATGTGTGTGCCATGGTGGTTTGCTGCACCTATGGACCCATCCTCTTAAGTTCCTTCGCCTTGTCCCCAATCTCCCAGCAGGCCGTGGTGTGTGTTGTTCCCATCCCTGTGTCCATGTGTTTTCATTGTTCAACTCCTACTTACGAGTAAGAACCTAAAGCAGGCACTTTTAAAAGGCAGGAGAGGAAGTGAGCAAGATGAGGGATCTGCATGTTAGCTTGGTCCCTTACCTACCAGGAGGTCAAGCTGGTGACTTCTGGCATCTTTGTGGGCAGGACTATGATAAAAACTCCCTAGCTGGGAGAGAGTAGTGGACATGTTTTTCAATTGTTATCTCTTGAGGTAACCCTCTGGTGGGTGAGAGTTCCATAGCAGGCATGCTTTGGTCTATAAATCGACTGTTAACTCTCAAAGAGGGTTCCATCTTAGAGTGCATAGATGAACTTACTCTGTAGGGAGTGTCTGGTGAAGGGAGGGTAAAATGCTATGTTGTCATTACTAAAAGACTAAGTAGAAAGTGGAGAACAGGGGTGTATCAGTCCATTTTCACACTGCTACAAAGAACTACCTGAGACTGGGTAACTTATTTAAAAAAAAAGGTTTAACTGATTCACAGTTCTGCATGGCTGGGGAAGACTGAGGAAACCTACAATCATGGTGGAAGGTGAAAGAGAAGCAAGCACCTTCTTCACAAGGTAGCAGGAGAGACAGAGAGCATGAAGGGGGAACTGCCATACACTTTTAAACCATCAGATCTGGTGAGAACTCAGTCACTATCATGAGAACAGCATGGGGGAAACTGCCCCTATGATCCAGTCACCTCCCACCAGGTCCCTCCCTTGACATGCGGGGATTACAGTTCAAGATGAAAGTTGGGTTGGGACGCAAAGCCAAACCATATCATTCCACCCCAGCCCCGCCCAAAGCTCATTTCCTTCTCACATTTCAAAACACAATCATGCCTTTCCAACAGTACCTCAAAGCCTTAACTCATTCTAGCATTAACCCAAAAGTCCAAGTCCAAAATCTCAACCGAGACAAGGCAAGTCCATTCTGCTTCTGAGCCTGTAAAATCAAAAGCAAGTTAATAACTTCCAAGATATGATGGGGTTACAGGTATTGGGTAAATGGTCCCATTTCAAATGGGGAAAATTGGCCAAAACAAAGGGGCTACAGGCTGCATTGCAAATCAGAAACTCAATAGGGCAGTCATTAAATGTTAGAGCTCCAAAATAATCTCTTTTGACTCCATGTCTCATACCCAGGGCATGCTGATGCAACGGGTGGGCTCCCAAGACCTTAGGCAGCTCTGCCCTTGTGGCTCTGGGCAGGGTACAGCCACTGCAGCTGCTTTCATTGGGTGGCATTAAGGGCTGACATTGAGTGCCTGCAGTTTTCCTAGGCGCACAGTGCAAGCTGTCAGTGGATCTTCCTTTGGGAATCTGGAGGACAGTAGTCCTCTTCTCACAGCTGCATGAGGCAGTGCCCCAGTGGAGACTCTGGGTGGGGGCTCCACCCCACATTTCTCCTCTGCATTGCCCTAGTATGGGCTCTGCATGAGGGCTCTGACCCTGCAGCTGACTTCTCCCTGGACATTCAGGCGTTTCCATACATCCTCTGAAATCTAGGTGGAGGTTCCCAAAGCTCAACTCTTGCCTTCCGCACACCTGCAGGCTTAACACCATGTGAAAGCCAGCAAGGCTTGGGGATTGCACCCTCTGAAGCGATGGACTAAGCTGTACCTTGTCCTCCATTGGCCATGGCTGGCACTGGAGCAGCTGGGACACAGGGCACCATGTCCCAAAGCTGTACAAAGCAGGGGGGCTCTGGGCCTGGCCCACGAAACCATTTTTTCCTTCTTGGCCTCTGAGTCCATGATGGGAGGGCCTGCTGTGAAGAACTTTGAAGCACCCTGGAGAGGTTTTCCCCAATGTCTTGGCTATTAACATTTGGCTTCTCTTTACTTTTGCAGATTTCTGCAGCTGACTTGAATTTCTCCCCAAAAAACAGGTTTTCCTTTTCCACCACATGGTCAGGCTGCAACTTTTCCAAACTTTTACACTCTGCTTCTCTTTTAAACCTAAGTTCCTATTTCAGATCATCTCTTTGTGAATGCATATGACTATAGGCTTTTAGAAAAAGCCAGATCCCACTTTGAATGCTTTGCTTCTTAGAAATTTATAGGCTGAGTGCGGTGGCTCATGCCTGTAATCCCAGCACTTTGGGAGGCTGAGGCAGGCAGATAACGAGGTCAGGAGATTGAGAACATCCTGACCAACATGGTGAAACCCCGTCTCTACTAAAAAAATACCAAAAAGTAGCTGGGCATGGTGGTGGGTGCCTGTAGTCTCAGCTACTCGGGAGGCTGAGGCAGGAGAATGGTATGAACCTGGGAGGTGGAGCTTGCAGTGAGCCGAGATCACGCCACTGCACTCCAGCCTGGGCGACAGAGTGAGACTCTGTCTCAAAAAAAAAAAAAAAAAAAAAAAAAGGAAATTTATTCTTCCAGATGTCCTAAATCGTCAATCGTCTCTCTCAAGTTCAAAGTTCCACAGATCTCCAGGGCAGGGGCGAAATGCTGCCAGTCTCTGGAGTAAAGCATATCAAGAGTGACTTTGACTCCAGTTCCCAATAAGTTCCTTATCTCCATCTGAGACCATCTCAGCCTGAACTTCACTGTCCATATCAATATCAGCATTTTGGTCAAAATCACTCGACAAGACTCTAAGAAGTTCCAAACTTGTTCCCGCGTCTTTCTGTCTTCTTCTGAGCACGCCAAACTGTTCCAACCTCTGCCCATTATCCAGTTCCAAAGTCACTTCTGCATTTTCAAGTATCTTTATAGCAGTGCCTCAAACTCCAGTACCAATTCTCTGTATTAGTCCATTGTTAAACTGCTATAAAGAACTACCTGAGACTGGCTCATTTATTTAAAAAAGGTTTAATTGCCTCACAGTTCCACATGGCTGAGGAGGCCTCAGGAAACTTATAATCATGGTAAAGTGCGAAGGAGAGGCAAGCACCTTCTTCAAAAGGTGACAGGAGAGAATGAAGGGGGAACGGCCACACACCTTTAAACTGTCAGATCTTTTGAGAACTCACTATCATGAGAACACCATGAGGGAAACTGCCCCCATGATCCTATCGCCCCCCGACCAGGTCCCTTCCTTAACACATGGGGAAGGATTACAATGTCAGATGAGATTTGGGTGGGGACACAGAGCCAAACCATATCAAGGGGAAAAGGAAAAAGAGAAGAGAAAATAATAATAGTTATTCATTTCCTTTTTCTTAAGAAAAATGGGGATACTCGGTTACAGAAACACAAAAGAGACAACTAATTCTGTTAGAGAGACGTTGTCAAGGAAAAATTTCTTGGTGAGATACAGAATTAGCTGAAACCTAATTTTTGAAACATGTTTTTCAGGCAGTGAGTACCCAGAGAACGGTCTAGAAAGGAGCATATGACTAATTCATGGATTTATTCCCATTGTATGTCTCTGTAGTATTGTATACTATTCTTGTTGTAACATTTGCCACTAAGAGATGTAAATTAGCCATTGTCTGTACCTTAGCTCCGTTTCCCCTTCACCCTCACTTCCCCACTGTACTGCAAGTGCTGGAGATGTGAGGTGAGGAGAAGGCTAATTCCCAGATCTCAAGCACGAGTAAGTTAGTGGACAGTGGGGATAGTGGTGGATCAAGGGGGTACTGTTGAGCTTTTTAAAATTGAGCTAATCATGAGGCATCTAAGAAAAGATGTCAAGGAAACAACTGACATCAGGTGAGAAGTCTGGCTGCGGTAATCATTCTTGTCTAGGTGATGATTAAGTCACAGGAGTTGTGGAGCTTGGCAAAGGAAAGCTCTTCACTTTCAGCTGCCTCAAAACCATCTTGTTTACAATGACAGGCAGTTAAATCCAAGCACACGTTACAGTAGAATCTACAGAGAAAGGTAGCTGTATTTAGATTGTGGTTTTCTCAAAAAGGAGAGTTGAAATATTTATCCTAATGTTCATTATCTACGAATAGAGTTAGGGCAAAATTCTCTATTTTGATCTATGAGCTATACAGCAATTGAATATTTTTCACCCTGTATTATACTACGCTTATTATTATGCATATTTTGGTATTTCATTTTTCCTTCTTGTTCATCTTTTTGTTTGCAAATAACAAAAAGCAATTCGAGTTACATTAGAGGAAAAGGAAAATTACTGTGAGAGTAAATTTTTTTTTTTTTTTTTTTTGAGACGGAGTCTCGCTCTGTCACCCAGGCTGGAGTGCAGTGGTGCGATCTCGGCTCACTGCAAGCTCCGCCTCCTGGGTTCACGCCATGTGAGAGTAAATTTTTCTGTCCAAATCTAAGGGTAGAATGCAACCAGGTCTCAAGAACTGCCGCTGCAATCTAGAACGCTTTAAGACAAACGAGATGTGTTTCCCCATTTCTGGTTTCCCTTTGCCTATTTTTATACTTCTATACTGCAAGATAAATCTTATTTGCTACTCAGTCCACATAATGGTCAAAAAGTGACTGCCTGTAACTTCAAATATTCATGAGTTATAGTTTCAGCCACACAAACAGGATGATTTCCAGTCTGATTCCCTTTCCACTTCTGGGAGAAGTGACATTGAACCTATTCCCATCCCTATTTACTCTCATCAGCTGTGGCCAGGATGTATTATAACATCATACATATATGGCTGTGAGTGCTGTGTATCTGAGGGGCAGTTCAGCATAGTGGTGTGCTGAAGCTTGCTTGTAATGACTTCTAAGAGCCAGTTGTTAAATTTTTAAAATTTTTGTAGATTGGTTGTTAAACATAGGCATTATTAAAAAATAAATTATACAAAGTTAATAATATTAAGTATAGTTAAGTAAATTATATTAAATACAAAAGTAATAAATATTCAAAATTTACCACTTCCTGATTCTTTCAATTATAACAATATTATTTGTTCTTGAGGTTATTTACCTTTACAATTATTGTATCTGTATGGTGAAAATACTGTAAGATTTTGTTACTTCTCATTTCTTCCTGTGTTCAGTGATGTGATGTCACATTTATAGTTTAAAATTGGTCATGGTAGGTGTAATTACACCACATAAATTGACAAACATTACAAATAAGTTTTGTTTTGTTTTTCTGGAGAGCTGGTTGTTAAACATTTACCAGTTCACTACTGGTAAAAGGAGTCATTGTCAGAAAATACATTTTACCCCACTACAATAGCTACTGCTTCTACTCTACTAGAAGATAACTTCCTTCAAAGTAACAATAACACATTTGCTTGTGAGGTAATTGTTTCTTCCACAGTATTTGGCATTCTAATTAAGTTATAAGAAAGCTGATACATGGCTTGGATACCATGATTAGAATTTAATTATTCATGACACTTCTAAAAAGCCCTGCTATCAGAGTGTTTATGTCCCCTGCCTCCAAAATCCGTTTGTTGAAATTCTAACCCCCAAGGTGTTGGTATTAAGAGGTTGGGCCTTTGGATGGTGGTTGGATCGTGACAGGAGAGCCCTCATAAATGGGATTAGTGCCCTCATAAAAGAGGCCCCAATGAGCTTGTTTCCCTTCCAAAACATGAAGACACAATCTATAATACTTTGTTACAGCAGCCCCCCAGAAATAAAACATACCCACACACAAATGTTGTTTTGTTTCTTTTTCCTGTTTCAAACAGTATCTTACTCTGTTATCCAGGCTGGAATGCAGTGGCACAATCATAGCTCACTGCAACCTCAAACTCCTGGGCTCAACCACACCCAAGCAACTTTTTGTAGAGACAGGGCCTCATGTTTACATTCTACAAGCAATTTTTTTTCCCAGAGATAGGATCTGGCTCTGTCTTCCAGGCTGACATGCAGTGGCAGTGTCATACCTCACTGCAGCGTTGAGCAACCTGGCTCAAGCAATCCTCCCACCTCAGCCTCCCAAGTAACTGGAACTACAGGCATGACCCAACCACACAATCACACTGAGCTAAGTTTTTACATTTTTGCCGAGACAGGGCCTCACTATGCTCCCCAGGCTGGACTCTGACTCACGTGAGCGCAGGGATGACTCTGAGTTCTGTCTCTTGTTCACAAGGAATTTCCTTGTGGGAAAACTGCGAGGGAAGTATGTAGCTTTTTCATCTTTGTAGCTATCTTATTTGGGAATAGAATGGGAGGCAGGTCCTGTGCCCCTTGCAGTTCCCAGCTTGACTTCCCTTTGGCTTAGTGATTTTTGGGTCCCGAGATTTATTTTCCTTTCACAAAAGTAAAGTGAGTTTTCTCAGGTTGATAATGATGATCAATTGCTGAAGTACTTGGCAGTAACATGCATACACACAACAGGTTAGTGATAAGTACTTCACATATGACTCGATGAAGAAAAAACTATTGGATTAGCTATCCTAGTTAAGGAAAACAAAATGAGCTTCAAAGAAGTAGATAATTTGCTCTGGGTGGCAGAGCGAGGATTCAAGCCACATCCCATAACGCTGGAGCCAGGGCTCTACGTTATGCCTCTCCACGTCCACGTAGCTTCTAAGCAGTAAATGTTTGCTAAACTGCTGATCTTATTTATGCCCAAGCCCATACTCCTAAGCAATGAGAAAATGTATGACAGATTATATTTTCAAGTGTGTTTTGACCCAGTCCAATATTTTCGGATCTGAATTGATCCTTCGGAGTTTCTTTTCTTCTTAGCAACAGGTCCTGAGGACTGCAGTTTACTTGCCTCTTCTCTTTGGAGTAGTCATCCTGGAAATCACCTCTTAGAAGTCTTAGAATCACTGTTCCACCAGCTCTAACCTTCTTTTCTCATCCTGAAGTTATGCTAAACGCATTATTTATTAAACGGTAGTGGTGGTGGCGATCAGCTTTTTTTTTCCTTTGGTGCCTGTTTTGGTAATCTCTGTGGTATAAGGAGACAAACGTCACACACACAAGAAATTGCAAAAGTTGTAGAAATCTAAATGTTCTTTCTTCTAGTTTGCAGTTTTGGACCTTCTTTCTTAGGTTGTATCTTGAGGCCGCACTAGATTCTTTATCAGCAAAGTGGTATCACAAAAACTTTGTCCAAGAAGAGGGTCAGAGGGAAATGGGGTGGAAATGTGCTTCTGAATGTCTACAGAGACATTAAGTGAAAGTACACAGGACTTGCACCCCACTTCCTGTTTGGAATTTTGGAAGCAGAGTGCCTAGAGCCAAAGTGAAGGCCACAGTAGAGTAAAAAGGTTAAGTAGCGTGTTTAAGCAGGGGGAGCCTCGGAGATTGCCTCTTGGTTTCCCAAGATGTGAAGAGAGAACTAGAAATGCGCTCTGGAGGTGTGTGCAGGTTAGCCGCGGACCCAGTGAGTTTTTCTCCAAGGAGCCACCACTGCAAAGGCCAGTGCTAGGGTCAAATGGAGTCTGCACATGAGTGAGTCTTGAAAAAGCCACAGTACCAGCAAGAGCTGAAGTGCAGAATCTGGTCAGCCTGGGGAGATGGTGGCTTGTGATCCTCATGAGAAACTGCCATACACTGGCTGGGCCAAAAGAACAGAGCCTGAGTTACAGTGGTCTCATACGCTTCAAAACAGAAACTGAAGCCTAACTACCAAGAGAAATAAGATGCACTCTTATTATGCCTTCAAGTTCCAGGACAGAAGGAGGATATTTGGGTCAGGCACTCTTCTTAGCCTGGGTAATGTTCTCTGATTGTCTGCTTTGTATGAATCAGGATCCTATCAGAAAACAGCATGAATGCCAATTAGGGGGAGTTTAATAAAGGAACTCTTTACAAAAGTGTGGGCAGAGTGTTAAGAAACTACACAAGATAGTGCCTTACTACCCCAATTAGTCAGCTTGGGCTTCCATAACAAAATACCACAGACTGGATGGCTTAAACAACAGAAATTAATTTTCTTACAGTTTTAGAGACTGGACAGTCCAAGATCAAGGTTCGTTCTAGCAGGGTACAATATCCGGTGAGGGCTCCCTTCCTGGCTTACAGACAGCTGCTTTGTCCTCACGTGGCCTTTCCTTGGTGCCTGAATGAGAAGAGAAAGCAAGTTCTCTGGTGTCTCTTTTAATAAGTACATTAACCCAACTGGATCAGGACCACACCCTTATGAACTCATTTAAGTTTAATAACCTCCTTAAGGTCTTATTTTCGAATATAGTCATATTGGGGAATAGGGCTTCAACATATGAATTTGGGGGCGGACGGAGTTCATTCCATAGCACTACCCTGGGCCTGGATGGAGTAGTGGAGGGCAGAGTTACCAGAGCCCAGATAGAATAGATGTATAGATAGGGTTGAAAAGGAATTGAGGTCATGGATAGAGAGACAGAGCTACCCTATGTTAACCCCACCTAGAGGGAGCCATGAAAATAAATATTTCAAAACTCTTACTTTCTTCCTATATTCAAATGCCTGAACTCAACCAAAACTAAGAGAAGATAAACAATTATTGTGTAGTCCCTATGGATGAGATTCTTAAGGAACAGAGCAAGGTGGAAAATTGATCAGGGTGGCCAGAGATATCCAGTACACCCTGTATCAAGATGCCACCAAGAAGCCGGCGAGATGGCTCACAACTGTAATCCCACCACTTTGGGAGGCTGAGGTGGGCAGATCACTTGAGGCCAGGAGTTTGAGACCAGCCTGGCCAACATAGTGAAACCCCATTTCTACTAAAACAACAAAAAATTAGCCAGGCATGGTGCTGCACATCTGTAATCTCAGCTACTTGGGAGGATGAGGCAGAAGAATGCTTGAACCCAGGAGGAGGAGGTTGCAGTGAGCCGATATCACGCCACTGCACTCCAGCCTAGACAACAGAGCGAGACCCTGTCTCAACAACAACAAAAAGACTAAATGTTTACTCAGAAGAAACTTAGTTCCTAATAAAGTAAACAAGTCAGGCGCTGTGGCCCATGCCTATAATCCCTTTGGGAGGCTGAGGTGGGCAGATCACTTGAGGTCACGAGTTCGAGCCCAGCCTGGCCAACATGGCAAAAACCCATCTTTACTAAAAATACAAAAATTAGCCAGGCGTGGTGGTGCTTGCCTATAGTCCTAGCTACTTGGGAGGCTGAGGAAGGAGAATTGCTTGAACCCAGGAAACAGAGGTTGCAGTGAGCCAAGATCGCACCACTGCACTCCCGCCTGGGCCACATAGGGGAGACTCTGTCGCAAAAAAAAAAAAAAAAAAAAGATAACAATAATCCCTTATACGACTGTGATAAGAATTAAGTGAGGTAAAATATAGGCAGCACACAGAGCAAATTGGGCACAGTCAGTACTCAGAAAATGTCAGCTACCGATATTACTCAAAAGTAAGCAGAACAACTTCAGAATTCCAGAATTCTATAAATATCTCAGGAATAATTAACTATGTTTTCCAAAAAAGGGCTTTGTAAAATGCTATCTTTTTTTGGAAGTACTTATATTTTGATAGTCTATTTCCTGTTATGAGACTCAATAAACCAATATAATTGCTATTAAAGGATTCAAGACTGCATTCTGTGGTACAGGTAAAAGCTAAATGAAAATTTAACATTGACATCCTAGTGTGGAAGAAAAGGTTTAGGGACCTGGTCTTAAATCTGAAGATTAATACATTTCCAAATTTAAGAATACCCAGTGATATTTAAATATTCCTTTTATTTTTCAATTAAAAATATAACTGCTGTTATTGTAATTAAATCACAAGCGGTTTCAGAATTTTTTTTTTTTTTTGAGATGGAGTCTCACTCTGTCGCCCAGGCTGGAGTGCAGTGGCGCGATCTCGGCTCACTGCAAGCTCCGCCTCCCGGGTTCCCGCCATTCTCCTGCCTCAGCCTCTCCGAGTAGCTGGGACTACAGGCGCCCGCCACCACACCCGGCTAATTTTTTGTATTTTTAGTAGAGACGGGATTTCACCGTGGTCTCGATCTCCTGACCTCGTGATCTGCCCACCTCGGCCTCCCAAAGTGCTGGGATTACAAGCGTGAGCCACCGCGCCCGGCCCCAGAATGTTAAATAAGATAATATACGTGAAAAAGAAGTTATAAGTAAATGTATTGGTAAAACGTTAGTTATTTTAAAACTACAGCATATGCTAAATTGCACAGGCAGGAACCTGGCACAACACAGACGACTCTGCTGCATTACACTGTTAAAGAAAACCACAGTTGAATAGTAGCTAGAGCAGAAAAAACAAATTTTATTTAGTAACTATTGCAATGTAGGAAAATAAACCTCAGTATGGAATTGGGCTCAATTCTGAATACAGCATGAACAAGGGGAGATTCATAGCAAATGAAGAGGGTTGGGGGTCAGTGGATTGAAAATTACTAAGAGGAAACATTAGGGGTGTCTTTGTCCATTTTGTGCTGCTGTAACAGAATACCTGAGACTGGGTTATTTATTTATTTATTTATTTATTTATTTATTTTTATTTATTTTGTTTGAGACAGAGTCTTGCTCTGTATGCCCAGTCTGGAGTGCAATGGCGCAATCTCGGCTCACTGAAATCTCCGCCTCCCAGGTTCAAGCGATTCTCCTGTCTCAGCCTCCCGAGTAGCTGGGATTACAGGCGTACACCACCACGCCTGGCTAATTTTGTATTTTTAGTAGAGACGGGGTTTCTCCATGTTGATAAGGCTGGTCTCGAACTCCTGATCTCAAGTGATCCACCTGCCGTGGCCTCCCAAAGTGCTGGGATTACAGGCGTGAGCCACCATGCCTGGCCCAAGAGACTGGGTAATTTATAATGAACAGAAATTTATTGGTTCATAGTTCAGAAAGCTGAGAAGTTCAATGTCCAGGTGCTGGCATTTGGTAAGAACCTTCTTGCAGCATCATTCCATGGTGGAAGGAAAAAAGGCCAACAGAGGGTTGAAGTCTCCTTTTTATAGTATCAATCCCACTTAGGAGGGTGGAGCCTTTATTGCCTAATCACCTCTTCAGGGTCTCACTTCTTAATGCTGCTACAATGGCAATTAAATTTCAACATGATTTTGGAGGGGACAAACATCCAAATCACAGCAAGGGGTAAGAGATTCTTGCTAAACTGATTTGATAGTATTCTTTCTAAAGGCAGGTTAGGGTGATCAGATATCATCTGGGGGAAGGTAGAGAATAATGAATTTGATCAGATATTGAAGGTGACCAGATACCAAGGGCAAGGGACTCTTACTAAAGTGACTCAGCAGGAGTCTAGCTAAAACTGGACAAATAAAGACATGGAAGCCTAAGGTCAAGGTCTAGTTGACAAAACGTATCAGAGGAGCCTAAGTTTGGTCAAGGAGAGAGTCTTTGTATTCATCTATGTAATGACCATGACAATCAAAATATAGAGCATTTCCACCTTCCTAGAAGGTTTCTCATGCTCCTTTGCCATTAAACTTCCCCAACATTCTTGCACCTGGGAACCACAAATGTGATTTATTTCTTCATGACTAGTGTAGTCTCAACCAGATCGTGTCCAGCATCTTTCACTCAGCATATATGTGAGATTCATCCACGTTGTCAAGTGTAGTTTCTGTTTTATTGCTGAGCAGTATTTTGACTGATAGATAAATATGACACAATTTGTTTTTGTTGGGAGGAGAAATATTGGGTCCTATGATAAGTGTTTGTTTAGATTTATAATAAATAATTACTACTGTTTTCCAAAGTGGTTGTACTATTTTATATTCCTACTAGCAAAGCATAAATGCTCTAATTGCTTCAGATCCTTGCCAACATTTGCTATTTTCGTTTTTTATTATGTATGTATTTATTTATTGACACAGGGTCTTACTCCGTCACCCAGGATGGAGTGCAGTGGTGTAATGAGGGCTCTGTATGTATTTATTTATTGACACAGGGTCTTACTCCGCCACCCAGGATGGCATACAGTGGTGTAATCAGGGCTCTGTATGTATTTATTTATTGACACAGGATCTTACTCCGTCACCTAGGATGGCGTGCAGTGGTGTAATCATGGCTCACTGCAGCCCTCTCCTCCCCAGGCTCAGGAGTTCTTCCCACTTCAGCCTCCCAAATAGCTGGGACTACAGGCGTGTGCCACCATGCCCTGCTAATTTTTAAAATGTTTTGTAGAGATGTCTCATTATGGTGCCCAGGCTGGTCTCAAACTCCAAGCCCAAACAGTCTTCCTGCCTCAGCCTCTCAAAGTGCTAGGATTACAGGTGTGAGCCATGCCTGTGCAACACTTGCTATTTCCAATCTTATTAATTTTAGCCATTCCAGTGGGACTGAAGTGATATTTCAGGATGACAATGATGTGATAATTGCCTGTTCAACACATCTTCTATGATGAAGTCTTTTGTCTATTTTTTCAAATTGAGATATTTGTCGTTTTATTGAGTAGCAAGTCCTCTCTCTGTATATATCCTATGAGTCTTTTGTTGGATAAATATTTTGTAACCATTTTCTCCTAGTCTGTGATGTGCCTTAGTCACTTATTTATTTAGCATCTTTTAAAGACTATAACATTTTAATTTTTTGAGCTGCAATCGCATTAATTTTTAAAACTGTTAGGACTCGTGATTATTCTATATGAGAAATCTTTTCCTACTCCAAGGTGGTAAAAATTTTCTCCCATGTTTTCTTCTAGAAGTTTTAAAACAACTTTTATATTTAGATCTATCATCCATTTTGAATTAATTTTTGTGTATTATGTAAGGTAGGGGTCAGGGTCATTTATTTCCACATTTATATCTAATTGCCTGAACACTATTTGTCTAAAAGACTATCCTTCTACACATTTCAATTACGTTGGTACCTTTGTCAAATTCAATTGACCATAATATTTGTGACTCTACTTTTGGACACTGTGTTCTGATTTGTTGAGGTATTTGTCTTACTTTACATAAATACCACACTGCCTTGATACCATAAGTTTGTAGTAAGTCCTGAAATCAGGTAATGCTAGTCCTCTAAAATTGTTGTTGTTTTCCAAAATTGTTTTGGATATCCTATATCCATTACATTTCCCTGTAAATTTCAATTAACAAGAAACTCAACATTGTGAATTTCTGTTAAAAAGCACTGAGGTTTTGATTGGGATTGTTCGAATCTATAGATAAAATTAGGTAGAATTGACAACAATATTAGCCAATGCTCTTGACACTTTTTATTGCTAAATTCCACTCATCTCAATTCACAATTCGTTATCAGTACAAAAGGAACTGCCTTCAGAAGCATTATATTTCTTTTTACTACATATTGAAATAATTTTTTGGTAATTATTGAGGTTTTTTTGAAAAAATCTTATTGTAGTAAGAACCTTGAACGTGAAATCTACCCTCAACAAAATGTTAAGTGCAGAATACAGTATCATTAACAGTAGGCACAGTATTGTACAGCGGCTCTCTGTAACTTATTTGTCTTGCAGAAATAAAACTTTACACCTGTTGAACAGCAACTCCCCATTTCCCTGTCCCCCCAGTCCCTGGCAACAACCATCTTACTGTTTCCATGAGTGTGAATATTTTAGATACTTCATAGAAGTGGAATCATGCAGTACAGTATTTGTCCTTCTCCGACTGATTTATTCCACTCAGCACAACATCCTCCAGGGTCATTCATGTTGTTACATACGGCAAGATTTCCTTTTTTTTTTTTTTTTTAATTTTTTTTTATTTGAGACACAGTCTCTCCTCTGCGGCCTAGGCTGGAGTGCAGTGGTGCGATTTCGGGTCACTACAACCTCTGCCTCCCAGGCTCAACCGATTCTCCTGTCAGCATCCTGAGTAGCTGGGATTACAGGTGCGAGCTACCACGCCAGGCTAACTTTTGTATTTTTAGTAGAGATGGGGTTTCGCCATGTATGCCAAGCTGATCTCGAACTCCTGGCCTCTAGTGATCGGCTTGCCTTGGCCTCCCAAAGTGCTGAGATTACAGGCATGAGCCACTGTGCCTGGCCGATTTTCTTCTTTTTAAAGACTGAATAGTATTCAATTGAATGTATAAACCATATGTTTTTTAACCCATTCATCTTTCAACGGACCTATAAGTTGTTTCAAAAGATACCAAGTTTTGGCAAGGATATGGAGAAATTGGAATACTTATACCCCATAGCAGGAATGTAAAACGGTGCAGCGACTATATAAAAAACAAAAAGGGTATGGAAGTTCCTCAAATATAGAACTACCATATGATCCAGCAATTCTATTTCTGTGTATATATCCAAAACAATTGAAATCAGGATCTCAGAAGAGATTCTATACTCCCATGTTCATTGTTATATTTTTACAATAATATTGCGATGATCCCCGAGGTCTGAAGAGGATTTTTGGCTATAAGTTTTTAGTTCAGCATCTTTACCCAGAAAGTTATTTCCACCCATAGCTAGGCCAAAAGTCACTCAATACTACATTTTCTGATTAAGTTTACCAACAATAATTGTTAGAACAATCCATCTTTCCTGAACTACAGAAACAATAAAAATAACAATAGCTCCAGCTTATTGATCACTTAACTGCCTTTAAAAAATCATTTGAAACATTATAGCAATCCTTTGGAAATTATTTCTAAATTCCCACTTATGAAGACACTAAAGATTAGAAGTTAATTTCTCTAAGGTCTCATGCTATTGAGAGACAGAGCTAGAGACAGGTCATTATGACTGCAAAGCTCACTCTCTTAATCACTACACAATAGCTTCAGACCAATGTTCAACATATCTAGAGTTCATCCTTTATAACCTCAACAACTTTTCCTATTTGCTAACACGACTGAATTAAAAACCGCATTTTTTTACAGCTGTGCTCTTAGTTTAACATAAACTTACTTCATTTTATTTTTTGAGACAGGGTCTTGCTCTGTTGCCCAGGCTGGAGTGCAGAGGCGTAATCATGTCTCACTGCAGCCTTGACCTCACCAGCTCAAGCAATCCTCCTACTTCGGCCCCCAGAGAAGTTGGGACTACAGGTGTGTGCCACCATGCCCAGCTATTTTTCATTTTATTTTCTGTAGAGATGTGGTTTCGCCAGGTTGCCCAAGCTGGTCTTAAAACTCCTGAGCCCAAGTGATCCACCTGCTTGGCCTCCCAAAGGGCTGGAATTACAGGCATGTGCCACTGCAGCTGGCCCCATAAACTTATTTTAATAACAAAGATGAAAATACGGAATTCTACTTACATTAAAAATTACTCCTTAGTTCTAATAGGACAAATTGTAGAATCAGGGAAAATGGCATTTTGATACCTTTTGAATTACTTGGCTGTTTTCTTATGCTCTTCTTTACAAAAAATTATTAAAGGAAATTCAAATATGCAAAAAAGTAGGGAAGAGAGTATAATATTTACTAATGTATGTGTAAATCAAAAGGTATCTGAGGCAGGTCTCAATCGATTTAGAAAGTTTATTTTGCCAAGGTTAAGAGCGAGCCCATGACAGCCTCAAGCTGTCCTGACGACATGTGCCCAAGGTGGTCATGCACAGCTTCATTTTATACATTTTAGGGATACATGAGCCATCGATCACCAGCTTGACTTCTTCCTTTGGCTTCGTGATTTTGGGGAGATTTCCCTTTCACATATGTATCGCCCAGCTTCAACAATTGTGAACTCAGGGCTAGACTTGTTTAATCTATTCTCCCACCCACTTCCCTACACCTGCCACCAGTTTGATAAATCCCAGATACCATATAATTTCATTGGCAAATAGTTATTATTATTATTATTATTATTATTATTTTGAGACAGAGTCTAGCTCTGTTGTCCTGGCTGGGGTGAAAGTGGCACAATCTCAGCTCACTGCAACCTCCGCCTTCCGGGTTCAAGCAGTTCTTCTGTCTCAGCCTCCCCAGTAGCTGGGACTACAGGCGCACGCCATCACGCCTGACTAATTTTTGTATTTTTAGTAGAGACGGGGTTTCACCATATTGGTCAGGCTGGTCTCAAACTCCTGACCTCAGGTGATCCGCCCGCCTCGGCCTCCCAAAGTACTGGGATTACAGGTGTGAGCCACCACACCTGGCCTGCAAATATTTTCATATGAATCATGAAATTATAAGAAATTCTTTAAAAAACATAACTTATTAAAACTAAAAATACAAATAGCAATTCCTCAGGATCATCAGATATTATTTAATGTGTGTGTGTGTGTGTGTGTGTGTGTTGTGGCGTGTGCGTGTTTGTATATTCAAATTAGTGTTCAATTAAGGTCCTAGAAACGGGGCCAGTCCTGGTGGCTCCACACCTGTAATCCCGCACTTTGGGAGGCCGAGGTGGGAG
This sequence comes from Nomascus leucogenys, assembly GCF_006542625.1. Taxonomy (NCBI): domain Eukaryota; kingdom Metazoa; phylum Chordata; class Mammalia; order Primates; family Hylobatidae; genus Nomascus; species Nomascus leucogenys. The sequence goes on from NC_044389.1 coordinate 35,841,922, forward strand.
GATTGCTGGAGCCCAGGAGTTAGAGACCAGCCTGGGCAAGATGGCTAATACCATCTCCACAAAAAATGCAAAAAATTTGTCGGATGTGGTGGAGCATGCCTGTAGTTCCAGCTACCTGGGAGGCTAAGGTGGGAGGATCACTTGAGCCCAAGGTTGCAGTGAGCCATGATCACACCACTGCACTCCAGCCTGTGTGACAGTGAGACCACATCAAAAAAAAAAAAAAAAAAAAAAGAGGTAGCGCATTCTAGACTTCTTGTCTTTCTCTGAATATGCAGTTAGTTTGCCAGTTTGTCTTCATATCACGAAGTTACTTAGTTACCTTTTTTCAGATTTTTCTTTCCCTTACAACTCAGTTCAAGGAAGCAAAATTAGATTTTGTTTCCGTTGGACAATGAACCTTAAGCAAGTTTCTCTTGCAGATTTTACCACGCTATGTAGTTATGTATCTATTGGTCATTTATTCCGTAGTTTCGAGTCCTCGATGGTCTGCTTAAATCAATTTTGTGCCCCACGGCCTTGATACATGTTTAAATTAGTTATTAATTACAAAGACATATTATGATACAATTCTTTCCCCAATTAAAAACAAAACTAGGCCGGGCGTGGTAGCTCATCACGCCTGTAATCCCAGCACTTCATCCTGGCCAAAATGGTGAAACTCCGTCTCTACTAAAAATAAAAAAATTAGCTGGGCGTGGTGGCGGGCGCCTGTAGTCCCAGCTACTCAGGAGGCAGAGCCAGGAGAATCGCTTGAACCCGGGAGGCGGAGGTTGCAGTGAGCCGAGATCGCGCTGCTGCACTCCAGCCTAGCGACAGAGCGAGACTCCGTCTCAAAACAAACAAACAAAAACTAGTAGGCTTTTGTGACTACAAACGAGCTGGCTGCACGCTGCACTGCCTTTGGGTAAGAGTGGAACTCCAACTAAGAAAGTACATCTGGTAAACATAAGGGATTCACCCAGACTTGTCCTAAGTAAGACTCCGATTACCCGAACTGAATCAGGAGTCCTTCAGAGCGACTCTAGCTAAGAAGGCCTGTCAGGCCCTCCACTAAGAGTTTCAGGTGGGAAAATTGCGCCATCCGGGTATAGGCAGTACAGCGGGAACTCCATGAACAACCTGGGTAACCTAATCTCTGAATAAGACTCCTCCCAGGTACCAGTGGGCTGAGGGCGGCGGGGCGACGCGCTGACGTCACGTCACGTTCCTTTGCACGTCCCGCCTCCCCGCCCCTCTCCGCACTGTGACGTTCCCAGAGAGGAACGAAGCGTAAACAGCGCAGGGCATTTCGGGAGCGGGATTGTTTCGCGCAGGAAGCAGGCTCCATTTTAGCGCCGCCCGCCGTCGCCATCTGTTTCCCTTCCCTCCCCCATACCCTCGCCCGAGTCTGAGCCCTAACGAGAAGGCTGGTCCTAGGCCGCTGGAGGCTGGAGTGAAAGGAAGGGAGAAAGGGAAAAAGCGGGAAGAGTCGAGAAGGCTGAGTGTTAAGAGGCCAAGTGCGACGCGCGTATCCGGGCGAACGGACTGACGGACGGGCCGGTGCTTCTGCCGCGGCTGCGGCGCCCGCGCGAGTCGCGTCTAAGCGGCGGCGGCGGTGGCAGCGGCGGAAACCGAAGGGGAGCAATGGCGGCCGACAGTCGGGAGGAGAAAGGTTAGTGCGGAGAAAGGTGACTGGCGGAGGCGAGGCTGGGGCTCGGGGGTGGGGTGATGGAGCACTGGTCGTCGTCGCGGGTCGGGGGTGGGGGTTGGGGAGGTTAGCTTGCCTCGCGAGGAGCCGGTCGCCCCCACCGGGACACTTGGACTCATTGGCGGAGACCAGGCCTGCCCTTTCGTCCTCGGTCTCCATATGGCCGAGCACTTCATCTCAGTAGGGTTTTTCTTTGATCGGATTTCACGCTTGACTTTCCGTTTAGCTGTCTGGGGCTGAGAGGGGGCCTTTCTGAGTTGCACGCTCCTAGGTTTATTTCCTGGTAGGATCTTGCGGATGTAATGCGTATTTTCAGGACAACCATTTCTGTTAGGCTAAAATTGAAAACCCCTAATGCCGCGATCAACACTGGTAGTGTGGTAAGTGAGCATGTTTAGGAAGTGGCACTGGCAGATTATTAATCTTGAGAAATATCTGCAAATAACTTCTGGCTGTTCCTGTTAAATAGGCAAAGTGAATTACCCGTTTTGTTCCTCGAATACTTATTTTGGAAAAACATAGTACTTGGAAAAACGAATACTTAGTTTGGAAAGATAACTGTGTGACTTAAGCTGGTAAAGAAATCCTGGGTGCTATTATGCTAGAAAAACGTGTCTAGCTCCCAGAGGGTACAGTCAGAAACAACTGGATGCAAGTTATAGAGAGTTGAAGGGATAGATTTCAGTGAAATGTAGAGAGAACAGATGTTGCTGTAATGGAAAGATAGTAATACTAAGTTCCCAAGCCCTAGAGATATTAATGTAGGTCCTAGATCAGTATCTGTCTGGAGAGTGGTCTAGATTAAGTGCTGCTTTAAGATCTTTTTCAACCCTGAGATTAGCATAATAGTCTTGGAAAGATTATAGTTAAAAATATGACACGGTCGCTGCTCTGTGTCTCACACATCTCTTCTGTGTGCCTAATTGATTTGGGGGGTTTTTGTGGGGGTTTGTTAAGTGGGCTCCAGAGTCAAGTTACATTAGGCGTGTGATCCTTTTTTCTTAATTTTTCTGGTTTCTGCATCAGGAGAGTCTTTATGCTTCAGTGAACTGCCCTAGGTTAGCGACAGGCTTGGAAAGTGGAGTGGGTGGGAATATGTTTAAGATACTGCCCTTAATCCTAAAGTAGTTCTTTGATTAGGTTATAGCAGTTTAACGTTCCATCCTTAAACTAAATGCTAAAAAATCTCTCTGGGCTTTTTTTTTTTTTTTTTTTTTTTTTTTTTTTTTTTCGAGAAATCCAGAAGTAATGGGAACATACGATTGCATGGTGTTAGTGAGTAAAGGCAACTGCTTTTTTTTTTGTTGTTGTTGTTGTTGAGACGGAGTCTTGCTCTGTTGCCCAGGCTGGAGTGCAGTGGCACGATCTCGGCTCACTGCAAGCTCCGCCTCCCGGGTTCATGCCATTCTCCTGTCTCAGCCTCCCAAGTAGCTGGGACTACAGGTGCCCACCACTGCGCCCGGCTAATTTTTTTTTTTGTATTTTTAGTAGAGACGGGGTTTCACCGTGGTCTCGATCTCCTGACCTCGTGATCCACCCGCCTCAGCCTCCCATAGTGCTGGGATTACAGGCGTGAGCCACCGCGCCCGGCCAACCAACTGCTTTTAATTAGTTAACTCAGTTATTAAAATACATGATCTTAATTAGTAAGTGTTCGGCAAACATCTGATTGTCTATAATTTATGAACTGTGGATATGGGAGTCTGTAGTGGTTGTGGTGGGCGAAATGAACCAAACACAAAAATGAGTAAAATTCAGTACTTCTCAAGAATTCGTTGTCTGAGATGAAAATATTTACAAGTCATTAATAGAGTAGACGCAGTAATGCATATTGAAGAAGAAAAGTAGATGATTTTAAAAGTTTTGCTTTAGAAATGATTTAGTGATGATAATGCAATCCAAATACATAAACTGTGTAACTATTATTGGGAAGTAGTGATGTCACCTGTTGTCTATACGTAGGATACATTTCCCCACTTTTGAAAAGGTTCTTTGCTTCAAATTTGCTTAGTTTTTTAATTTAATTTTCATAACAACTTTATTTAAAAACTTGATATAAGTGACTTATCTTTATAGTTTAGAACAAAGATTGTTTCTGGACTACATGTAGAACCAGCACTTACCTACTGGAATTGTTTATTTCGTTTTGGGAGAGTTCTAGATAACCTACAGGTTGTATCATTTACTTGATGATGATCATCACACACTTAGCTTTATAGTTAGAATCAATACTTAGCTCTTCCTCTCTTAAGTAAAAGTGGGACTCAAGTGCTTTATTGTCTTACATGAAACAGGAAATTACAAGGATAAACCCTCTAAAAATCTCAGTCAAGTCACAAACGTTAAGTTCTTTCTCAAATGATTCCATAAATGGTTTAAGATCTTGATAGCAAATGAGTCTGTAAGTTGCGGAAATTGGCAATTATATTAATCACAGAACAGTAAAGACTCTTGTTCATAGAGTTCTTGAATTACGGGGTTTTGCACTTATCTGGGTAATAAAGACATGAATTTCTATAATCTATAATGATGCTTCAATAATACTCATACCTAGAAGCTGGAGCCCGTGTAACTGGACAGATTGCTAACTCCCTGTGATTCCTGTGGTGACAATTTGCCCAAGAAACTGGGTTTGAAAGGTGTTAATGTCGGTGTTAGTTAATATTAAATACCATTTTTCTATATAAGGAGGAAATATGCATCTTTTCTATTATTGCAAACACCTTGTATAAATTGTCTTAATCTTTTACAAAGTTCTCTACAAAGAACAGTTACAAAAGTTTATCCAAAATGTGTATGAGTAATGCGTAATGAGTTACTGCGTTAAAAATAACGTGTTTTCTACATTACCAGACTAGAAGCTCCCTGAGGGCCACGAGTTCACTGGGTTCTTTGTATACAGTAATTGTGTTTCAGTACCTTGAATATTTACCAGGTTGGACTTCGTTGACTGACTGGTTATATGACATGTTCAGTATGATAACCAAAGCTAAGAGTGTCTCAGTTTAAGTTATACAACCGTTCTCCCCTGAACCCCCAACCTCCTGCCAGCCGTATTTTTGGTAAATACGTTCTAAGACCCACAGTGGATACCTGAAACAATGGATATTACTAAATCCTATATATACTATGTTTTTTTCTCTATATACCTATGATGAAGTTTAATTTATAAGTTAGGGACTGTAAGAGAACCACAACAATAATAAAGTAGAACAGTCATTACAATATGCCATCATCACTACTCTTGTGCTTTGGGGCTATTATTAAGTAAAATAAGGGTTACTTTGAACACTGACACTGCCATATGTGGACAGTTGATCTACTACCCGAAACAGTTACTAAATGACTAATGGCAGGTAACATACGCAATGCAAATATTTGTTGACCAAAGGGATGATTCACTTCCGAGGCAGGACAGAGTGGGACGGTGCGTAATTTCATCACACTAGTTAGCGCCCAATTTAAAACTTATGAATTGTTTATTTCTGGAATTCTCCATTTTTATATCTTTGGATAGTGATTGACTCAGTTGACTGGGGGGTAACAAACCCTCAAAAGCAAAACCTTGGATAAGTGAGGGACTACTGTATATATACACACTGTTGTTGTTTTCAGACGGCCTCTGTCGCCTAGGTTGGAGTGCAGTAGAGCAGTTACGGCTCACTGCAGCCTCAACCTCCCGGGGCTCAAGTGATCCTCCCATCTCAGCCTCCCTAGTAGCTGGGACTACAAGTGTGTGCCACCATGCCCAGCTGATTTTTTATTTTTAGTAGAGACGAGGTCTTCCTACGTTGCCCAGGATTGTCTTGAACTCCTGGGCTTAAGCAATCTGCCCGTCCTAGCCTCCCAAAGTGCTGGAATTACAGGTGTGAGCCACCGTGTCCAGCCGTTATACACACGGTTACATGCAGGCGTGTATGTACACACACAGAGTCACGTGCACACACACGCACACAGTCACGTGCACACACACAGTCGTGTCATTTAACAATGAAGATGGGCATTGTTAGGCGGTTCCGTTGTGTTATAGTGTGTTTACACAAACTTAGGTGGTATAACCTACTACATATCTAGGCTGTATGGTGTAGCCTATTGTCCCTAGGCAACATATCTGTTGGGCGTGCTACTGTAGGCAGTAGTAACACAATGGGAAGTATTTGTGTATCTGAACATCAAAATGATGACTGTGCCACAACATTTGTGTATACTATGTATATACTATATGTGTATACTGTGGCACTCACTATAGTAATTTCTTAGGATAAAATTGCCTTTCTTGGTTCACTTTAGTTTGGGCTCTGTAAAGCATAGAGTACGTAATTGATAATCCAATATATTTATTTTACCTATAGTATAAGTAAGATAGAAAATTTAAAATGCTATCTTTGCATTTAAATTGTATGTTTTTTATAAGACAGCGATTTTGGATGAGAAATCCAAGTTTTTAAACTTCATTTGGAGGAATGACAATTTTGAATGACAAAAACTGAGAAACTGGTGTAAATGTACAATGTACATTACAAGACAATAGAAGGGGGAGGTTCTAGTAATCTTGCTCCATTGCCAGATCCCACTAAAACTATATTAAATGAATTAAAATATAATTTATGTTGGTACCTTGTGTTAGAAAGCAAAATGGGTAGTATATTTAACTTTCCTTAAATACTAAATCTTAGTCTGATGCTGGAACCTCACATGTTAATAAACAGCACTGTCTTCTGACCCAGAAGCTTCTGCAGTAAATAATGACTGTCCCAGATAAAGGTTAATTTTCTACCCTGATATCCCTAGAGTTAAAGTTTGTGACATTCCTGGCCAAGAATGTAAAGATTATGGTAAATTTTAAGTTCCCATGTTTACCTAAAACAAAAATCCCCCAGCCAAGCAACAAACAGCTAGCTTTGTTATTTCTAACATCTTGTCAGTTTTTGAACAGGCCTTAAAAATAATGGTGATTTTTTTTTTTTGGTTGGCGGGGAGACAGGGTCTTACTCTGTTGCCCAGGCTGAAGTGCAGTAGTGCTATCAGGGCTCACTGCAGCCGCGAGCTCCCAGACGCTGGTGATTCTCCCACTTCAGCTTCCTCAGTAGCTGAGACTACAGGTGCAGTGCACACCACTAATTTTTGTATTTTTTGTAGAGATGGGGTTTCATCATGTTGCCCAAGCAGATTTCAAGCTCCTGAGCTCAACCTATACGCCTGCCTTTGCCTCCCAAAATGCTGGGATTACAAGTGTGAACCATCATGCCCGACCTGTTACTCTTTTTATATCCTTGTTTACTTCCTATATCCTGGGAATCTGTACCTTTACCTCAAAACTCATTTTGCTATTAGTTTGTGATTATAATATTAATACAAAACATTCACATATGATTATACTTTCACAGAGGAATCTAGCAGCCAGCTGTGGAATCTAGCAGCCAGCTGTTTCATTTTTATTTGAGGCAGCACTTAAAAGTCATGCAATTCCAAATAAAAATCTGGGTTTCAGAGTCCTCTTGAAAATGTGGAAGATCTGACAACACAGCTCTTGCAGCTGTCAAGGAAGTTAATCTTCTGGAGTTGAGTAGGATTGTCCCCTTTAGCTTTCCTCCTCTTTCCCGAAGTATTATATACTGTATACTAAAACTAGTTTGATGTTCCTGTGCCTTAGTGTATTAAACTGAGCCTTGGGTTTTTTTGAAGTTTAAGATCAGTGTTACGCAGGGGTTGCAGATATGTGTGCATGCCAGAATCTGGCAGATAAAGTACTTGCTTAATACGTTAGGTAATAGTATCGTGGGTTTTTTGTTTTGTTTTGTTTTTTTAAAGAGCCAGCATGTTCTTTGTTCAGGTAGTAATACTGATTCACCAGATACAAACTGATTAACCAGATACAAACCCAGATTGTCTCATGCAAAACTTTGACATATGTGACCTTCTCTGTGTCTTAACAGAAGACTAGACTGCTCCAGTTGGTGGTTTTCAGGTGAGAATCTGGGCCCCTAATAATCAAGTAGTATTTTTTTAAGTGGGCTTTCATATTAAATCCTTAGAATTTTTTAAAACAGCATTCAAGAGCTGAGTTTATCCTATAGACTGCTGGTGTAAAACTTTTAGATGGATTTGAATTTTAGCTGTAAATGTAAATACTGTTTAATGTAGGATTGTTTCATTAAGCTTATTTCTTGCACTGGCACATTATGAAAAAATCCATCTTTTTGTGACATCTTAATTTTGGAACAAAATTTTATAGATTTTATCCTGAGGTCGTCAGGAGTTCGAGACCAGCCTGGCCAACATGGCAAAACCACTTCTCTACTAAAAATATAAAAATTTAGCTCCGTGTGGTGGCGGGTGCCTGTAATCCCACCTACTTGGGAGGCTGAGGCAGGGAGAATTGCTTGAACCTGGGAGGCGGAGGTTGCAGTGAGTTGAAATCATGTCACTGCACTCCAGCCTCGGCAACAGAGTGAGACTGTCTCAAAAAAATTTTTTTTAAAGGTTTAAAGTGATTTTTTTAAGGCCGGGCACAGTGGCTCATGCCTGTAATCCCAGCACTCTGGGAGGTCAAGGCAGGTGGATCACCTGAGGTCAGGAGTTCGAGACCAGCCTGGACAACATGGTGAAACTCTGTCTCTACTAAAAATAACAAATTAGCTGGGCATGATGTGGTGGGCGCCTGTAATCCTAGCTACTCGGGAGGCTGAGGCAGGAGAATCACTTGAACCTGGGAGGTGGAGGTTGCAGTGATCCCAGATTGCGCCACTGCACTCCAGCGTGGGTGACAAAAAAAAAAAGTGATTTTTAATGTCTATAATTCTCTATATAGACATCTAAAAAAGGTTTTCAATGTGAAGTGCTTTATGTCATAGAAATTAGGATTTTTGTAGTGCATGAATTGTATGTTTATAGGCCTTTTCTTAACCTGGCATTTCTAATCTTTGTTTACTGTTATTATTCTTGGGTTGGGATACTACTGTCAAACTATTGTGAAGTAATTGAAAGTATACATATCTCTATATAGAATATCAATAATGTTAAATTTCAGAACAAAGGAAATGGTTAAAAACATTTGTTCAGGTAGGTTAAAGAAAGTCCACCTAGATTACTTTATATCTTAAAGAGATAATTATTTCTTCTCAAAAAGGATATGCCAGTGATGATTATAGTCTTTTAACAGCAGTAGCTTGTGAGAGTATTAAAATATTTCTTCTTTTATAATTCATTCTACATTAAAAAAATGAATTAAAATGTATGCAAAGTGTACTTTTTCAAGTCAGTGAAGAATATGGCCAGAAGAATCAGTTTACATTAGCTTTATAACTTAATACTATAAGCTTTAACATTGACCTATTTAAACGAATTTTTTGTTATTAAAAATACACCTCACGTATATAATTAAAATATTTACCCTTAAACAAAACTACAGTAATTTTGGAAACATCTATCATGTATTATGTGTGACACTTCTGTCAACAGTGATTGGAGTATGTGTCCCCTCTCTTTGAACCTAGGTAAGCTTTTGTGATGAACAAATACTGTGATAGTGTTGTTGGATTTCTACCTGTCCTTTCTCTGTTGGGATGCGAGAGTCCTAAACTACCATGTAAAAGATCTGCCTTCTCGATGGTTGCCATAGTAATGAGTAATCACACAGAGAGAAATGTTGGAGAAGCTCCAGCTTTGAATGTTCCCAGCCTAGACATCAGCGAGACTTGTCAATGAACAAGTCCTCAGATGATTTCAGCCCCAGCCCCAGCCCCATTTGACTGCAGCCACATGGGAGACCTGGGTTGAGCCCTGGAACCATGAGCCATAATGAAAAATGTTACTGTTTTAAGTCAAGTTTTAGGGTGGTCATCTTATACAGCAGTAGATCATTAGAACATGTATGTATATACCATACCTGTTTTGTTGAAGAAGGAATTTTGTTTTGTGTTCTGGACCAGATTTTATACATATATCATGTAGTCCAGTCATTAGCAAGAGGGTTGGAGCAGGCAGGTTTTATTAAAGTCCGATAGTTATAAGGAAGGAGAGTCTTACAGGTTGAAAAACTCATAGAAGATTCAAATGTCCTCCTTTTCCTTTCCCCAAAACTGACCTTTTTTAAGTGCCTTTTATCAGAGGTGAAGAATCTTGAACTCAGAAAGACTGGGAATTTCCTGATACCTACATGCAAGTTATAACCTGCATTTTCTTTTTTTTTTTTTTTGAGACAGAGTCTCACTCTGTCGCCCAGGCTGGAGTGCAGTGGCGCGATCTCGGCTCACTGCAAGCTCCACCTCCCGGGTTCACGCCATTCTCCTGCCTCAGCTTCTCCGAGTAGCTGGGACTACAGGCGCCCGCCACCACGCCCGGCTAATTTTTTGTATTTTTAGTAGAGACGGGATTTCACCGTGGTCTCGATCTCCTGACCTCGTAATCTGCCCACCTTGGCCTCCCAAAGTGCTGGGATTACAAGCGTGAGCCACCGCGCCCGGCCTATAACCTGTGTTTTCTTAACCTCCAAGACTTTTCCCCTTGTATATATATTCCAGTGTATATATAAGGAGTTTCAATGATGGAGGAAAGTACTTAAAATCTGGTCATTTGTATTATATCAGGGGTTGGCAAAACTCTTTGTAAAGGGCCAGATAGGCTTTGTGGGCTGTAAGTGTTCTCTGACATATTCTTTGCTTTGTTGTTGTTGTTGTTGTTAATAAGCACCTTAAAAATGTAAAAACCATTCTTGCAGGCCATTCTAAATAGGCAATGGGCCACATTTATCCTGTAGGTTTTAGTTTGCCAGTTTGTGGTAAAACCACACAGTTTATTGATGTTATGGACTGTAATACGGATAAAAGTGTGCACATCATTTAAGTGAGGATGTTATAGTTGATTTTGAATATTTCAGTAGATTTTAAATGTTGTAATGTTAGAGATATAGAGCTTTCTGGTGCACTAATTTGAAATTTATGTTCTAGTATATATGCCCTTTTAATATTTTGCATTTGTGTTCTTTATACTTTGGTTAAAGGTGCTTTTATTGTTCCCCATCTGATTTAACTGTAGATTTGTAAAGCCGGAACTTCATACTGATATCCGTTTGTTACTAGACAATTGTATTTGGTCAACTCGAACATTTGAGCTTCTATTTCTTTATCTGCAAAGTAATGAATGATTAAACATACCCTATTTTATGTGATTTGTATATATGATATATTTTTAAAATGATAAAATTTTAAAAGTGACAGTATTTTTAAAAAGTAGTAAGCATTGGTTAATATTTGTTGTCTTGAAAAAGGTTGTAGGTGCTTTCTAAAACTACAACCAATGTCTGAGTTTGAATTCATTAAAACTTTAAAACAGTAATAGCCCTTTTTATAGGAGAACCAGGCTTTAAGTGTCTTTGAAACTTAAATTTATTTAAATTAACATTCTGCAAAATTATTTCATTCTGTATTAAATTTAGCATGTCTAAAGTATATAATATAAATGTTCAGGGTTCGGGGATGATATTTCTAAATAAGATCTAGTGATTTTATGAAAAGATTTGTATAGCGTTATATTTGCCTATTTCATTGTGATAGCCTTACATTTTTTCTTTTTGTCTTCCACAAGTGTATTTGATTCTGTGAAGACCTGTTGGATCTACTTTTTTACTGATTAGTGATCTTTGACCCCGTACTTATTAAACATCTGTAAAACGTGGATTTACTTCTATCAAACTATTTTTTTTATTTACAATTTAGAGTCCAAAAATGGTGTTTGCTACCATTCAGATCTTGAAGGAATTTTTTCTTAGCAAAAACATGAATCTAGATGATGAGAGAAGCTTTTTTGTTTGACATATCTTGATTTTTAAAAAGATTTTTTAAAAGTAAACAAAAATAAAAACCCATGTAGCCTGTTTTCATTTTAGAAAAATGATAGAAAGTACATATTAGCATTGGTACCACCCAAAATGATCAATTTTGCTATTCCAGACATAATAATTTTCAGATATCTTTAGACTATGTCTGTCTCCAAATGTAAGGGAAAATGTTATCTTTTCCATTTCCTGTATAACCTTCGTATCGTTTATATTAACTATTCTCTTCAGTCACTGATTTCCCACTTTGGGGAAAATTTGAATCCCATTTAACCTGTGTATAGCACCCAGGTTGATTAATAGACCTTTCTGTAATTCAAATGGGCTTTGTTTTTTTCCTGAAGCCGCAAATGTAATTGTTCTATCTCATCGGTTTTCATGGCTTCATACTTCCTCTTTGGCACACCTTAAATTTGGAAAGATGTTTTTGGTATTGGAATAGTTAATGTTTAAACATTTACTATTAGCGTTAGTACATTATTTTAAAATTTAAAATGGTATTTGTGTGTATTTCTAAGGTTTGTCTTGTTGGACAAGGTGGAAGTGGAGACAGAACTGAGTTTTATGCTTTCATGATCATTGAGTATGTCAATATAGTTCCCTTCTCTGAACAAGTTTTATGCTTTCACAGTCCACACCAGCAGGCTCTAAACGTTTTCTTTATTATATAGCACATTGATAATTTTTTCATTTAACTTGCAGTTTAACATAATTTCAGATAAGCATAATAGCTACAAGTGCAGTGTGAAGAATTTTTTTTACTCTCTAACAACATTCTGCAAATGTTAGCATTTTGTCACATTTGTCTCATTCTGTGTGTGTGTGTACGTGCATGTGTGCACACTTTTTTCCTGAACCATTTGTAAGTTGTAGACATAATACATCTTTGTCCCTAAATACTTAAATATGTGTTATAAGGACTTTGACTTAACCATAGTGCAGTCAAAATTAGAAAAATAACGTTGATACTTATCTGATTTAAAAACTTTATTCAGATTTCACCAGTTTTTCCAATTATGTCCAATATTGTGGGCTGTGTTCAGCTATCATGCCTCTCTAGTCTGCTTTGATATGAAATAGTTCGTACTCTTTGTTTCATGACAGTGACATATTTGGATGCCCTTTAATTTGGGTTTGTCTGATTTTTTTCCTCATGTAGGTTCAGCTTTTCCATTTTGCATAGAACATTACAAAAGCATTGTTCTATTCTCAGAGCGTTGTTACAGGAGGTCCATGATGTTGATTTGTCTCATTACTAGTGATGTTAACTTTGATTATCTGGTTAATTTGGCCTGTGCAACATTTCTCCGCTTAAAGTTGTTTTCCCTTTGTAATTGTGGAGAGTGCACATTTTTGGTAGATGTGTATTTATAAGTTGCACATATGTATTTCTATACTAATTTATTGTACACATTTTAAAGCCCTCAGAAATATTAGAAATTAAAGAATGAGGTAAAAATAGAGACATTCTTGCATTTTCTTTTTATGCTTCAGTATCTCTTTTCATGCCTTCTGAGATGTATACTCCTGGCTTTGTAGACCAGATAGCCCAGACTTCTGTTTGTGTGTGTGTGTGCGTGTGTGTGTGTGTGTGTGTGTGTGTGTGTGTGTGTGTATTTTGAGACACTCACTGTTACCGCCCAGGCTGGAATGCAGTGGCACGGTCTTGGCTTACTGCAACCTCTGCCTCCTGGGTTCAAGTGATTCTTGTGCCTCAGCCTTCTGAGTAGCTGGGGTTAAAGGCATGTGCCACCATGCCCTGCTAATTTTTGTATTTTTAGCAGAGCAGGGTTTTGCCATATTGGCCAGGCTGGTCTCGAACTCCTGGCATCACGTGATTGGCCTGCCTCCGCCTCCCAAAGTGCTGGGATTGCAGGCATGAGCCACCACAACTGGCCAGTTCTTTACCCTGTATTGTTTTATAGAAATTAATCTTGTGTCTTGATTCTGAAATAAAAGTAAAGCTTTTTATGTAAAAGTAAAAGCTCCTAGGCGCTTGTGGCCTCACACTTAGTAAGTACTCAAAAATACATGTTTAATGATAGTGATTTTTCCCTATTAATTTTTAATTTTGTTTGCAGATGGAGAACTTAATGTTCTGGATGATATTTTGACTGAAGTACCAGAACAAGATGATGAACTGTATAATCCAGAGAGTGAACAAGATAAAAATGAGAAAAAGGGTATGTAAGAGTTCTATTATTTTTGTTGAAATAACTATAAATAGAGGAGATTCAGTTTCTTAGAAAATTGACTGTGCTTTTTTGTGCTTGTTCCTTGAGGCGGTTAACACTAAATGTACATAACAAACTGGTATCCATATGAATGGGAATAATCTGTTTTTTTCTAATATATGAAACTTCTCAAATATATGGATTTATTCCCATAGTTGAAAGCTATGTTTTCTTTTAGATTAATTCTGGAGAAGAAATCTTTCAGACTTTTAAAGAAATGAGGCCTTTTCCCCCCTTCCTGATGTATATATTATTGTCAATCTTTGGTGAAATAAATGGAATACTACAAATACTTCTTTTTTTTTTTTTTACATTGTATTTTAAAGGATCAAAAAGAAAAAGTGATCGAATGGAATCTACTGATACCAAACGACAAAAGCCTTCTGTCCATTCAAGACAACTGGTTTCTAAGCCACTGAGCTCATCTGTTAGCAATAACAAAAGAATAGTTAGTACAAAAGGAAAGTCAGTCACAGAGTATAAAAATGAGGAATATCAAAGATCTGAAAGAAACAAGCGTCTAGATGCTGATCGGAAAATTCGTCTATCAAGTAGTGCCTCCAGAGAACCTTATAAGAATCAACCTGAAAAAACCTGTGTCCGGAAAAGGGATCCTGAAAGGAGGGCCAAATCTCCTACGCCAGATGGTTCTGAGGTAGTAAATATTATTGCAGATATAAAACAGAAAGACATTCTTTTTGAGGCTTTAGAACTGTTTATTCACCCTGACCTTGTCTTTTATATGACTGCTGATTCCCTTTTTCTTTAAACATCAGAGAATTGGGCTTGAAGTGGATAGACGTGCAAGCAGATCCAGCCAGTCTTCTAAGGAAGAAGTGAACTCTGAAGAGTATGGCTCTGACCATGAGACTGGCAGCAGTGGTTCTTCTGATGAGCAAGGCAACAACACTGAGAATGAGGAGGAAGGAGTGGAAGATGTGGAGGAAGATGAAGAAGTAGAAGAAGATGCAGAAGAAGATGAAGAGGTAGATGAAGATGGAGAGGAGGAGGAGGAAGAGGAGGAGGAGGAGGAAGAAGAGGAGGAGGAGGAGGAAGAAGAAGAATATGAACAGGATGAGAGAGACCAGAAAGAGGAGGGAAATGATTATGACACTCGAAGTGAGGCCAGTGACTCTGGTTCTGAATCTGTTTCCTTCACAGATGGGTCTGTCAGATCTGGTTCAGGCACAGATGGATCAGGTACTACTTTTTCTATGTAGAAGTTTGTCTTAAAAAAAACTTGATAGGTTTCAGTCTTGAAAATGTTTAAATTATAAAATTGTTGAGGAGATGGGGGATATTGATAGGATTGTCTTGCGATCCTTTATATGCTTTTGAATGTTATAAATACATTTGAATAATCTTGGATAAGATTTGCATATTTTAGTAAAGGCATTTCCTAGCTATAGATTGGTTGTGTTGTAAATGAACACAAGTCCATTTGATTCTGTATAAGGAAATGTATTTCAGATTTCTGTAAATTCTTAGATTTTCGTACCAGTCAGCAGTTTATTTAAACACTGATGTACTTGAAGTATATTCATATGAAACCTGTCCACTAGGTATTACAGTATTTCCTTGGTAAAATACCCCTAGGTATCCATCATATGGCTTCACAATCAAAACAGATTATTTCTTTTTTATCTCTGGGAGCACAGACTTTTCTTCTAATTTTGTGTCTGTCAGTTGACTGGCTGAGACAGGGTCGACAAGAGGGCTGGGGTGTAAGGTATAAGATGGAGACGAAGACTATAAATAAAATTCTTGTGGAAAAATCAGGTAAGAGCCATCTTGAGTCGTTTCTTCAATGCTATATATATCCTGCCTCTCTGTACCTATGAGACAAAAATGTATGACTATTAGGTAGTTGGAGGCACCAGGCTTAGGGGAACCTTTCTTGGGGGAGGGTACAGCAAGGAGAGGTCAGGGTACTTACAGAGCACTGTATGATGATTATAATCTCATGACTGTCTTATGTAAAGATGCTACCAAATTGCTACATAAGCAAAATGTACTAAACATAAAATTCCTATTTTTTTGAAATACGTTTACAGTTATTATAGACTTTGATCATTTATAATAGTACATTGTTTTATATATATAGTATAGAAAAGTACTTAAGTTGCCAATTGCTAGAAGATAACAGGCCATCTGCTCTACCTATACTATATACAGATAGTATATATCTATACTATATATATCTATACTATATACAGTGTAGGTAGAGCAGATGGCCACTTATTTTCTAGTGATTGGCAACTGAAATGCTTTCAACCTTTTGTTCACTAGAATTCTAGGTTTGGGAGTTAAGATAGGCTTTTCAAGGGAGGTAGAGTTAAACGGAATAGATGAGTAGTTGGATTTGTTGTAAAAACGTGTGAAATCTTTATGCTTCCATCATGCCTTTTGCAAACTGATAGGATATATTTTTTATAATTTAAGATAAGAAATATTTCATTAGCAGTATGTGTTGTTCATTTATTGTGGAGAATGTGTGAAACCACTCCCGTGGGTAGGGAACGTTTTGTTGTAGGAATCTTCTTTTTGGTATCTCTGTTATTTCTTAGACTTTAATGTTTGTATTGTTTACATTAAACAAAGGGAACTTACTTAAATGGTAACTGTAGTTTTATTATAAATCTTGATATCAAAACTCTGTTACTAGACTAGGTTTATTCTAAAAGAGATACCTGAAAGTTTTATTTTCCTTATTAAAGGAAAATCCCTTATGTGGAACATGCTTTAGGTACTATATTAATATGCAGGAAATTTTTTTTTATACAATAGTCTGTGAAAGTAATGGGGTGGTTTTGGAACTTCTTGATTAGGAGATGTCAGTTTTTAAATAAAAGTGATCACAGTTTAGTTTCTGTGTCATGAATTTTCTAGATTCCAGTTCATTTTACCTTATTCTCAGAATTTTTGGTAACTTTATAAAAGCAACAGGCTTATTATTGATAACGGTTTATTTATTAGATGATTTTCATTGTTTTTTTGACCTAAGAGTAATAGTTGGGGGAGAGGGCCATAAACTTAAGAGCATTGGGAGTTAGTCATACAACAATGATGAAAACTCCTTGGAGATTTCTCATGCCAATGCTAGGTTTAGCATTATATAAAAACAATTGAGTAGGATCTTCTGCTTCACATTATCTCAGATCTTTTTAGTAATTTTTTAATTATTGTTTTTGTCTTTATATAAAGAGGGTCTTGCTGTGTTGCCCAGGCTGGTCTCGAACTCCTGAGGTCAAGTGATCCGCCTGCCTCGACCTCCCAAAGTGCTGGGATTATAGGCAGGAGCAACTGCGCCAGGCCCTTTTTAGTACTTTGGACCATAAAATCTTTTTTAACAGCAACAAGAGATAAGTTACACTCAGTCTGATCCATTCATAATGCTTAGACCCCTGAAAGAAACATCCATGGAGGAAAAATTAGAAGAAACATGTCAGAACTTTTGAAAGAAATAATGAAAAAAGCCCCCAAAACTAGTTAAACCTGTAATCACCTTTCAAAAATAGTCATAAAACATCCTTTCTACTTGCTCAAGCCAGAGGACCTGCCCTTGAGTCTAGGTTCTGCCATCCAGGAACTGTGGGACCCTAGTCTAGTTGCCTGACTGCCTGTCTAATCCAAGGTTTCTTCATCTGTAATGAGAATATCTTGTGAACTTGTTATGAGAATTAAAGGAGATAAGTAAAGCTTTTTAAATAGCTGTCATTGTATAGTAGGTTATTGTATACATGATCACTGATTATTCTTTTTCAGCTTTTTATTGTTTATATAAAAATAAGTATATGCAGTTTTTTCTTCATATTCCCTTATCTTTGCTGAAAAGTAAAAGGAGCTTATCATGGTAAAGTTAAGATAAAAATAAACAGGAGAGCTGAATTTCATTTCATGTCCTCATGTATATGCTTACACAGTTCCGAATTAAGCTTGGGACTGGTTCTTACATGACAGGTAATCCAAACCTTTTCTATTTACTGAAGATTTTCAGCTCTCTTACAGAAATATACAGGCTACCATTAAAACTGTAGGGATAAATTTTAAATTGAATTTGAAAATAATAACAGTAATCCAGGGAGGAAATGGCTAAGGAGAATGAAATAGAAGACAGAAAAACAAGCAATGGCAGCCAGAAGGGAATCACTAATTATGGTATATATATTTTTCCAGTTGTAAAGCTTTGGTTCAGGGGTTCATCAGATCTCTTTAGATAGAATCAGAATTGTAATTGTGATGAAGAATGGTAGTGGAGTTTAAAAAAATAAAGACTTAAGACAGTGTTACCTGGTGTGTAGAAAGGACACAGTTTTGAAAGAAATTGTTTTTGCTTTGCAAATTTCCCCCCCTTGGAAAACTGTATTCAAGTTTTATTACCTATATATGGCAATTAAGGCCCTGACTTTGTAGTTATTTCGTGTGTTTTTATTTGATTGAAACTGATGAGAGAAACAAGATGCCTGTACTTTTTAAACAGTATTTTTAAAATAAAACATTACTCTGAGGAAATTGAGGGATCAGGAGAGAGGAGCACAGACTAATACAAGGGCTATGCAAAAACTAGACATATAATGATACATTCTTGTTTGATTACTTCTCTTCATTTCTATATTGTGATTTAAAAAAAAAACTCTTGTTCTTTTTAGATGAGAAAAAGAAGGAAAGGAAGAGAGCTAGAGGCATATCTCCAATTGTTTTTGATAGAAGTGGAAGCTCTGCATCAGAGTCATATGCAGGTATTCTCATTTTGTGATCATATCTGACTTGATTCTAACGTAATCTGCTTTAGAAAGCGTGTGGAGGCTGTAGTTTAGTGTGAACTTGTTGATGTCCATTAGTACTGATTTTTGGCATGTTCAATGTAATACTAGAGAAAACTAAGCTTTTTCTTATTATTTTAATCCTGTTACTGCTTAAGTGGAATTTTCATTTTTTTTTTCTTGGAAGATGATGATTCAGTGACTAGTTTTCTGAGTGGGAAACTGTTCAAATATACATACTTTAAAAAAAAATCCAAACAACCCAAAAAGCAAAACACTCGTACACATTGAGAAGTTTTTTTTGTGTGTGTGGGTGCGCCAGGAAGAATAATTTGTCTTGAATGAGAATTTTATGTGACAAGACTGTAGAAATTTTGTCTTATCTCTATTAAAGCTCAATCTGAACAAATGTACTTTGGCTAAATACAGGTTCAGAAAAGAAGCATGAGAAATTATCATCTTCCGTTCGTGCTGTCCGAAAAGGTATCATTTAAATTTGAAATTGTTTTCATTGCATGCTGCTTAGTCGTTGTTTTGCCTTATTTGTTCTCCATTAATAGCTGCTCTTAATGTAGTAATGTTCCGATATATTACACGAAGCAAAGGAATATCTTACATAGAAAGCTCTGTGTCTCTGCTTCTTACTGTGTATCTTTTAGAATAATACCAAACATTTCAGGATATTTTAGTTTTTAGACAAAATGGGATGGGTGTGTGTGTGTGTGTATATGTGTGTATGTGTTATATATAGATGTGTGTATATATATGTATGTATATAATAGTCTGTTATTCTTGAATCTGAGTAAGAAAATCTATAAAACTTGGTAACCATTTTCATACTTTAATATGGATTTGATATATCGGAACATCACTAGGTTAGGTTTACTTTCTTGCAATATGCTGGTTGTCTTTTCTTAGCTTTGCTTTATTACATGTGGCTTAGCCTTCCAGGTTGAATGGGTGATTGTTGTGTTTTAAAAGTTTAGCTGGGTTGTGGAGGGCTAACTTCAGTTAGTACAGTTTTGACCCCTTTGTGTGATAATGGCCTGTGGTTAATCGATTTGGTTTTCTTTTCTTTTTTTTTTTTTTTTTTTTCAGATCAAACCAGTAAACTCAAATATGTGCTTCAAGATGCAAGATTTTTCCTCATAAAGAGTAACAACCATGAAAATGTGTCTCTTGCCAAAGCTAAGGTATTAGCATTGGTTCTGTTGAAACTATCCTAATATTAAAATTCTTAAATGGGAAAATAGACTTGTATTATATCAAGTAGCATAGGTATTATGATTTTCATTACGGCTTTAAAGATCTACATTCCAGTTGCCACTTAGGATCTGGTTGTAGTCAGTCAGCCTACTTATAATTTGAGTTTTCTTTTTTTTTTTTTTTAAGATGATTTTAGGGGTCAGAATATTAAATGTTGAAGGCTATACAGTTTTAACTTTTTGCTGTAAAAGATCCTGTTTCTGTTGATTTTTGTTTCTGTACTTCAGTGGCTCATTTATTGTGCTAACACTTCTAAAAGTACCTGTAGTTAACCAATTTTTGTTTTATGTTGATGCTTGATTTACACTTTGAGGTTCTTTTGAAGTCATTCTTTTATGGAGAGTTTTATTTTTTAGAATTAAGATCATTGGGATTTTGAAGAAAAATGAAGAATTAGCTTAAAGACCCACTCCAGACTTTGCAAAAAAGACATGCATAGTTGCTGTAGGATGTTGTAAGATAATAATTTTCTTTTTATGTTTGGCTACAAAAATACATTTTTGTGTTACACTAGCTGTTACAATGTTTTGCTATTCTTGGTTTAAACTGAGTAACTGTACAGTTTCAACTGATTTTCAGAAACTTAAAACTAAAGTTAGACATTTCTCTAACAATATTTCTGTCAATATTCTATATTTCTAACTTAAGGACTACCCCTAAAACTTTACAAACAGAGGGAAACAGTACACCAAATAGCCTTATTCTGTTCTCTAGCTTAAGTGGATTTAGGCAGAAGTACACTTGGCCCTCGGTATCCACAGGGTTCCTCATCTTTTGATTTAACTAACTGGATTGAAATATTAGGAGAAAAAAGAATGAGAAATAATAGAAAATACAAACTTAAACACAGTATAACAACTATTCACATAGCATTTACATTGTATTAGGTATAAGTATTCTAGAGGTGATTTAAAGTATATGGGAGTATATGCATAGGTTATATGCAAATACTATGCCATTTTATATAAGGGACTTGAGCATCCTCAGATTTTGGTATCTGCGTGGGTCCTGGAACCAGTCCCCAGTGGAGACTGAGGAACAACTGTAAGCACTTAGTTTGAATGAGATGTCATTTGTATGAGCAGATTAGTGTGAGCTGAATGATAGCATCTGCCTTATTATTCCATTTCTTTTTATCTTTTATGAATGAAGAATTGGTTAAAATGCTTTAGAAATTAACAAGTATCTTCCAGCTGTAGATAAAACATAGGGCCTCTTCAAACTATTGATACATAAAAATTTGAACTTAAAAACTGCTTTAAAAAACGAACTTAAACAGAAAAAGGCTAAATTCTTGACTAATACAGTAATGTTAAATTAATTTGATTAGGCACAGTTTTTCAAGAAGACAAACTTCTAAGTTGCGATTCACCTTCAAACAGGATGTATTTACCACAGTAAATGGTTGTAATATTAAAATAATTGTGGGTGATTGGTTTTACTATATAGAATTCTAGTCCCTTAGATTTGATCCTCATCTCCGTTTACTAGTTGCTTTAATGATTTTGTAAAATTGGTAATTGTCTCCATTTTTTCCCTTAGGTTTTTATAAATTATTACTACATTATTCTGACAGCTGATAGATAAAACCTTTCTTCATTATAGCTTACTTAAATTGAAAGCACACCAAAATATGTAGTTTTTTTTTTGCAAACATAACTGGAAATATAAAACAGTTGTAGTTAATTTCACTTTGTGGTCCTTATGTTATTTATATAGGGTGTATGGTCCACGCTACCTGTAAATGAGAAGAAATTAAATCTTGCATTTAGATCTGCAAGGAGTGTTATCTTAATATTTTCTGTCAGAGAGAGTGGAAAATTTCAAGGTAAGAATAAAAATAATTTGGACATATAAAAACATTAATTATATTAGCATCTACATATTATATTATGATATGATTCTCTTAGGGTTTGCAAGACTTTCTTCAGAATCACATCACGGAGGATCTCCTATACACTGGGTGCTTCCAGCAGGAATGAGCGCTAAAATGCTGGGAGGTGTCTTTAAAATTGACTGGATTTGCAGGTAAATTACACACTTCAGTATAGATAACTGAAGTTTTGAATACGCTATCAGTTTAGAATAATGTGTTAAAGTAAAAACGTCATCATATACTTATCTTACCTTGTTCAGTAACTACCTTTATCTAATGTGGGACGCAACAAAGGCGTATTAAGTCTAAAGTTTTATGTATTTGATTTGTTTTGTATATTGGTAATATAGCAGTAAATGAATTGGACAATTGCTTGAAATGTTGTCTGGCATATCTGTATAATTTTAGTGATGTAACGTCACTTACGTTATTGAGGAATGGGAAATAAGTACTCTGACTTGGCTAACAATTTCGGAGGTAACTAGTTTAGTCGTGGACAGTATTTTTTAAGGAGGTTAGCAAATGATTTTTAGTTGCCATTGTGATCTTTTGAAACTGAGTTAAGATTTAACTATATTTATTAGAAAAATAATCAGGCTTATTTTGAACACTGAGTTGTCACTATTTTTAGGTCCTTACTGCCTACTGAAGTATTGTACACAAGAAGCTCATGAAGTGATCTTTACGTGGCATACACAAATATATTACCCATAAAATTAATTTTAGTTAAAAAGTGTCTGAAAGGAGATGGTTACTTTGTGAGTTTTAAGTTGTTTTTGGGTATTAGAGCCTGGTGAGCCCGAAGGAGTTGGATGAAAAAGAAGAAAAATGCTATGCATATGAAGGAAAGCAGCCTAAGCCAAGAAGAGCATGGAAACAAACTATGGGGTTGCGGGGTGGGGGGGCAGTGGGAGGGCATATGGATGTGTGAGTGGGATAGGGAGCTACCTTTTTTTATGAAGGAGATGGTTAGGAAAAGAGAAGAACAGAGGGCAAAGATGGATAAGAGTGAATGAATGTGAGTCAGCCTAAATGTTTATTGTAGAATAGTGAGGAGCTGTGAAGATAGGGGGAGTGATATATTACAAATAGCATACAGTCACTTACTGCGTAGTGACATATCCATCAAGAAAGAATCTTGTCCTATAAGACTGTGGGACTCGTAAGAGGTACCTATAATACCATATTTTACTATACCTTTTCTGTGTTTAGATACACAAGTATTTTTCACAGTTACCTTCACTATTCAATACAGTAACATGCTGTGCAGATTTGCAGGCTAGGAGAAATAGGTCATACCATATATCCTAGGTATGTAGTAGGCTATACCATTTAGGTTTGTGTAAGTACATTCTGTGATGTTCACACAATGAAATCACCTGATGAGTGTATCCCTGTCATTAAGTGACACATAACTGTATTAGATTGATAATAGCGTAGCAAAAAGCTATGTGCAGAAAAAATACTCATCCCATTATTACTACTTGTGGGGAAGAGTTGGAAATCATCTAAATTCTTTGAAATAGAAAATTAAACAAATTACAGTTTGTTTCAAATATATGGGGAAGTAATTGTGCACATATCAACATGGGAAGGTATAACAAATGAAAAAATACATAATTATGGTATTGGAATGCAGTGTTAAGTGGTGAGACAGTGCTATCTGCCACCTCCTCTCTGTTGCCCCCAGGGGTTTTAAAATGTAAATTTCTAGTTTTTTTGAAATCAAAATTATAATTGTTATAATTAAAGTTGAAAACCTGGCGACAATTTATAGGAAAGGGAGTGATTATTTTTATTTTGTGTGTGTATGTGACTGCTCTGTAAAGGCCAGAGGAAACATTGTAATGTAACATTTGCAGGTGTTGCTTTCTTGGGAACAGGAGAGAAAATAATTGCCCATTTTTATGTGGTTTGCAGCAGATTTTGTTTCAAATGTTATTTGTTCTGTTAACCTTCATTTTTACATTACTGATGAGGAAATTTATTTCTTAATTTTAAGATGAATTTAATTTTTCATGGATTATTCATTCTTCATATTCCTCTTCATTGACTTATTGACTATTCTACTAATTTGTTTGAAATGTATCAAGCAACCAAAGAGGTAGACAGACTCAATTTGTCTATCCTGCTAACGTGAGGTGTAAAATTGTGGGCAGTAAAGTGCTTTTATTATTTTAAAGTAAGTTTATGGTTTACCTAGAAATAGTATTTTTACATAATAAAATTATAGTTTTAATTTTTTAATACTCAAGTTCTATTCAAGAGTAATTTTACAATACTTTACAGTTCTGGAGGGCATGTGATATTTCTAACATTGATATTTCCATAGATAAGTCACTTGAACTGAGTTTAATTTCTCTATATATAGTGAGAATTACATTTGAGTCTCAGAAAATTTAAATTTAATAAATACAAATGCTCAGGACTTTGCTATCAATAACAGTAACGGCTGTTAATATTTTTTTCTTTTTCAGATATAATAGTTGTTAGATTTCTATTTAAGGACCCTTTGGATATAATAATAACTAGGCTTAAGCTTTTTTAGGTGTGATCCCTGGATCACTTATATCGGTAGCATCTGACTGTTAAAATGCAGAATCTTGAGACCCACCTCAAACCTGTTAAATTTTTCATGGTTCAGGTAGTTGGTAGGCACATGGAAGATTGGGACCACATAGTGTCATCTTTTAGCTCATAAAGAGAGGGAGGCATAAAAAGTGACTTATTAAGGTTGCCACCTGTAATTAGCTCAAAAGGCATAATCTATGAAATATTATTCATCCAGAGTTAACATTTACTGACTAAATGTTATATTCCTTTCATGTCCATTCCAAATAACCCATTTCTGTTTTCATTTAGAGTCTCTCCATTTTTCTTTTCTTTTCTTTTTTTTTTGGAGACGGAGTTTCGCTCTTGTTGCCCAGGTTGGAGTGCAATGGCGTGATCTCGGCTCACCACAACCTCCGCCTCCTGGGTTCAAGCGATTCTCCTGCCTCAGCCTCCCTAGTAGCTAGGATTACAGGCATGTGCCACCACGCCTGGCTAATTTTGTATTTTTAGCAGAGACAGGATTTCTCCATGTTGGTTAGGCTGGTCTTGAACTCCTGACCTCAGGTGATCCGCCCGCCTCAGCCTCCCAAAGTGCTGGGATTACAGGCATGAGCCACCGTGCCCGGCCTCCATTTTTCTTTTTAACTTTAATCAACAAACCACTGTCCAGTATATAAGAGCCTCTGCATGGCTGGGCGCAGTGGTTCATGCCTGTAATCCCAGTACTTTGGGAGGCTGAGGTGGGTGGATCACTTGAGGTCAGGAGTTCGAGACTAGCGTGGCCAACATGGTGAAACCCTGTCTCTACTAAAAATGCAAAAATTAGCCAGATGTGGTGGTGCATGCCTGCAGTCCCAGCTACTTGGGAGGCTGAGGCATGAGAATCCCTTGAACTCAGGAGGCAGAGGTTGCAGCAAGCCGAGATGCAGCTGCACTCCAGCCTGGGCAACAGAGTGAGACCGTGTCTCAAAACAAAACAAAAAACTGCACTATTTTACATTGTTTTATTAAATTTGCCCTATTTGCAGAACCACTTAGGTCAGAGAGTCCCTTACATGTTCCCAAAGAACTCACAGTAAAGATAAGTTGTATCTGTATGCTTCATAGCATAGCTGCTCAGAAGGTAACTGTTAGGTTGCTTGTTCTATGATTGTGATCTGAGAAGAAAGGATAAAATAAGCATGATACATGGATCACAGACCCTGCAATTTCTCTGAATTTATTCTGAGCCCTGTTTTGCCTCAGGCTTCACAGTTTTCTGTGATGTTCTGGCTGAGATTAACTGTGTTGAAACAGTGAACAGATGTCCCTTGAATCTAGTTGGAACCAGTGCCACCAAAGAATCTCAACCCCAAATGATACATCTAGCTTGGCCTATGCTTTCACTTCTACTTGGATCATGGGTATTTATTTAATTGCTGATATTTAAATAACACTGATAATCCCATTAATTTATAACCTTTTTATATTTTGGTGGCTGTAGGTTTTCATTTATTCCTTTCCTATAATTGTTTTAAACTGGCAATTAGAAGAAAAATTTAAATTATTGAACAGAGCACAAAGAAAACTAGATCTCTGCCTCTGGATATTCAAGCTTTGGTGTGGACTTGTTCTAGTCTTTCTACTTCTGACAGCCTGAAAAGGGGAAAAAAAACATCCAGTATTTTTGACTCACTCTTGATGGGTGAAGTAAGGTGTATATTAGAAAAAGAAACCAAGCTTTTAAGTGATACTTAGTGGATATTTTCATTACTCACTGGCCACTCTTCCATGTGTGTATGTATATATATCACCACCATCACAGAATATACCACCTAGTTAATTTAACTCTAAAATACTTCTATTTCCCTGGAAAATGTCAGAGTTTTTCCTGAGGTTTAAAACAAGTTATATAAAATCTGAGCATTCAGGCCAGGTGTGGTGGCTCACACCTGTAATCCTAGCATTTTGGGAGGCTGAGGTGGGAGGATTGCTTAAGCCCATTTATTCACAACCAGCCAAGGCAAAATAGTGAGATCCAATCTCTAAAAAATTAAATTTAGAAAAAGGTCTGAGCAGTCAATATTCACTTTCAAGAAAATTCATGTAAGTTTATGTGGCATGTTCACTGGACAAAGTTACTTATGTTTTCTCTTTTCCATTATGCCTGTGTTTTAGCCCTTCTCTTTGTTTCACATGTATCCCTGCCTTAGTTCTCTACATAGGCTTTACCTGGGTTTTCTTTCAAGGTTAACTCATTTACCACTTCTTTCATGAAGCATTTTGTGATTATTTTTCTTTCTTTCAGAATAGATACAACCACTCCTATTAAAAACAAAAAGAAATCTTCTGTATAGTGCATGTAGTACCCATTGTCTTTGAAAATTCTGTGTGCTTATTTTTCTTTGATGGCTATGGAAGAAAGGTTAGGGATGCAAACTCTTATCTTTCTAGTCTTTGTCCTTTGGCTGAACAGTTTTATTTGTATTGTAAGTACAGTGAATAGTTCTTTAAAGTATTTATTTATTTTGGCATTATTTGTTTTATGCACAGGCAGATAAAACCTTATCAAATACTGTTAATTTACAATTACTTCTTGGCAGCTAACAACTGTTGATTATGTGTCATCTTTGTATTCATGTGACATTGTGCTAGGTTGACAAAGAACTATAAAAATACAGGATATCTTTTTAAGTTTGGTGAGACCATTTTGTCCTATGGCTCAGAGATCTTAAAACCAGGTTTTTAGTATTTAAATTATATAGATACTGCCCTTGAGTTTCAGTAAAGGGCATAATTAATATAAATATATGCATTTATAAATTATCTATTGCACAACTCAAGCCATTCTATGCGTAGTGAAGAATATTGCCATATTGAAAGAGGAAGTACACTTGAACAGGGAAAGCAGCCTCCAACTGCAAATAAGGGACACTTCTATTTTCATTTGGTTTTAACAGCTGGGTTAAGGTCCCGCTTCTTTTTGGTCAGTTTTTTGAGTTCATAGAAGAAAGGGATATGCTAAATATTTTATGTGTCATTTCATTTGCAAACTGCGTAAAACAACTATAAAGTAGATGGTGATATTCATGTTTATCAAAGGAATAGATTCAGGCTCAGAGAAGAGAGCAAGCTGGTTCTAAGCCCCAAGTTATCTTGGTTCTCAAGCCCTTGCTCTTAAGCTCTTTTTAGAAAACTGGAGAATATGGAAAAAGTCTCTGAAGAGGCTTTCTGTAGGAATTAACTCAACCACTGTAAGTGATTTTTAAAATTTTAGTCACATTTAGGTCACAATTAATACAGGAATTCACTACTAAAAGTAGTATAAGGTCCTTAACGGATTCTGCAGAAGAATGTAATTGATATTACTTTGTATTTAGGCGTGAATTACCCTTCACTAAGTCGGCTCATCTCACCAATCCTTGGAATGAACATAAACCAGTAAAGATCGGACGTGATGGACAGGTTTGTGGCTTTAATTGATTCTTTAAAAAAACGCATTTAATCAACCCTTTTAGAGATCTTTATTGATGTATTTGTTTTTACCATTTCTGATGAAAGAGACCATGTGAGAATTTGAAAAAATAGTCTTATCTGAAGGTTATAGTAACTGTGATTGAGACTAATAAGACATCCATTAATGTTGAAATATAGGCAGCTTTATATGGTACTTTCATTTGATATAATTGAAGGAAATATTTCTAAAGAGAATTTGCCAGATTTAAATTTTTTTTGACTGTATTATCACTGTTTAACAGATTCTTCAGTTTCTGTAATACATTTTAGAATTGCCATTTAGTATATGTGCTAAAGTTTTCTGAGTAGAAAGCAGCTTTCTGAAAAGATTAAATATATGTACTCAGGTTTTCAAGTCTACAAATGGAATTGAAAATGTAGAGTAATTGAAAATTAACCAAAACGTTTGACCCTTGTAATTCTCACATGTAATTCTGAACTAGAAGTTTTGTTTTATTTTTTAATTTTAATTTTTTTGGAGACCAGGTTATGAGAGTGGCTAATTTTTGTATTTTTGGTCAAGACGGGGTTTCACCGTTTTGCAAGGCTGGTCTCAAACTCCTGGCCTCAAGCGATCCGCCTACCTGGGGCTCCCAAAGTGCTGGAATTACAGACAGGAGCCACTGTGCCTGCCCATGCAAAAGTAATATGACATTTTATTGCTCATGAGTAAAAATGTTTTCACTTTTTCAATTACAAATAACTGAAAATGATTTAATTTTAAAGAGCCCATAGATTGGTCTGCCTTTGCGGTAAATCTAATGTATTTCAATACACTTAGTAGATTATAATTATCAAAGTTGTTGGTACACACACTAACAGGTATTTTTTCTCCATTGTATTAAATGACTTTGTCCTGATATTTTTGTATTTTGCACAAAGAAATAGTCCCTTTTCAGAGGGTGGTTGTCACAGAATTTTAAGCAACTGCATTTGTGTATTTAACTTCAGAGATTCTATACTTTTAGTTTTTACCCTTTATATAAATACATAAAACACTTTTGAAATGTTTTATAAATCTGGAAGTCTTATTGGAATCCCATATGATCATCAGCCTTGGGAAGAAAGCTTCCAAGTCAGTTTTTGTTCTGGTACATCAGGAAAATGCAAGTCTGTTGAAAGGGTCTGTTTGTGTTTTATAAATTGCTACTTTCCTGTTCTAGGAAATTGAACTTGAATGTGGAACCCAGCTTTGTCTTCTGTTTCCCCCCGATGAAAGTATTGACTTGTATCAGGTCATTCATAAAATGCGTCACAAGAGAAGAATGCATTCTCAGCCCAGATCACGAGGACGTCCATCCCGTCGAGAACCAGTCCGGGATGTGGGAAGGTTAGAAACGTTCTTTGGACTGATAATAGGCACATGTATCAGAATAACATGATGGAGGAATGTGATTCGTCAAAAGCTTGTCCTGCGGTAAAGAAGAAAGAGAAAATCCTCAAATCAAGCTGCATGGACTAGTTTGTGGCTTCATTGAGGATTTCACATGGTCACCTTGGTCTCAGTCATTTTTCAAGAGGAAAATGGGGATCTTTCCTTATGCAGAAAAAAGTATAACCAGTGATAACCAGTTTAGATTAGATAATACTCTGATAATACAATGTATGCACTTGAAATGAGGTAGGCATTTGTTGCTAAGAACAGGCTAGAAAGGAGGAAGAGGAGGAAGTCTTTATTTGCAAAAATTGTTAATACTTTTTAAAAAGCCTTTTCTTTCAGGTATGTCTCTGGATAAGCCTTATCAGATATGGGACTTTTATAAAGGATCACTAATATTTTTTCAGAAGATGACGCCTCATTTAGAGGATAAAATATTTAAGTTATTTTGATATTCAAGAGGAGCATTATTGGGACTGTTTCAGATTTTATCACCGTGATGTGTTAACCCTATTGCCAAATATTCTCTAACATGTACCCAGTGAATTCACACATCTTGCTGAGCTTCTGAAAACAATAGGTTCTTTCCAAAGGGGATCAAGTGGCCCTGGGAGACCCGGCAACAAACCAAAAAGAAGGGCTGTTGCTGTGTCTGTTTACAACTTTTCCAGATGCTGGCAGTACCTGTGGACTTAAAGTGTTTTTTAGAGGATCGCCATGGTTATTGATCACTACTTTATGAACTAAACAGCATTTTCCAGAAAAAGGGGGTTTAACTTGTTACAGAATTGGAGAAGTCTTTGCAAAGGACTGATTTAAGCCCTTCTACCCAACACCTTCCCCTGTGTAGATTTGCATACAGCTAAATCTAAAATATTCTGCTAAAGACTATTGGATGTATGGTTGATGGGATGAAAGCTTTGGTTAAATTTCCTTTTGGTGGAGACATCCTGTGGTAGGTACAGATAATCCAACAAGAGTCCCCATTTCTTTGAGCTTAAAAAGGACACTGTGGAGTAGGTAGGAGGAAGCCTGGCAGGGCCCCTTACTTTTGGCCTAAAAGGACTGAGCGCCAAGATGTCTTTTGAAGTTTTAAGCTAAGAGGTTTCCAGTGCAATACAGTACATACAAGTGAAGTTTTTACCTCAGTTTTGCAATGGACTGCAAACTATACTTATTACACCACTACACCTTCTCTCAAGCCTGCCAGGGCCTCCATGTATGTATGTGGCTTACAGCTTAAAGTCAGTAGTTGGACTACTATATGAACTGTTACTATCATGTTTTATACCGGTCGTAAATGCACTCCCCAAACTACAGGAAAGCGGTATGTTTATTTTTTAAACCAGCTTTTAATTTTCTTAGTGTTATTTACTGTAGATGCAACTGTTTTTATTCTGTTGGGGGGCTTGGGATTATTGCACTTAACTTTGCAGTTTGAGTGAACTGTGTTGAAAAAGTTAATGAAAGCAGTTGGTACTCAGACAAATAGCTGAAAACTAGTGAATGCTAGGTTGTTATCAAGTTTTTATTTGACATTAAGGGTAAAATGATATATTTACTTTCTAAATATTTTGGACTTTTTTTTTGTTTAACTCTTTATTAGCTGCTAAGTAAATTGAAGTGTATTTAATGATGTGTTAACCCTATTTATGGAAGACAGTAAAGAACAGCCCTCTGTAGTCAGTAAAATTTCACCTTCTAAAGAATATATTTTGAATTAGTTTCATGAACTCTGTTAAAATTCTGACCCATTACTTGCCAATTTATAAAAGCCTATTTTATTTCAAGGCATTGTCTCTGGAAAAAAAATTCCCTTAATTCTTAAATGTCATTAAATGTAGAAAGAAAAACTAAATGTTATTAAGGATTATTAAGAAATTAGTTTTTTAGCTATTAAGATTTTAAAAACTTTCCTGTAAAGTTGCTTTTAATAAGTATCAAATTTTCTGTATGATCATGTAAAATTCACAATTTTGTGCAAAGCAGAGGAAAAATAAATTTTTAATTTTGTTTAGACTTAACCTAAAATGACATTTATAAGTTTTAAATATACAGATTTTAGAGTTACATATTGTACAATGATGATAGGTTTTTCTAATTTTTATTTTTCATCTGAATGAAGACTTTATTTGGGAAAGTGTTTTAATTGTTAAAACTGGTATTTAGTTTGAGAATGACTTTGTTTACTTTTGTTTAGACTACTAAAATGTGACTTACATGTTTTGATTGGACTAGTCTGCAATTTTCTCATCATAGCATGAGATGGCAGAGAATATCTACTTCCAGCAGTACATTTAAGGTTTGGTTTATAGGAATTAATTTGAGAATCAAAATGTAGGAATTTAAAAATAATTTGCTCACTAAAAAATTAAGATGTTAAAGTAAATAATGGGTTATTCTTTGTACTTATCTCTGTCAGAAACTCTTGCTTTACTCTTTGTTTTCCCAGCAGTTTTTGGTTTAATTTCTAATGTGTCTAATTTGTGTAGGCGTCGACCAGAAGATTATGATATTCATAACAGCAGAAAGAAACCAAGGATTGACTATCCCCCTGAGTTTCACCAGAGACCAGGTTAATATTTTATAATCCTGCAGATATTTGATTTCAAATTATTGGAAAAAAAAAATTAAAAACAACCCTCACAATCCTGCAGTTTTAAAAGTGAAAAAAATTCAGGACCTGACTACTTAAATCTTGAGAAATTTTACTAGTTCTCATTAGTGTAATTCTTCCCTTAACTTTGTTAAGGTTGTCTAGTCTATTCCAGTGTAACTCATCATACCCTATGAATTACCTGAAATTGCTAATTTTGCAAAAATGGAAACTTATCTGCACATGTGTTTAAGATTAAATATAGTTATGAAAAGCAATAACCTTATATTCTATCAGGCTTTTTGATCCCTATGGTAGTTAGTGTTTCATGTGATACATGTACATACAATGCTATTTTTTTTTTAAATAAAAATCTTTATGTCTTTGGAAAGGAATGGGAAATATTTGATATGTGATCTAAATGTAGCTTTTCAATTAATCTATCCCTTACTGGAATTTAAGAGAGCAAACTATATTCAAGAAGGGATATCATGTATTTAGAACACAGTCAGTGATACACTTGTGAAACTTAGGCAGTTAGGAGATTGATGTTAGTGATCATTATAACACTATTATGTAACAAGTGGCTTGATTAGCCTCATTCTTCCAAAATAGGTTGTCCTGTTGTAGAAAGTGAAAATAGTTTTTCCCCAGTAACATGACCACTCAAATGTTTTTACGTTTTAATTTGTTGGGTCCTTAATAAAAGAAGCAGGGGAAAGAGTATTTTTCTAATCACCATCGATTTTTCATTTTCAGTGTATACATCTTCATTTTTGCAACTTTTGCAATTTTTTTCCCTCCCCATTAAGTTTACATTTTAAAAAAGCTTATCGGTGGTTTACTTGGTAAGACCTACATATACCCAAGGTGGAAAGTAAACATTTGTTTTAAGGAAGTCCTGTCATAGTGTGCTCAAGGTAGTTCCTCTGCCCTTACCTTCCCTATGATGCAGAATGAAGAAATTTTCTGATTAGCAAGATTTGGACTGTGAACATAGAAGATACGTATCTGAAAGCTTCTCTAGCAGTTTACAATTCTATGATATCATTAGTTATTTCTTAGATTATCATGTAATCTGAGAAGAAAATTTGAACATGGGATAATACAGTAGTAGCATCACTTAAAGTACATATTTCATGGAAAGAATTGAAACGAGTGGTAAGGAAGGTTTAATTATAATGCCGTAATAGAAAAATATAAATTTGATTTACTAAAATGCTTGATGTTTGAACAGGGTATTTAAAGGATCCACGATACCAGGAAGTGGACAGGTAAGTCGGGTTCACTCTTGCCTAGTTTTGCATTACATTCTTGGAACTAGTTTATGAATTACCTGAATTTAGTTTCACAAATCTTATTCCCAACAGACGATTTTCAGGAGTTCGCCGAGATGTGTTTTTAAATGGGGTAAGCATTTCGTTTTATCTATTTAATGTGGATAAAATCAGGCTCTGATTTATTTTGCAGTTCTGTGATAATTTTTAATTATATTGACATTATCATCTTTTATTTTAGTCCTACAATGATTATGTGAGGGAATTTCATAACATGGGACCACCACCACCTTGGCAAGGAATGGTTTGTATTATTCTATTTTCATAAGTTACATAACTTAATTTGCAGTTCTAGTATTTCAGGTGCTTACTCAGAATATGATTGTTACAGTTACTTATGAAAGAGACAAACTGGCCAGGCGCCATGGCTCACACCTGCAATTCCAGCACTTTGGGAGGCTGAGGCGGGTAGATCACCTGAGGTCAAGAGTTCGAGACCAGCCTGGTCAACACAGTGAAACCTTGTCTCTACTAAAAATACAAAAAAACATTAGCTGGGCCTGGTGGCGCATGCCTGTAGTCCCAGCTACTCGGGGAGGCTCAGGCAGGAGAATTGCTTCAACCCAGGAGGCAAAGGTTGCAGTGAGCCGAGATTGCGCCACTGCACTGCAGCCTGGGCAACAGAGGGAGACTCCATCTCAAAAAGACTTAAAATACAGATTTTTGGTGATAAATAATTGTATACTGTCTTTCAAACTAAAGACTAAAAGCTCATTTGTGTTAATAGTCCAGGCTTGAGAACTGTAGCAGTGTATTATGGTAGTGATTAGTAGTGCAAAGTCCGCTTGGGTTCGATATATTTCTTTTTCTTCCCAACTCTGTGACCTTGGGTTAATTGCTTAATACAACTCTTACTTTTCCTCATCTGTAAAATCCCATGGGCATTCATTGATTCTTTGTCTTACCAAATAATAGTACTTACTCTGTGCAAGGTACTGTGCCTGTTCTGATTATGTCGTGGTGAATGAAATTGACATCATGACTGTCCTGGTATAGCTTAAAATTTAATGTAGTAGATTGACAAGAAGATAAATTTACAAAGTACACGTGAAGTTTAGCATAGTGCCTGATCTAATACTCAACTAAATTTTCTGTGTAAAATAAGATTAATTAAACCCTGATTATTCCTGCTTTTTAATTATTTCCTTTAAGAAAACTGAATTGTCTTAGAGTATATTTTATTTAGAAGATAGCTGAAGCATTAATTTTCAAGAAATAAAAACCTGGAAGTTGAAGTAGCTTCTACTGTTTTCTTACATTTTAATTTACCTCTTTATTTTAAATGCTATATGTTATATGGCCTTTTCATCTGACTTTTGTTTCACTTAAAGGTATACAGTTTTATACTATTACATGCAGATGATTATGAGACTTTTTCCCTTTAGATTCTAGGAAATTTTAAAAATTTAAGTAATACATGATCTTGATAGTAACTATGAAAGTAATCTTTACCCTTTATTCATTTTTTTTTTTTTTAATTTGAGACAGAGTCTCGCTCTGTCGCCCAGGCTGGAGTGCAGTGGTGCGATCTCGGCTCACTGCAAGCTCCGCCTCCCGGGTTCACGCCATTCTCCTGCCTCAGCCTCTCCGAGTAGCTGGGACTACAGGTGCCCGCCACCACGCCCGGCTAATTTTTTTGTATTTTTAGTAGAGATGGGGTTTCACTGTGGTCTCGATCTCCTGACCTTGTGATCTGCCCGCCTCGGCCTCCCAAAGTGCTGGGATTACAAGCGTGAGCCACTGCGCCCGGCCCCTTTATTCATTTTTTAATGGCATTTAAAAGTTAATTTGCTCCTGGACTTTTTTTTTGTTTTTTTTTTTTTGAGAGACAGGGTCTCATTCGGTCTCCCAGGCTGGAATGCAGTGGTGTGTTCATAGCTTTCTGCAGTCTTGAACTCCTGGGCACAAGTGGTCCTGCTGCCTCAGCTTCCTGAGTAGGTGGGACTACAGGCGCATGCCACTGTGTCCGGCTAATTTTTTTTATAGAGACAGGGTCTCACTCTGTTACCCAAGCTGGTCTCCAACTCCTGGCTTAAGGGATTCTTTTCCCTCAACCTCCCAAAGCATTGGGATATGGGCGTGAGCCACCACACCAGGCCCGTTGATGTTTTTAAGAACAGATACACACAAAGTGGTTAACCAGTTTACCAATTGTAGAACTAGGATGCCTGATGCCGTATGCCTGCTTCACCACTTTAACAGTAGTGTGACTATAAGCAGGTTACTTAACTCCTTGTTGCCTCAGTTTTCCCTTTTGTAAACTGGGAACAATAGTACCTATCTAATAAGGTTGCTGTGAGAATTAAATGAGACTAGTAAAGTGCTTAGAACAATGCCTGGCTCACAGTAAGCACCACTATTTCCATTAGTATTTATATGATAGGAGTAGAAAAGCATAAACATGTGAAATCTTAGAAGATGTGTAATTTTCAACAAACAAAAAGGATATTTGGAAACACCTTAATGCCATCAAAGTAAATGTCTAATACAGATTCACTTGTTTGGGATTGGTGTTTTGGATGAAGGGTTCTAAGAATGGCTTGTTTACAAGAGTGTTGGTTGATTCTTAATGGAAATGGTTTTCCTTTTTTAGCCCCCTTACCCAGGAATGGAACAGCCTCCACACCATCCTTACTATCAGCACCATGCTCCACCTCCTCAAGCTCATCCCCCTTACTCAGGACATCATCCAGTACCACATGAAGCAAGATACAGAGATAAACGAGTAGTAAGTGCACAAGGAGGCAAAGGTGTGAGGGAACTACTTAGAATTCTGTAGTTCACTTAAATACGGGGAGACCAGAGTATGATAAATGACGGACCATTGCATATTCTTACTGCAGACTGTTTTGGAGTAATTCTCAGTTTGTTTTTATTAAAAATGCCTGATTATGCCCCTTTGGATTATATAGATAGAATATACTTCTTTTACTGATCAAATCACAAACTGCTTAAGGCAAACGCCTACAAATAGAACTCCTTTTAGGTAGTACCTAGGCTATGTTCTTTCCATATTGAGATCTTAGTTATGCCATGTAATTAATATGTTAATAGGTATTTCTGAACTTTTTGTGTATTCTTACTCAATTTTTGTAGGATAGATGGTGTATATTAAGTTAGCTGATAAGCTGTAATCTCATTTAGTCATTTGTTTTTATTCCTACCAAATGTTAAAGCTAGTAACTGATAAATTGTTTTACCTCTGGTTATTGTGATGTTAGCAAAGAATAACCAGATGTTATGATATGTAGCAGATATGTCCTTTATTCATTGATTGTTAATTATTTGATAAGATGGATGTGAAAGCTTTTTTTGATGGCTTCAAAACAGGACCAATGAAAAAAAGACTCTAGTTTTAATTTGAGTTTTCTGGGTTTTTAACTAGTGGGGCTGAGTTTATTAAATGCTTTCCCCCTCCCCCGCAATAGTACTTTTATTTTAAAAAGCAGAATTGTCTTCTGGCAGGTGTTGGAAGCATAGTTCATATGCATATAAGTTTGATAGCCTTAGAAAGGTAGTTTTGTTGTTAAACTAAGTAGGATATGCGAGTTAGAATTTTTTTCCACTCCCTACTTAGGATGTTGAGTTTGTATAGGGCCAAATAAACATCTTTTTATTTTCCCACTTAAGATGAAGAGTGGGCATATTTGTGAGAATCAGAGCAGCTTTCTAGCCTATCTTTGAGACATTTTTATGTGTTGTCAGTAATTTCCTTATCCTCATAACGATAGTAATTTTCTCTAAGTCAAATCTTATCATGACCTTTAACATTCTGTAAAATAATTTGAGAGTACTAGTTAACTGATTCACAAACTTTAAATTAGTAGTTTATTTTCAGTTAAGCACACAAGAAAGAAATATACAGTCTATCTATAATGAAATCTTAGTTGACTAGATGGGTTGTGGTGTCTTAAAAATTCCCATAACTGATCACATGGCTTTTAAAATAGGAAGTCTGAGATTTTTTTGTTTCCCTCAACTGTATTTATCCTTTTTAACAAGTTCTATTTTATGGATCTTTATGTAGTGATTTTTTGGTTAGTATACATATTCTCTGCTTATATAACCACATATATAAAAGGTAATGTGGGACTGTGTTTTCAAATCTTTTTTCAGCTAAGTTTTGAGAAAAGACCAAAATCAGTAAGGTAAGCTGAGAACTAAGAGTAGAAAGTTTAAACTAGAGCAGGGGCCAAGTTTAGGAGGAGCCACAACTTTTCTTGCACATCACTTAGTTGTAACAATTTAGTTTGAAAGAAAATCTGGAACATAATACTCTCAGTTCGTAAAATTGAAGTTGGTAGAATTGGAGGAAAAATGTAGAGCTAGCCTGTGCCAGAAAAACATTGATGACATTTATCATAATTAGCAGTATATGTGGATAATAGTTGAAGGTCATCACTAGTTAATATCTTTGGCCTAAATCTTATTGAAGGGGTCACATGGAAAAGTCATTAAAGTTAAGTGGGAAACTGCATAA
Organism: Nomascus leucogenys; assembly: GCF_006542625.1. Classification (NCBI taxonomy): domain Eukaryota; kingdom Metazoa; phylum Chordata; class Mammalia; order Primates; family Hylobatidae; genus Nomascus; species Nomascus leucogenys. The sequence continues at coordinate 35,879,425 of NC_044389.1, forward strand.
AGAGATTTGAATAATCTGTTGTAGATGTCTAATGAGACATCATCCCTTTTCTAAACCATGTCAGCATATTACCTTCTGTGAATTAATTTATTGTTGCATTTCTTTGGATTGTTCTCTCCGCCAATTATAATATAGAGACTTTTTTCTTTGTTTACATTTTAAAATTGTTTATATAAATTTTTTTTTCAAATCAGGGATCCACTTACACTATTTGCATTTTTGACATACCTAACACATTTCTTCCCTTTTCTAGCATGATTATGATATGAGGGTGGATGATTTTCTTCGTCGCACACAAGCTGTTGTCAGTGGCCGGAGAAGTAGACCCCGTGAAAGAGATCGGGAACGAGAGCGAGACCGCCCTAGAGATAACAGACGAGACAGAGAGCGAGATAGAGGACGTGATAGAGAAAGAGAAAGAGAGCGATTATGTGATCGAGACAGAGACCGAGGGGAGAGAGGTCGATATAGAAGATAATGGGCTTTTGGAAGCACTGATTGTTTAAAGATACAAAAAATCTTGTATTTTTTTTTGTGTGTGTTTACAAGTAGTAAATTTATTTTCAGCTGTCTATAAAGTTCATTGTGTAGAAGGATTTATTATGACCCCCTTTGTTCCAAGCATGCAGTATCATAAGAACTGGAAAAACTCAAATCCGCCAAAAATCCACAGCTGACAGTTGAATTGACACTTTTATTGGGGCAGAATGGAACAGTCCAAGAATGTAGATATTGATTGTTTCTCCATAAATGTCCTTGTAGTGTGTTCATCCTAGAGTTATTTTTTTGTTTGTTTTTTTCCTTTTTGGATCTTGATTGATAACTGCCATGGTATTTTGCTTTGATGTGTTTCTACATGTAGTTGCACACGGTTCAGTAAAAATAATGCTGCTATCGAGTATGCGAACATTGAGGTATGATGGTCTGACTGTATGCGGTGTTGTAGCAGCCTCTTGTTTTTTTCCCCATTGCCTCTTTTTTAAAAAACTTGTAAAGTCACTTTTTATTTTTCCTCAGTCTTCAATGATGAGAGCAATATTAAGAAGACATTGCTATCTAATTTTTAATCTTTTTAAATGAAAAATTCCTATGTTCAGTAGCGTGGTTGATGCTATTGTTTAGCCTTCCCCTCCAAATTGTATACATTGGCTTGGAATGTTCAACTTGCGTGCGTGGCAGCGGAAGACGATTCCCATATTCTACATTGCTACTGTTTTGTATAAAATAAATTGGTAAAGATTGACGGTCATCTTTTGTGTTTTTTTCTTATCCAATTGCAGGTTTGTTTTATTATGCAATAATGGACATAAAAGAATGCTTTTTGTTCAGAAATTGTAGGAACCCCATTTGCTTTTTTTTGAGGCACATTTTAGCAGAAATGATTCACCTAGGCCTGTTGTATTAAAAGCTTGCTTCTGTTTCTAACATAACATACACAGAGTTATGTTAATAATTTGGTTAAGTATACACCTGATAACAATTTTGAGTCTACTCTGATCACAGAATCGTTTATTTAGGTTTTCTATTTGTTGTTTTAGTCTTCTGTAAGTGAACGACTTTGTACATGCTTTCTACTTCATAAATGGACTTTTAACCCTCTTGTATCAGTTCTATATTTTAAGTTAACTGTCCAGCTCTCCCAGTGGTAACCAGCTGTAACATAGAAATAGAGCCACTCAAGAAAACGGTTTATGAAATAATTTTAATTTTCTTGAGTTACACCTGGTGTTTTGGCCTTTGGAATTTGGCCTTTATAAACATTAGGAATATTTGAATGTTTTACTGATTTTTTTTATAGTATCAAACTTAAAGTTGTACTGTGTACCAGATCACTCAGTGCGGTTTTACATTTAATCTATATTGGCCTGAAAAGAAGAACACAGGCACTTTACTCTTAAAGGATATAATAAACTATAGTTTTACTGCATTCATATTCATACCAGCATGTAGTATCTTCCCCTGCATTCACAGTAGTTTTATTTACAATGACAAAACTAAAGCCTAAGGATTTGTTTTAAATCTGCATTGTGGTAGAGAGGAAAAAATACTTTTAAGGAAACCTGGGTTCTAGTTTTGTCATTGTCTTTAAACCGGTTAGTGATATATGGTAAGTCACTTCATTTTCATTTTGTTTGTATTCATCAGTAAGCTAGACAAGATGATAGCTACGGATTTTTAAGAATTTCTGTAACCATTACACAAAACTAGTAGGTAATATTAAAGGTATTTTCCTGAAATAATAGTAATAAATACTGAGCACTTTGTATGCAATAGAGACTGTGCTTTTATACACAGACTCATTTAAATGGGCTCAGAGAGGCTAGTAAACTTGCCCAAGATTAGAAAGGTAGTAATTGATGGGCCAAGATTTTCTCCATGTTTTTATTTGGTGTTTCTAAACCACCTCATCACTTTTGAAAAAATAGTATATAAATTAATAAATGTCTTGGAGATGGAGTCTCTGTTGCCCAGGCTGGAGGGCAGTGGCAAGATCTCGGCTCACTGCAACCTCCGCCTCCCAGGTTCAAGCAGTTCTTCTGCCTCAGCCTCCCAAATGGCTGGGACTACAGGTGCTCACCACCACACCCAGCTAATTTTTGTAGTTTTGGTAGAGATGGGGTTCCACCATGTTGGCCAGGCTGGTCTCAAACTCGACCTCAAGTGACCCACCCGCCTCCGCCTCCTAGAGTGTTGGGATTACAGGCGTGAGCCACTGCACCTGGCCTGAGATTTTTAAACGTTAACATTTCCTTCAGGCTTAAGCAGAGGATTTTTCTGAAGTGCCATCCAATTAGGTGTTAAGTTATGCTTTGTATGTTGAGCTTAGTATTGAGTCAATCTATTTTAAAAAGCCAACGTTAAGTTTTTACCAAGTATCTGGCACTATTCTATACAATTGCGTTGGCTCACATAATCATCACTGTTTCCTCCTTTCCTAATTTTTAAAATAAACTTACAGGAACATTGTATAAAAAATGCAAGATTTTTTCTGTACAGAAGTCAGTATATAAAAATCAATTTTTGTCTAATATTCATACACATTTATGACAGCTTTTGTCACTGTGAGACATGGTTTCTTTCATGTACTGTACAGTGCTGTGATTCTAAAAATCTACATTAGTATGATGTGTTCAGATGAAAAACAAAATTCAGTCATTCAGAGTTCAGAAATTCAGTCAAGGGTTTTATTGGCTGGAGCAATAGTTCAAAGGAGTGAGAATTCAAGCACGTAATTTTTGGATTTGATTTCCTCCATAATGGCTTTTTTTCAAGCATGGTGTAAGTTTTCAGAAAATGGCCATTATCTCCAAGCTTCCATTGTACATGTAGTTTCAGTGGCAGGAGAGAGACTATTTTCCTCCCAGTGTCCATGTCAGTTCCCCAAAAGGACTGAATAGCCATGTTGGTTTTGGAGCCAGGCGTAATCCAATCTGTATTTCCAAGGAAATGTGGTTCTTTGACTCCCAGCATGGGAAGCAAGAGAGGCAGATGTTACGGTCACCTCTGTGAGGATTACATCAGGAAGGATAGTTTCCAAAAGACAAGGACAGAGGAAATTTAGCAGATGTCCATTAAATCAGGATCTCATACAAGTTGTAACACCTGAATGTTTGACTTTTCAGAGTATTTTGTCATCACAGGTATGGCATCTTGCTCTTGGATATATCTACATTCTGCTGTAGAATGCCATGGTCTTTCTGAGGGTCACATATATCCTGTCTTGTCATAAAGTTAAACATTAAGAGTCTTCAGGCATGTCAGGGGTATGGAATTGAAGAAGGAACTGTTGCCAGCACGTAATTGACCAAGCTAGAGTTCCCTGACCCAACGTAAGGGTGACTGTGACACACATGGATAATTTTATCCTGATGTTTTAAGATTTTGTTAATTTGGGTAGGAAACATTCCAAATGCAGTTTGGAACACATATTAAAATTGAGGCACATAGGAAAGAACTGGCTCAAGTTTAGTCCCCAAGTTCCTTATAGTAGGAATAGGAATCCTTAGAGTATAAGCAATCCATGCATAGTATTCTGTTATCTATCATATGGATCATTTAATCTTTTAATTTTTGGGGGTAGGGATTCTCGTTTCTAAATCTTACACTTTTTCTTTCCCTTTCAGTTTCTTCTGTGTCTTAAATATAGATTATTGACTATTGTCTTAAGTACTAATAAATATATTAAATGTATGTTAAATACTACTATGTCTTAAACACAGACTATTGACTATTAAATATTTTCACTTGTAACCTTCATACTAGAGATTTGAAAGATAGTCAAAAATAATAGCTCTGAAAAGCTAAGGAATATACAATATTAAAAAAAGTATGGCTGGGTGCGGTGGCTCACGCATGTAATCCCAACACTTTGGGAGGCCAAGGTGGGTGGATCACCTGAGGTCAGGCATTCAAGACCATCCTGGCCAACATAGTGACACCCCTCCTCTACTAAAAATACAAAAATTAGTGGGGCATGGTGGCGCATGCCTGTAATCCCAGCTACTCATGAGGCTGAGGCAGGAGAATCGCTTGAACCCGGGAGGCAGATGTTGCAGTGAGCCAAGATTGTGCCATTGCCTTCCAGCCTAGGCGACAAAGCAAGAGTCCGTCTCAAAAAAAAAAAAAATATATGGCAACAAAAATATAAATTGTTGGGAAGAGGGTAAAAATCTAGAATAATTCTACATGATCTGTGTTGTTACCAGCTTAAAATAGTGTATTACAACTAACGTTTTATGTAAGCCCATGGTAACCACAAAGCAAAAAATTACAATAGATAACAATGATAAAGGACAAAGCTTCTTAGCACTACAGAAAATTACTATATCACGAAGGTACCAACAACAAGAGAGGAAGAAATGAACAAAGAATCTATAAAACAACTAGAAAACAATTTTAAAATGGCAAAATAAGTCTTTACCTATCAATAATAACCTTGATTTTAAATGAATTAAATTATCCAATAAAGAGTGGTTGAATGGATTAAAAAACAATGTAACTATGGGCTGCCTAAAAGAGACCCACTTCAGCTTCCAGAACACACAAAGTTGAAAGTATAAGAATGGGAAAATATTCCATACAAATAGTAACCAAAGGAGAGCAGGGATGGCATAATATACATTAGATAAAAGAAACTTCAAGGTAAAAACTGTTACAAAAACAAAGGTGGTCATTAATGATAAAGCAGCCAATTCATCAAGATGACATAAGAATTATATATGCACCCAACAACAAAGCACCTAAATATGTATAGAAAGTATTGGCTGGGCGCGATGGCTCGCACCTGTAATCCCCACACTTCGGGAGGCTGAGGCGGGCAGATCACCTGAGGTGAGGAGTTTGAGACCAGCCTGACCAACATGGCAAAACTCCATCTTTACTAAAAACACAAAAATTAGCTGGGTGTGGTGGTGGGCACCTGTAACTCCAACTACTCGGGAGGCTGAGACAGGAGAACCTCTTAAACCCGGGAGGCGGAGGTTGCAGTGAACTGAGATCACACCATTGCACTCCAGCCTGGGCAACAGAGCGAGACTCCATCTCAAAAAAAAAAAAATTAATGTACGTGAAGGAAAACAAAAATAGATAGCAATACAATAATATTTGGTGATCTTAGTACCCCGCCTTAAACACTGAATAGCTCAACTAAACAGAAAACTAAGCAAATACTGGATTTGACCAAATGGACCTAACAGACATAGAACTTTCCATCCAAGAGCAGCAGAATATATATTTCTTTTCTAGTGCACATACCATATTATGCCTCAAAAAGCTAGAAAAAGAACTAAAGCCAAAGTTAGCAAAAGGAGGAAAATAATACAAATCAGTAAAATAGAGAACAAAAACACAGAAAAAATAAAAGCAAAATAATCTTTGAAAAAATAAGATCAGCAAAATACTAGCTACACTATGACAAAAAGAGGGAAGACCCAAATAAAATCAAACATGAAAATGGAGACATTACACCAGATGCCTCACAAGTAAAGTATTATAAGGGCCTATTATAAATATATGCAACAAATTGGATAATCTAGAAAAAAATAGATAAATTCCTAGAAAAATATAACCTACCAAGATTGAGTCAGGAAGAAGTAGAAAAGTTGAACCAATCCAAAAAATCAGTTGAAGAAGTCATTAAAAACCTTCCAACCAAGAGTAGTGCAGGACCAGAAGGTTTCATGGCCAAATTGTACCAAACGTTCATAAAAGAATCTATCAATACTTCTTAAACTTGGTCAAAAAATAGAAATAGAGGAGATACTTCCAAACATTTTATGGCATCAGAATCACCTTTATATCCAAGGCAGACAAAGACACTGTAAGAAAAGATACCTATAGGGCAATATTTCTAATGAACATTGATACAATAATCTTTAATAAAATATTAGCAAACAACTAAACAACACATCAAAAAGAACGTACATCATGACAAGTGAGATTTAACCCCGGCATGCAAGACTGGTTTATCATATACAAATCAATGTGACATGTGAATTATCAGAGTGTTAAAAACCACATATTCCTTTCAAATGATGCAGGGAAAGAAGTTAACAAAGTTCTGCATCTTTCCCAATAAAGACTTTCAGGTATAGAAGTAAAGTTTCTCAAAATACTAAAAGTCATTTATAAAAAACACACAGATAATATCAGTGGGGAACGACTGAAAGTTTTTCCAGTAAGTTCTGGAGGATTCTCACTCTAATCACTTCTATTCAACATTGTACTTGAAAGATTAGCAAGAGCAATTAAACAAGTAACAGAAATAAAAGGCATCATCTAAATCAGAGGTAAAACTCCCTATTTGCAGATGATATGATCCTATATGTTGAAAACCCTTAAAGATGCTTAAAAAACACTGTTGGAGTAAATCAGAAAAGTTGTAGGATACCAAATCAACATAGAAACAAAAGTAACATTTCTATAGACAAATAATCACCTAACTAAAAAAGGAATCAAGAAAACAATCCCATTTATAATACACACAAAAACAAAAGAACACATTTAACCAAGAGGGTAAAAGATTTGTACAAGGAAAACTATGAAATACAGATCAAAGAAATTGAAGACACAAATAAATGGAATGATACCTCTTATTTATTGTTGGGATTAATATTTTTTAAATGTCCATACTACACAGTGCAATACATGGATTAAACACTATCTGTACCGAAAGTTTAATGGCATTTTTTACAGAAATAGAAACAAAAATTCTAAAATTTGTATGGAGCCACACATACACACAGACACACACACACAAACTGAACAGCGAAAGAAATACTGAGAAAGATAAAGTTGGGGGCATCATACTTCCTGATTTAAAGTTATGTTACAAAGGTATAATAAACAGAATTATACTGGTAAAAAACAGAAACATGGACTAATTGAAGAGAATAGAGAGCAAAGAAATAAAGGCAAACATATATGCTCAACTAAATTTTGACCAGGGCACCAAGTGGACGCAAAGGGGAAAGTATAGTCTCCAATAAATGGTGCTGGGAAAACTGTATTTCCACCTGCAAAAGAATGAAAATCAACTCATCTCACACTATGCATGTGAGATACACAACAAAAATCAACTCAAAATGAATAAAACACCTAAATGTAAGACCTGAAGCCATGAAACTCCTAGAAGAAAACATAAGGGAAAATCTCTTCAACATTGGCCTTGGCAGTGATTTTTTGGATATCATACTCATAGTTCAGATTACAAAAGCAAAACATATAAGTGGGATTACATCAAATTTAAATGCTTCTTCACAGCAAAGGAAACAATCAACAAAATAAAAACTCAGCTTACAGACTGGGAAAAATATTTGCAAATTACATATCTGATAAGGGGTTAATACCCCAAATTCATAAAGAACTCTTACAACTCAATACCAAAAAAACATGAATAACCCTATTAAAAAATGGGCAAAGGATCTGACCAGAAATTAAAGAAAACAAAAATAGCCAATAGGCATATTAAAAATTGCTCAACACTAATCATCAGAGAAATACAAATGAAACCACTATGAGATATCATCTCACATCCGTAAGAATAGCTGTTATCAAAAAGACAAGAGACAAAAAATGCTGGTGAGAGTGTGGAGAAAATAGTGAACCGTAGTTCGCTATTGGTAAGAGTGCAGAATGGTGCAATCATTATGAAAAACCGTATGGCGGTTCCTAAAGAAATTAAAAATGGAACTACCGTATGACCCCGGAACCTCTCTCACGGGTATAAAATAAAAAATGAAAATCACCACTTTGTAAAGATAGCTGCACTCCCATGTTCACTGCAACAGTATTCACAATAGCAAAGATATGGAAACAACTTGTGTCCATTGACGAGTGGATTAAAAAATGTGTGTGTGTGTGTGTGTGTGTGTGTGTGTGCGCGCGCGCGTGCACAGTATTATTCAGCCTTAAAAAGACGGAAATGTTAACATTTGGCACCACACAGATGGACAGAGAGGACTTCATGCTGAGATAAATAAGCCAGAGATAGGAACAAAAATATCACACGATTTCCCTTACACGTGGAATATATATTTTTAAAAAGATCTCAGATACACAGAGAACAAAACAGTTGTTACAGGATGGGGAAGACTTTCATTTAATGGTAAGATCAGTGAAAACTTAACATACCATGTAAGGTACAAAAGCAACAGGAAAATAGTAATCTAGGTGTCGAGTGAAAGGCATCACTTTCCTCCAGATGTTGAGTACTCTCAGACAATCTCTTAGGGAATGATGCATATGGAGTTATGACTTTGCAAACTGCCTGGGTTTCAAACATTCCAAGGAAACCAATTTGGTTGTAGAACCTCCCTAACCTGGAAAAGCCAACTGAGAAAACTCTGGTCCAAAGATGTAGGAAGAGAGATAAAGGGAGACAGGCAACATTAGAAACATATTTCAAATTATAATTTGAACATTTCTTTGTTATCAGTTTGAGTGAGGAAAGTGAGTGGGCTTTTCATTCTAAAAGTATGCAACAGTCAAATATGGGTCTTATGTACAGAGGATAAATCAAGGCCATCCAGCTCTTTCAGCTTGTTTGCCGATAATATTTAATTCCTTTAGGTAAATACCTGGTGTTCCTTCAGAAAGTATCTGTGAAGATTATTGATACAAACACTTGTAATGCTAAAGAAGCCTATCATAGTAAGGTACAGGATACAGTGCTATGTGCCGCGTACATGGAAGAAAATATTGATGCCTGCCAGGTAATTCTGGCCATTATTTACATTGACCAATAGTATATAAACAACTGCTCATACTTTATGAAAATCATCAATATGGAGACAATTCTGTACTTCAATTAATTTGCAATTTTCCAATCCTGTCAAAGTTCCTCTCAGCTTTGGCACTAAAGTAATTCTTCCTTACATGCAGCATATGTTTTTAAGTGTCTAACAAACATTTGTGCTGGACTTATTCTGAGTCAAACACTGTTCTAAGTCCTCTACAAATATTGATTCATTTAATCATCATTACACTCTTATGATGTAGGTAATACCAGTATTCTCATTTTGTAGATGAGGAAATAGAGGCAGAGGAAATTTTAGTAATTTGCACATCATAGCTGGCATACAAACCTAGGCTGTCTGGCACCACAGTCCAGATTTTTAGCTACATTTCAATAATCAGTCTCAGAATTTTTTCAAATACTTTTAGCCCATTCGAAATTCCTCTCACTTTCTTACCCCCTCATGGTTAGAGTTCTGGTACTTTTCTCAGATATGAAGTCCTATATTCCAAGTATATTCATATGTCTCCAAAGCTTTGTCATGGAATTAAAGCTTGTAACTTATTAAATCACACCTTTGGTGCAGTAGCTCATGCCTGAAATCCTAGCACTTTGGGAAGCCAAGGCAGGAGGACTGTTTGATACCAGGAGTTCAAGACCAGCCTGGGCATCACAGTGAGACCTCATCTCTAGCTCAGTGTGGTGGCATGCCCGTATTCCTAGCTACTCAGAAGGCTAGGTGGGAAAATCGCTTGAGCCCAGGAGTTTCAGGCTGCAGCGAGCTGTGATTATGCCACCGCACTCCAGGCTGGGAGCCAGAGTGAGACCCTGTCTCTAAAATATAAATAAATTTTAAAAATAAATCACACCTTTCAGTTTCAGGTAAACTCCAGAGTCCTAGACAAGCTATTCTGGTCAGTCACAGTTGAGGTTAATGGTAACACAGGGATTTACACCGTAGGTAAAATGCTAATGACTTACAAACTTTATCTGGGGTTATCATTTAGTGTAAAGTATCCAAAAGGAAATTCTCACAATGATAAATGTTCTTTTTTTAATTCAGGGTGACTCTGGAGGACCACTAGTTCATCCTAATTCTCGAAATATTTGTTACCTTGTTGGAGTAGTGGGCTGGCAAAGGAATGAATGTGGTGCAATCAATAGTCCAGGGGTCTACACACGAGTGACCACCTACTGCAACTGGATTGCCTCTAAGACTGGTGTCTAACAGAAAATCATCTCCTAGCAACTATTGTAGTTACTCCTAAGCCTTATTTAACGTGCATTTTAAATTAGTGTGTACAATGGCTGTTTTGAAAGAACTGCCGTCCTGAGGGAATATTTGTGGACTTCTAAGCCAACTCAACAAGACAAAACAAGACATCTCAGGTTTGGTGCAGAAAAGCCTAAGCAAAGACAGTGTTCACATCAAAAACAGACTATTATGAATTATTTTTCTGTTTCATTAACTCACATCATGGCTAGCTCATCACAGCATAAACTCATGGTTTTTGTCATTCAGACTTTCTAGAATTGTGAAAGTGTGTCCTTGTCCATGGCAAATTAGTCACTGTGAGTGACTGGAATCAATACTTTATGCGGATTGGGTTGGAATCCGCTATACCTGCCTTCATGTCATAGCTTTTGCGGAAGGGGTGTGGTTGTGACCTAAACCTAGTCTGAATGTAGGCACTGCATTACACTCTTTTATTTGTATGGGGTCTTGATCAATTCTTGCAATCCTTGTGAAAGAATTTCATCATCAGCAAAACCAGGCAAAACAGCACATTTTAGACTTACGGAGACCAGGCAGAGTAGTAGTTCTTTACTGTTGTTACAAGTTTCTGTGGAAATTCCTTATTTGTAACATATTTTGAAAAAATCTCTATGCACCCTGAAAATGTGTAATGTATTTTAATTAAAACAAATTTAAAAGCAAACTGTTCAATGACAGTTTTCTTTTTGGTTTTTGTTTGCTTTTTTGAGAATTCGTGGGTGGGTTTTCCTCTCTTTCTCTTTTTAACCTCTTTTTCTGTAAAAAGAAGGGTTGCTTCTACTTGGACCATAGCTTGGGGGAGGGCACGGGGTGGTTAAAAAGTATCTTGAGGGCAGGGCCCGGTGGCTCACGTCTGTAATCCCAGCACTTTGGGAGGCCGAGGTGGGCGGATCACTTGAGGTCAGGAGTTCGGGACCAGCCTGGCTGACATGGTGAAACCCCGTCTCTACTAAAAATACAAAACTTAGCCAGGGGTGGCGGCTCGCGACAGTGATCTCAGCTATTTGAGAGGCTGAGGCAGGAGAATCACTTGAACCAGGGAGGCGGAGGTTGCAGTGAGCCGAGATCACCACTGCACTCCAGGCAAGGAGACTCTTTCAAAAAGAAAAAGAAAGAAAAAAAAAAAAAAAAGTGGCCGGGAGCGGTGGCTCACGCTTGTAATCCCAGCACTTTGGGAGGCCGAGGCGGGCGGATCACGAGGTCAGGAGATCGAGACCACGGTGAAACCCCATCTCTACTAAAAAATTAGCCGGGCGTGGTGGCGGGCACCTGTAGTCCCAGCTACTCGGAGAGGCTGAGGCAGGAGAATGGCGTGAACCCGGGAGGCGGAGCTTGCAGTGAGCCGAGATTGCGTCACTGCACTCCAGCCTGGGCGACAGAGCGAGACTCTGTCTCAAAAAAAAAAAAAAAAAGTATCTTGAGGCTGAAGGGAGCAGCTCGGGTGGACGCTGCCCCAGGTCTGACAGAGGGATATGGCGGGCGGGCCTCTTGAAGGCCCCTGGGGGCCGCACTGCCCGGTGCGGGTTGGGCCCCTGCAGCCTGCTGAGTCTGGTCGGGATGAGTTGCCGTTGGCGGCCTAGGAAGTGGTTCCCCGGGAAGCCTAGGAAGTGGTTCCCCGGGAAGCCTAGGAAGTGGTTCCCCGGGAAGCCTAGGAAGTGGTTCCCCGGGAAGCCTAGGAAGTGGTTCCCGGGAAGCTAGGAGTGGCGGGGCTAGGGTGGTTCCCGGGAAGCCTAGGAAGTGGTTCCCCGGGAAGCCTAGGAAGTGGTTCTCCGGGAAGCTGAGAGTCTGCGCGCTTTGCGCCCAGGGCGTGCAGGCCCAGTAGGGCCTGGTTCAGGCGCGTCTCCAGGGCCAACGCGGCCCGCAGGCGCCCACACTGTTGCCCTGTTCATCCCAGGGCGGCTTCTGGATGGCATCGCGGAGGGCTCCGCGCTGGTTTTGCGTCTTCCACAGACTCTGAGCCCCCGTCGCTGCTTCTTGGAAGGAGCGGCCCGTGCCCTCCAGGGTCGCGTCGGCGCGGCGGAAATGGAGGAGGAGAGACAGCCAGGTAAGGGAAGCCCGAGCTGCCGTGGACCAGGCTGCTGACGGCGGCTTCCGCTTCCGTGTAGCAATTCCGGCTGACGTGGGAACTCACGGTTCTCTGGAAAGTTGCTAACCAGACACGCACACGGAAGAAAGGCTGAATCCGTCTTGGGCTGGGGGATGACGGGAAGGCCCAGAAGATGGTTCTGGAAGCTGCGGCGGGGGTAGGGGTCAGCGGCTGGAGGCGGGAAAGAAGGGAGTTCAGGAAGGAGGTCAGCACGGTATGTTTGCAGGTGGGTTTTTGTGTGACACAAATGTTAATTTCCGGCCGTAGTCCCAGTCCCACAGTCCCTAGAAGCGAGCCTAGGGCCCTGTTTTATGAACCACACAGTCTCCAGGCATTAAGTGACTACAGTCTGTAATATTCACTTTTAAAAAGTTAAAATTTTTATTGGTATTTACTGAAAATTTGATTTAGTGTCTTGACAAGTCCTTATACAGTATTTAAATTTTACTTGAGCTTCAATGACCTAGATTAGATATATGAGAAAATCTTTTACTTACTGAATTTTCTTCCAGAAAGTGTGGATTTTGCACTATCTACTGATAGCCATTCTGCATTTACCAAAGATCTAAAATAAGTATATATGTAATAATAGTTGTCCTAAGATTTTATTAAATCACTTTTAAATGGCATTTTTAGTTCCTTTATATCATAAATAAACTCAGTTTCCTAAAACATTGGAATACCAAAGGCCTTTTAAACTAGTCTTAGCATATTAAATTTCAGTTATTAATGATCTTGATATTTAATACCTTTGGTGGTAATTAACATTACATATTGTATTCATTATCATCATCATAAATGAAACAGTAATGCTTAACATTTACTGAGTTGTTACTATGTGTCAGGCACAATTCCAATGACTTTGTATGTATTATCCCAATTGATCCTTCCGTCTATTCCATGAAGAATACTATTATTATTTTAACTTTATAGATGAATAAACAGATACCAAGAGGTTAACAACCTTGTCCAAGAATGCAGAACAACACCCACTTTACACAATCCTGCCTCTTAGTCATAGAAGTCCAGGATAAGGAAGTGATTTTAACCAGAGATGTTGACGATTCACATTTTTGTGGGAGTTTTTGTTTGTTGGTGGTGTGTGTTTGTGTGTTTGCTTGCTTGCTTTTTCTGAAAAGAGTGAAAACTCCTTATAGCTTTGGGTAATAAGAAGTCCATGCTGGGAAATTGACATCAGCATTACTTTCACAAAGGCATTTATATTTGTAGGGTATTTTTTATTTCTCACTTGAGCCTATATAAAAATGCCCTCTGAATCATGGTCTGGCAAATTTGGCTGTCATTCAGGTGGAGCCTGGATGTCGATTCATCTAGAAGGGGCAGAGGAGATTAAAGGATCTAGTCTTGGGGTGGGGGTAGGAGTAGAGATTATGGAAAGTGATACTAGTGACTGCTAAGATTCTAATTTTGTAATTTTATGTTTTTAAGCCTTCAGATGCAGCTTGAATACTAGTGTAATTGTTCTGTGTGAATCCACGCCAGAACTCTATCTGGGAGTTGGAATCTTTTTTGCTCCTATCTGTTTCTGAGAGGCAGAGTTTATTAATGTGGAATAGAAAACTTCATTTTTTTTTGTTAAAAAATCATTTTTTTTACAAATAAGTATTTGTATACCTTAAAGTGAAAATAGCTTGATGGTACCTAACTGATAAATTTTTAAGCTACAACTTAAACTGAATTCTGTATGTTATTGAATTAGTTTGTTAATGACAAAACTTTGCAATGAGAAGTAGCAATGCAGATGCAGCTGTTTTAGGTATTAAAAATTTTATGAATTATTTATTAAAATCAAATACTGCCAATTAGTATTATGTCTACCATACGGTATTCAAAACAAATGGATAATTCCATGGATATTTTAAAATACTTTTAAACATACCATAAACAAAATGTTACAAATTAAAATGTGCTGTACTTAATTATATAAACTTATAAATAATTTTTTTTGTTGTTGTTAAAAAAAACTACTACCACGTTGGTTGTTTTCTTCATAAAATAAATTAAGAAAAGTAGAGATAGGGTCTCACTATGTTGCCCAGGCTGGTCTCAAACTGCTGGCCTCAAGTGATCCTCCTGCTTTGGCTTCCCCAAGTGCCAGGATTACAGGCAGGAGCCACTGTGCCGGGCCAATAAAATACAATTTTTAACTATGTTTCCTGATAGTTTAGATGTTATCAGTAAGAGTAGTGCAAAATCTGACACAGCTAGTTTTGATTAGAAATATTTATCTTAAATATTTTATACAAATTAATTAAATGTGCATAACAAAATGCATGCAGTTCATTCATAGTACAAAAGAGGTTTCAGTGAAAGTGTTTTAAAAGGGTATGACAATGTAGATTGTGTATTACACATATAAGATTTCTATACTTTAAAATCCTGAGATTAAGAAAAGAAAAACAATGATTACTTTAAAAGATTATTCTAGGTATTTATTTAGTTTGTATCAGAAGAAATGAAACCTCAGAGAGCTCAGTGTTTTCCAAGTCCAAAAACTTAATGTCCAGTCAATAATCCTAATTTTTTTAAGTTCTGGGAAGGATGCTTCTTTTAGAGCACTGCAGAGTGAAAAACTGGATTATCACTGGCTTGGTGATTTTTTGTTATGTAGCTGACCTAAACTGTTTTATATTTGCTCCTCATCTCTCCTTTATTCTTAAATATTAATTAGGCCTTTTACAGTGTCTTTGGGGTGATACAGGTTCTGCAACTCTGATTTTTCTATAAAACCAGCATCTAGATCAAGTTCCCTTTCTACTGAACCCTTTTTGGAGTTTGGTCTTTTCAGTTTTCAGCTGCTTATGTTTCTTCCTTCATTCATTTCTTTCTTCATTCATTCTCAGCCACAAGACATTCTACACGCCTCTTTGGATCCGATAAACTGCTGAATTTGTTTTTTTGCTTTTTATTATTCTATAACATCCTTGGAAGCATTGCTTCAATAATGTAGAGTTTTTGGCTCTCTCATTTTCTCAGAGTGTTGAGTCCTGTCAAAAACAAAAACAAAACCAACAAAAATGTAAAATCTGAATTTGTGGCATGTGTTCCTCTTAGGAAAGGTTACTCTTCTGGGAAAGAAAGGGGCTTGGGCCCTCAACGTCCTCTGAAGAGAGTGTGTATGAAGGCTAAAGTTGGGTCCTTCCATTCTTACCCATGTTCTGCTGGGTTTTAATTTCATTTTATTTTCCTTTCTCCAACACTCCTGTATGGGTAGTAGCTGTTTCATGAGTCTGTGTACTTACTGTTGTAAATGAGCCTGCTCAGATTGTTAGCCTCCCTGTTTCAAAAGAATAGTTTACTTTTGTAGTCATAGAACGAACCCTCTTAGCATTTTCCTACAACTAAAAATCTGTATGTTAGTTTCTATTCTATTGATGGAACAGGTTGATAGGACTATCCCATCACTCTTATAGTTTCTGGGGTGGGTAGCAGCCTGGAAGCAAAGGACTGCAGTGCTGTAGCAGAAAGAGAGAATGTAGGGGAATTCAGCCAAGCTGTTATGAGGAACCCTCTTCTGCACCTGGGAATCTGGAATAGTAAGAGCTTTGGTACTTTCTCTGGAAGCAACGTTTTTTGTTTTTGTTCTTGTTGATTGAACCATATCAACAAACTTTTTACGTGTTGTTATATTGAAATCCATTAGTATATCTTGCATTTTGAAAGAATCTTTTATTCATGCATGATTCTGTGACATAATTTGTATGCTTTTTGAAAATGTTGGTTAACTGAGTGATATGATTTGGCTCTGTGTCCCCACCCAAATCTCATCTTGAATCGTAATTGCCCTGTGTCAGAGGAGGGGCCTGGTGGGAAGCGATTGGATCATGGAGGTTGTTTCCCCCATGCTGTTCTTGTGATAGTGAGTGAGTTCTAATGAGAGCTGACGGTTTAAAAGTGTGTGGCTTCCTTCGCTGTCTCTCTCCTGACACCATGTAAGATGTGTCTGGCTTCCCCTTTGCCTTCCACCATGAATGTTGTTTCCTGAGGCCTCCCCAACCATGTGGAACTGTGAGTCAATTAAATCTCCTTTCTTTATAAATCACCAGGTCTCAAGTATGTCTTTATAGCAGTGTGAGAACAGACAACTACACTGAGTTAAGTAAATATTCCAAATGTTGACACTTTTCATTGTACTATATCACAAAGTCATGTTCATTAATATCACTGATCACATTATAAACATCTTTTAAGTATTATGGGGATGTCAGGTTCACAGTAGCACAAATAAGTTTACCAAAATTCTAATTTTCTTAATAAATCTCATATTTCATAATTAGCGACAAATAGTCATTTTCCAAAAATATCTGCCACATGTAGATTCTAAATATATTAAATACTGATTCTGATTCTAATAGGTGTTCAGTCACTCAGCAAATAAAATGTTGTTCCATGGCAAAAATGATGCATTCACCTTGCAAATAATAAAATTACTTCAGTGCTTTTACTCAAGATTGCCATTCAATTCCATTATGCAGCAACCATGCTTATGTCTACTTCTCATTTTGTCATTCATAACAAAGACATGTATGCACTCAATTTCAAAAGGTAATGCAATTTATAATCTTTAATGTTTCATCCAGGGCATTCTTAAATCAAGTTGGATTTTTTTTTACTGCAAATGTATGGCAGTGAAAAATACAATGATGCAATGACTCCTGGTACAGTTTGTTGCCTTTACCTTGATTTGCTAAAAGTCCCAGCCTTTTTTGCCACTAATCTATTTTCACTGTTAGTTTGATTTCACAGACTTCCTGAAAAAGTCTCAGAGACCCTTAGGGGTCTGCAGAAAACACTTTGAAAACTGCTGATCTATTCTAATTATTCTAATAATTATTCTAAAAAAAGTTTATATAACCAATACCTACAAAATAATTTCATCAATCCATAAATATCCAAGAACTGTTCATTTATATACTTACAGTGCTACAGAAGCATACGGGACAGACAACTAACCCCGAATGAGGGGTGGGGGCAATCAAAAGTTTATCAAGTAAACGCCCCTGAGATGAGTCCTGTGAGATGAGTAAGAGGAAGCTCAAGAAAAACTTCTTGGTGAAGGGATGGAGGTGCTTGGGAAGGGCACCCAAAGCAGAGAAAACAACATTGTCAAACACTGTGACTGAATATACTATCATGTATTAGTCAGGATAGTCTAGATTTTACTGTGATTCCATACACTTAAATCTCCATAGCTTAGCACACCAAAATTTACTTCTCACTCATAGACTATTGACAGTAGGATGACTCTCCCACGCTGCTGGATTAGCAATCCAGGCTGCTTTCATCTTGTGGCTGTGCCGTGTGAACATTTGCCTTCACAAGCCTAATCACAGAGCAAGAGAATGCTGCTAATAGACCCACTAACAGAATGAAAATATATCCACTAATGCTCCTAGATCATTTGCCAAAACTTGTTAAATGGCCCCTTTTAACTTTAAGGAAGCTGAGAAACGTGAGACAGAACATGAATATTTGGAGACACAGAAGTTTCTCTGGCCTAATTTGTTGAAAAAGACCACTGGCACTAATTTCTACTGTAGCAAAGAACAAATAGTTTTCACAGAGTAAACAGTAGAGGGTTCTGAGAATAAACTAGAATGATGACTAGTAGGCAACAGTGCAGTTCCAGATCAAAGAGGAGTAGAAGTAGAGCCCAAAGGTTCTGACAAGCAAGAGATGCTTTCTGGTATAATGATCAAAAGATCTGTGCTAGTATTGGAGAAGTTTTATCTTTAACTGGGTAGAAAAGGGAAAAGGAAACAGGTACAATGTTGAGATGAGAATTCTTTAAAATTGCACAGATTTGTAAGTCATCACACAAAGAAAAAGTTATGTACAACTGCTCTGTGGTTTGTCTCTGCTATATAAAACACGAGTAGAAAAAAGACTAGGAAAAATATAGGACACCAGAGTGTTTTTTCTTTAAACAGAGTTTATTTTAGTGATATTATGAATAATTTCTAGAGTCTGTCTTAGATTTTCCATAATGAGCATGGTTACTTTATAACCAAAAGGAAAAAAAATTCATTAACCTTTGTTTAACGAAATTTCAATTTAAATGATATATTTTCAATAAATCATTAGTCATTAAATATTGATGAGATACTTATGAATATGGTGAACATATTTTCCCAGCCTAAATTGGGACATTTAGCTTCATATAAATGAATTGAAAATTTTGCATCAAACAGTCTTGGAAAATCATATGGTTGCATAGTCATAAATAACTGAAATCCTATAATTATGTTTCTTTAAGCTCAAATGGGACGTAATTGTCTATGATAGATTTATCATTTATTTTTGCTTTCCATAAATGTGTTAATGAAATTTGTTAAGCTAGTTTTTATAAACAGAATTGCATTTTAAATTACCAGAATAACTTGGTATTTAAATACATCCACTATTTTGAGTTATTTTTCTATGTAAAATATATATGCACATATATACTTGCTTAAAGGATAAAAAGCCTTTAATTACTGTCTCTGACATCTGAACTTCAGTTTTTTTCTTTTCTGCGAGAACACACCTATGTTCTATCATTTTCCCAGCAGAGGGCACTACAACCCAAGTATCAGGCTTCTCATATTTCCCCTAAATGTCAAACGTAACATTGTTAACTTGAGAAGGCTCATAAATGAGCAAAGTATGATCCCAGCAGGAGACAGAAGAATAGACAAAGTGAAAACCGGCCCCCCCATCCCTATGTCTGGCAAATAAAAAATATAAACCGTGATTCCATTAAAAAAAAAAAAACTCATTCTTGCAAAGGACAGTAACAAGTTCCATGATAAATAAAGATGTATTTAAGTAATAGATTCTGCTCTAAAAACCACATAACCTAGTGGAAAGTACCAGTACACAGCAAATGCAATGCAGGATAATTATAATAACTTCCAGGTTTAGAACACTACACTCTGTTTTATACCTCCAGCTGCCTACTTGACCACTCCAAATAATGCAAGGCCACCAAAACTTAATATGCCCACCCCATTTTATGATTTGACTTACATATGTGCTCCTCTTTGTATGTTCACCCATGTATTTAATGGCATTACTGTTCTTGAAAATTTATTATCACCTTTAATTTCTCCTTTTCTATCATCTTTCCCCATCAGTCCTAAGTCCTGATGGTTTCCTAACTAGTCTTGCAAGTCTTTGGTGATTTACTAATACATGAAGCATAACTTTTTATCCGTTCTTTTTTTTCTTTGTTGAGACAGAGTCTCACTCTGTTGCACAGGCTGGAGTGCAATGGTGTGATCTTGGCTCACTGCAACCTCTGCCTCCTGGGTTCAAGCAATTCTCCTGCCTCAGCCTCCCAAGTAGCTGGGAGTATAGGCGTGTGCCAACATGCCCAGCTAAGAAGCATAACTTTTAAAATTTTATTTTCAAGCCCTTCGTAATCTAAATGGTACCTAAATTCCCAGTCCTGCCTATGGGTTCCTCCCTTTAGCAACACAACATTCCAATTAAAACTCTAATTTCCTTCAGAGCCCAGCTCAAATTTCATGTAAAAAAGACTTGGCAAAAATTATTCTCTCCTCTGCCGTTCTCTGATAACATATCATTTGTATTTTTGTTAGAACACTGTATTAGTCGTTTTCTTTTCTTTTATTTTATTATTATTATACTTTAAGTTTTAGGGTACATGTGCACAATGTGCAGGTTTGTTACATATGTATCCATGTGCCATATTGGTGTGCTGCACCCATTAACTCATCATTTAGCATTAGGTATATCTCCTAATGCTGTCCCTTCCCCCTCCCCCCACCCCACAACAGTCCCCAGAGTGTGATGTTCCCCTTCCTGTGTCCATGTGTTCTCATTGTTCACTTCCCACCTATGAGTGAGAACATGCAGTGTTTGGTTTTTTTGTCCTTGTGATAGTTTACTGAGAATGATGGTTTCCAGTTTCATCCATGTCCCTACAAAGGACATGAACTCATCATTTTTTATGGCTGCATAGTATTCCATGGTGTATATGTGCCACATTTTCTTAATCCAGTCTATCATTGTTGGACATTTGGGTTGGTTCCAAGTCTTTGCTATTGAGAACACCATATTAGTCGTTTTCACACTGTTGATAAAGACATACCTGATTCTGGGCAATTTACAAAACAAAGAGGTTTAATTGGACTTAAAGTTCCACGTGGCTGGGGAGGTCTCACAATCATGGTGGAGAGCAAGGAGGAGCCAGTCACATCTTACATGGATGGCAGCCGGCAAAGAGAGCTTGTGCAGAGAAACTTCCCTTTTTAAAACCATCAGCTCTTGTGAGACTTATTTGCCATCATGAGAACAGCATGGGAAAGACCTGCCCGCATGATTCAGTTACCTCTTACCGGGTCCCTCCTACAACACGTGGAAATTCAAGATGAGATTTGGGCAGGGACACAGTCAAACCATATCATTCCATGCTGGCCCCTCACAAATCTCATGTCTTCACATTTTAAAACCAATCATGCCTTCCCAACAGTCCCCCGAAATCTTAACTCATTTCAGCATTAACTCACACATCCATAGTCCAAAGTCTCATCTGAGACAAAGCAAGTCCCTTCCACCTGTGAGCCTGGAAAATCAAAAGCAGGTTAGTTACTTCCTAGAAACAAAGGGGGTACAGGCATTGGGTAAATACAGCCATTCCAAATGGGAGAAATTGGCCAAAACAAAGTGGCTATAGGCCCCATGCAAGTCCAAAATCCAATGGGGCAGTCAAATCTTAAAGCTCAAAAATGATCTCCTTTGACTCCATGTCTCTCATCCGGGTCATGCTGATGTAAGAGGTGGGTTCCCATGGCCTTGAGCAGCTCCATCCCTGTGGCTTTGTGGGGTACAGCCTCCCTCCCAGCTGCTTTCATGGGCTGGTGTTGAGTGTCTGCAACTTTTCCAGGCACACGGTGCAAGCTGTCAGTGGATCTAACATTCTGGGGTCAGGAGGATGGTGGCCCTCCTCTCACAGCTCCACTAGGTGGTCCCCCAGTAGGGAGTCTGTGTGGGAGTTCAGACCCCTCATTTCTCTTCTGCACTGCCCTAGCAAAGGTTCTCCATGAGAGCCTTGCCCCTGCAGCAAACTTCTGCCTGGACATCCAGGCATTTCCATACATCCTCTGAAATCTAGGCCTAGGTTCCTAAACTCCAGTCCTTGACTTCTGTGCACTTGCAGGCTCAACACCACATGGAAGCTGCCAAGGCTTGAGGCTTGCACCCTCTGAAGCCACAGCTGAGCTCTACATTGGCCCCTTTCAGTCATGGCTAGAGTGGCTGGGATGCAGGGCACCAAGTCCCTAGGTTGCACACAGCATGGGGACCTTGGGCCTGGCCCACAAAACCACTTTTTTCTCCTAGGCCTCTGGGCCTGTAATGGGAGGGGCTGCCGAGAAGACCTCTGACATGCCCTAGAGACATTTTCCCCATTGTCTTGAAGATTAACATTCAGCTCCTCATTACTTATGCAAATTTTTTCAGCTGGCTTGAATTTCTCCTCAGAAGATGGGATTTTCTTTTCTGTCACACTGTCAGCCTGAAAATTTTCTGAACTTTTATGCTCTGCCTCCCTTATAAAACTGAATTTCTTTAACAGCACCCAAATCACCTCTTTAATGCTTTGCTGCTTAGAAATTTCTTCCACTAGATACCCTAAATCATCATCGCTCTCCAGTTCAGTTTCTTTTCTTTTTTTTTTTTTTGAGATGGAGTTTCACTCTTGTTGCCCAGGCTGGAGTGCAATGGTGCAATCTCAGCTCACTGCAACCTCTACCTCCTGGGTTCAAGCAATTCTCCTTCCTCAGCCTCCCTAGCAGCTGGGATTACGGGCACCCACCACAATGCCTGGCTAATATTTTTTATTTTTAGTGGAGATGGGGTTTCACCATGTTGGCCAGGCTGTTCTCAAACTCCTGACCTCAGATGATCCACCCACCTCAGCCTCCCAAAGTTTCACAAATCTCTAGGGCAGGGGCAAGATGCCGCTAGTCTCTTTGCCAAAACATAACAAGCGTCACCGTTGGTCCAGTTCCCAACAAGTTCCTCACCTCCATCTGAGACCACTTCAGCCTGGATTTCTTTGTCCATATCGTCAGCATTTTGGTCACAGCCACTGAACAAATCTCTAGGGAGTTCCAAATTTTTCCACATTTTCCTGTCTTCTTCTGAGCCCTCCAAACTGTTCCAACCTCTGCCTGTTACCCAGTTCCAAAGTCGCTTCCACATTTTCGGGTATCTTTTCAGCAACACCCCACTCTACTGGTACCGATTTACTGTATTAGTCTATTTTCATGCTGCTGATAAAGACATATCCTACACTGGGCAGTTTACAGAAAAAAGAGGCTTAATTGGACTTAAAAGTTCCACGTGGCTGGGGAAGCCTCACAATCATGGCAGAAGGCAAAGAGGAGCAAGTCACGTCTTACATGGATGGCAACAGGCAAAGAGAGCTTGTGCAGGGAAACTCCCCTTTTTAAAACCATCAGATCTCATGAGACTTATTTGCTATCAAGAGAACAGCATGGGAAAGACCTGCCCCCATGATTCAGTTACCTCCTACCCTGTCCCTCCCACAACACATGGAAATTCCAGATGAGATTTGGGTGGGGACACAGCCAAACCATATCAAACTCTAATCAGAGTCTGTTTAAAATAATGTGCCTATGTCTCTTTTCTCTGTGCCATCTTTATAAAACAGCAGTTTTATAGTTCAGTAGACAAACAGCCTACTGAACACAGCAGAAGCTTAATATGCTGAATCAAGTGGCACACTGATAGTACCATGATTCAGTTACCTCCTACTGGGGCCCTCCCACAACACATGGAAATTCCAGAGAAGATTTGAATCAGGACACTCACACCATATCAAACACTAGTCAGAGTCTGTTTAAAATAATGTGTCTATGTCTCTTTTCTCTATGTCATTTTTTATAAAATTATGAGACAAGCAGCCTACTCAACACAGTAGAAGCTTAATATGCTGAATCAAGTGGCACACTGATAGTACAAGTGGGGGATCTTCATACTTGCATGCTTGTTCATTTGTGCTATGCACTGCCTACATCCACTTCCTCATGAGAACTGCACTGGAAGAGCTCAGGTTTATATTTTAAAAATTTTTCTACAAACTTTAAGGTTTTGTCCAGAAAAAATATTGTCTTTTAATAATATTTTCCAGGTTAAGGTTTGTTAAGGAACAATAAAATACATGAATGAGTGAAATCCTTCTTAGTAAATGCCAATGAAAAGCACTTTTCAAAAATTTTATTGTTTAAATACTTTTTCTGGATTCCAAAAATAAGATTTTCAGATTATCTCTTGTATAAAAGTAAATTTGAAGGAATAAAAAAACCCCATACCTCTAAAAGTAGCTTTTTCTTCTTGGTTCTGTCATATTTTCTTTGACTAAATATTAGCTCTGGACTAATAAAATACTTTCTTGGTACATCTTACCTGAAGGGCTCCTAAGGGTTTTATACCACAGAGGAAAATCCTAACTGAAATACTGACATGGGGATTAATTACAAAGAGACATTAGTGCTTGTATGTAATACAGTCTGGTAAACAATTCAAAAATACTATCAGGTCATAAAAATTCTACTTAATTTTTTTTGCAAGTATATTATGTTGATGAACACCTCCAGGCTGCTTATAACTCACCCGCCTCTTCTTTTTATGGAACCTTGCTGCAAAAGCATAGATATCTGAATCATAGATTTCTACATTTGAAGTCACTAAATCCAACTTCTCACCCAGTTGAGAGAATCAGTCTTTCTTTGCTTGAGCACCACTGAAAACAGGGATCTCCTCACTTTTGAGACTGTTCATTTGATTTTGGCTAATACAAATTATTAAAATGAACCAGCATTTGCATAGCTCTTATTTGTGTAATTTTTAGTGAAACTTCCTAATGTGGTTTTCTCTTTATCAGCAATCCTGATGATAAACATTCTAGGGTGAGCTCATACCAAGATAGAATAGTTGTCCTAGAATGTTCTAGGAAGGCACACTAGAATAATAATTTAAAATGTGAGCATCACAAACATAGAAAGACAAGTATCACTTGTTCTCTCACTCATATGTGGGAACTGAAAAAGTAGATCTCATGAAGATAGAGTAAATTGGTGTTTACCAGGATCTGGGAAGGGTAAAGGGAAGGGGAGAGATGAAGAGAGGTTGATTTGTAGGTACAGATAATACACTTTGATAAAAGAATTTTTTTTAAATCAATTTTCCATCAAAGAGTAAAGAAAAAGTGTAGGCATTCCCTGACATTGCCAAGCTATATGAACTTAAACAAGTTTCTTAAACTCCCCAAGTTTCCATTTCCTTGTCTGCAAAGTAGGAATCACAGTAGTTACTACCTACATTTGTACATAAATACAATAAATATAAAGCATTTTGCATAGTGCCTAGCAAATAGTAAATTTTTAAAAAAGTAGTGATCTCTTATTACAGAAGAGAGAATTTTATGGGAAGAGATAATTTGAATTGGTAGATAGTTGAGAAAAGGCTGGCATTTTAGGTGAGGGGATTAATGGTCAAAGGGCTGAGCATGGCACAATTGGGAGCACTAGGAAATAGATGCCCATTAAAGAGAATAGGGATAGGTTGGGGACATGGGATGGATCTAAAGCAGTAGTTCCCTAGGGGCAGTAGTGGATTGCGGAGTTATCACAAGAAATCCTCAAATCCATTAGTACACCAACCCATGCCTTAAACTAAATGTATATTACGTACCACTTCCAAATATGAATAGATGTTGCAATTCTTAAAATAAAAATTCATTTAAAAGAGCCAGTGAATGAATATTTTGATTTTTTTTTCTTTGAGATAGAGTCTCACACCGTCTCCCAGGCGGGAGTTCAGTGGCACAATCTCAGCTCACTGCAAGCTCTGCTTCCCAGGCTCAATTGATCCTCTCACCTCAGTCTCCCAAGTAGTTGGGACCACAGGTGTGCACCACCATGCCTGGCTAATTTTTGTTTTTTTTGTAGACATGAGGCCTCCCTATGTTGAGCAGGCTGGTCTCAAACTCCTGGGCTCAAGGGATCTGCCTGCCTCAGCTTCCCAAAGTGCTGGGATTACAGACATGCACCACCACGCCCTGCGATATTTTTATTTTTATCAATTTTTATCTTCTTCAGGTCTCTACTTGAATCTTATACCTTCAGAGGTTTTCTCTGGCTTTACTGTCTAATGTAGTCTCCAAGTCTTTTTCACTCTCCAGTCCCTTATTCTGTTTCAGTTTCCTTCACAGCACCAAACGCAACCTGGCATTGTATTATATATCTACTTGTTTACTACCTATCTCTTCTCTTTGAATATAAATGACCATGAAGGCAAGGACTTTGTTATATCACCATCGTCACTCCAGCATCTAGAACACTGCCTACACATGGTGCACCTTCAGTAAATATTTGCTAAATAAATAAACAAATTCACAAAATAGTAGTTTCAAATGCATCCTACAAGGCAAACTAATTATGTTATATGCAGCCCTTTTCATCTTCTCAGTAAATAATTCAAATTAAAGTAGCATCAGAAGACTCTTTTCTCCTTCTTTATAGTCATCATTGAGTCTTTTGCCTGAAATAATAACTTCTTATTAATAAATGAGTTGCCATAGAAATTGGCCCAATTACAATGAGATACCTAAGAGGGAAATGAAAGTCTTTTTTCTAAAAGGCTGCAACTTAAACATGTTAAAGAACATTGCTTTTGAGATACAAGTACAAGACATAAATATTCATTTCACTGCTCAAATGATAAGACATTAGTCAAAGCTTCCCGTAACCCCAATCAAGTTAAACCTCTAATGTGTTATTTTAAATTAGGTAGTGCGTGTTGCCACTTGGATGCCTACTCATCCACTACCAACACATTTTGAACTCATACAACCTCAACCTCCACAAAAGAACACGTCATGAGATTACTTAATGTGTAATCGAAACAAAATCTGTTTCATATGTTAATGAGGTCGACAAAAGATATATTTAACATTTGATAAGACATTAGTGTGATCTAAAGTATTCACTATACAGTGTTCTGTCTGGACCTCTCTATTTTTACTGTCAATGTTACATTATCATGTTTACTGGGTTCCTTGCCCTTTATTCTGACATCTGCAGAACCAAATTGGTTAGATTGCCACTGATTGTAGGGCAAATGTTCATAGCCCCCAAATTAGATAGAGTTGTTTTCACTTCATTCTCTTCCCTTGAGAGAGTAGAAATAGTGGTCCTGTTGTGTTCTTTTCTTTCCCCAAATCTGGCTGCAATTCTTTAAACACAATACATTAGCACGTTTGCTCTGGATATTTGGTGAAGAATGCATACTATGCATCAATATAAATCCCAATAGTGTGCAAGCAAACAATTACCTATCGGATAACCTGTTTATATATTCTGCTATTGCTACATCAGAATTAGTTCTGACATGTCTGTCTCTAAAAATTCCTAAGCATCACCTCTTGCAATCAAGATATTTTCAGTGCTAGAGATTTGAATAGTTGCATGTGTAACTCCCTTCCACCCACCATGCCATCTGTTACCTACAAAGTATAGAAGTTGGAGTCAGGAAATTTGGCACAGTTCTCCAAGTGGGGCAACCTCCTCTACCTTCTTGGAGCCTAGTAAATAAGGTTCTCTCTTCTGTTCCTCTTTCGTCTCTCAATCAAATAACTATAAATAAACCCCTAAATGGTTTTATTAACTATTGAATAATGGTAGTGATCATAGGATGGCAAACTGTTTTTAGTCTGGATTTTTTTAGAAAATAGAGCCCAAGGCAATTCTAGGGAAGAAGGACTGAGGGAAAGGGATCAATAGAGAAAGAAGGGGTGAGGATGGAAAGCAGATGTAAGGGGTATGTTACCAATTGGGCTAGAGTTTTATATCAAGCTAGTGGGATATCTTTGGAGAGTCTATATGAGCCACTGTGTTTCTGAATGATTTGTCCAGGGAGAGGAAGGGAGAAGAATTCACCTTCTTGTGTCTGCCATTGGAAAAAATTCCTCCCATGACACATCGACTGTGACACAGTTTTAGGTTGTACCACCTGGCCCTCTAGCAGCTATGAGGAGGCTAGATCACAAAACAGCAGTGACAACATCCACAGTGGCAGCCACACTGCGTGAAGTAAGCTAGTGAGTGGAAGCAAGTCAGTGACACTTGCCACTGTCCATGTATAATTTGCAACCTCACAAACACAACTGGGCAAATCGGTGCACCTCCACAGTGTGTCAGAGGCGATGGAAAAACTCCACATGGGAAGCAAGAAATGCAGAGTAAAGAGTGAGGCAATATGCTATCAGATTTTGTTTGAGACCCCCCAGAGGGACTGGGAACAGGCACCTCAATGGAACTGGCTGGCCAAGCAGGTGCAGTACCATGAAAACATGACCCCAACATGAAAGCGTCAACAAACTTTGCTCCAACAAAGTCTGAAAGCCCTTTTCTGTGGTATACCCTGATGTGGTAGATGCCAGACAGTCTTCTGAAGTATCATCAGGAGGATTCTAGAGAAAACTACAATCTAGAATCCAAGTAATTCCAAAACTAGGTTTAGCCAGTAACCCAACAGAGCTGAAAGAGTGAGATCATGATAACGGATTGTAGTTGTAAAAAAGAACTATTTCTGGAAATTGAGCTTGTACAAGATGCATGAGAATGAGTCATTCTTAATTCTGACCTGTTTAAAATAAGTTCTTGAGTTTAAAATAAGTTCTTTAGAGGTGTCCAACCATTTTACAGTATTCACCAAAATGAGGAGATTTTGACAAAGCAAGTAAATAGTACCTGCCTGCACTATGATAAATAAGAGGCACTGTGAGGTAATGAAAACTACTTGGAAGTAATAAAAACTGGATTTCAATCTCAATCCTGTTACTCATATTGTGACCTTGTGACCTGAGAAGTTTATTCAAGCTCCCTGATCTCAGTTTGCTCTCCAGTTTAATGGGAATAAAGTGCGTACTTCACAGCATTTGTAAAAATTAAGGAAATGAGGTATTGAAAAGTGTCCAGTGCAATAATAGGAAATCAGCAAATTTAAATCAGAAACTACTCTTAAATCCTACTTCTTCACTCATTTTTCTCAGATATTTAATTTCACATGCAAATATGTATGCAGATCTCTTCCATCAACTATGTAACACCAGTTAGGTATAAAGTGATTTTGTATGAAGTAGTTAAAAATTCAACTGAGATGTTAAAAACATTCTATGAAGAATAATTCTTCTTGAGAATCAGTGACTGGGTTCAGCCTCCCAAGAAGCTGGGACTACAGGCATACATCTCTGCAACTGACTGGGGGCTAAATAATAATTTTCAGGTAGTAGTGAAAAATGAAAATGCAATGCTCCTTAAGCTTTTAACTTTAAAAATATTTTATCACTTATAAAACATAGTAGGGATGAAAATGGTATGTGGGTAACAATATAAACTAATAAATTGCAAAAATACAATTTTTGGTGTTCTAATTTTAGATCATAAAAGAAAGAATACTTTATAATGTGTAATCTTGATTTCTCATAAATTTTTATCCTGCTTTTCTGGAAACTCATTTGTTAGTTTATCAAAATTTATACTTTTTAAACTTCAGTTGATATAATTGAAATTAATGCCAGTTGCTCTTGGTAAAATCAGTTTGTTTTTTACTTTTTATAAAGATGAACTTTTCATTTTAAAACAGTTTTAGATTTACAAAAAAGTTAAGATGGTAGGGAAAGTTTCTATATATTTCACAGTTTCCCCTGTTGCTGCCATCTAAAGCGTGGTACATTTGTTACAATTAATGAACTGATATTGGTACCTTATTATTATAAAAGCCCATACTTAATTCCTGTCTTTTTAGTTTTTGTCCAATGGCCCCTTTCTGTGCCAGGATCCCATTTAGGATATTACATTACATTTAGCCATCATATCTCCTTAGGGTCCTTTTAGCTGTAATCGTTTCTCAGATTTTCTTTGCTTTTGATGATCTTCACAGTTTTGAGAAGTACTTGTCAAGTATTTTATAGAATGCTCCTCAATTAGGATTTCTCTGATGTTAGTCACATAATTAGATTTGGAGTTATGGGTTTTTGGGAGAAGATCACAGAGGTAAAGTGCCATTTTAATCATATCGTGTCGGTGGTTTATACTATCAGTATAACTTATCTCTGTTGATATTACTTTGATCATCTAGCTTAGGTAGTGTTTGTCAGGATTCTCCACCATAGAGTTACATTTCCCCACTTTCCATTTGTACTGTTTGAAAGGAAATCACCATTTAGAGATGACACGTAAGGAGTGGGGAGTTATGACCCACCTCATTGAGGGTGGAATATCTACATAAATTATTTGGAATTTTTCTGCATGGGATATTTGTCTCTTCTCTCTCATTTATTTATTTAATCATATACTTGTACCACTGTGGACTCTTGGATACTTATTTTATCCTTTAGATTAAAATCCAATACTAGTTTACTAATTTTATTGTTCAAATTGTTCCAGATTTGACCAGGGTAACAATCTGTGTCTCTATTAAGCTGAGTTTGTACTGATGAGTATGATGATTTCATACTGATGTCTCCCAGTCTAATACATTGATTACAGAAAGCTTGATTACTTTTTCAAAATGTATTTTATTTTGTTGTTGTGTGTGTTCCAACTCCATTATTTTATTTTACTATTTAACTTTTAGTTTCGGGGATACACGTGCAAGTTTCTTTCCTTTTTTTTTTTTTTTTTTTTTTTGAGATGGAGTCTCGCTGTGTCACCCAGGCTGGAATGCAATGGCGTGATCTCAGCTTACTGCAACCTCTGCCTCCCAGGTTTAAGCTATTCTCCTGCCTCAGCCCCCTGAGTAGCTGGGACTACAGGTGCACACCACCATGCCCAGCTAATTTTTGTATTTTTAGTAAAGACAGGGTTTCACCATGTTGGCCAGGATGGTCTTGATCTCCTGACCTTGTGATCCATCCACATTGGCCTCCCAAAGTGCTGGGATTACAGGTATGAGCCACTACACTGGGCAGCAAGTTTCTTATATAAGTAAAGTGCATGTCATGGGGGTTTGGTGTACAGATTATTTCCTCACCTAGATGATAAGCATACTACCTGATAGGTAGTTTTTTTGATCCTCCCCTTCCTCCCACCCTGCACCCTCAAGTAGGCCCCAGTGTCTGTTTTTTCTTTCTTTGTGTCCACGTGTACTCAATATTTAGCTCCCATTTACAAGTGAGAACATATGGTACTTGGTTTTCTGTACCTGCATTAGTTTGCTTAGGATAATGGCCTCCAGCTGCATCCATGTTGCTGCAAAAGACATGAACTCACCCTTTATTATGGCTGTATAGTATTCCATGGTGTATATGTACCATATTTTCTGTATCCAGTCTGCCATTGATGGACATCTACACTGATTTCATGTCTTTGCTGTTGTGAATAGTGCTGTGATGAACATGCAAGTAAATGTGTCTTTCTGGTAGAAGGATTTATATTCTTTGGGGTATATACCCAATACTGGGATTGCTGGGTTGAATGGTAATTTTAAGTTCTTTGAGAAATCACAAAACTGCTTTCCACAATGGCTGAACTAACTTACATTCCCACTAGCAGTGTATAAATGTTTCCTTTTTGTGCAACCTTGCCAACATTGTTATTTTTTGACTTTAAAAAAAGCCATCCTGATTGATATGAGCTGTTATCCCATTGTGGTTTTGATTTGCATTTCTCTAATGATTAGTGATGTTGAGTGCTTTTTCATATGCCTGCTGGTCACGTGTATGTCTTTTGAAAAGTGTCTGTTCATGTACTTTGCCCACTTTTTAATGGTGTTGCTTGTAAATTTAAGTTCCTTATGATTCTGGATATAAGACCTTTTTCAGATGCATAGATGGCAAATATTTTCTCCTGTTCTGTGGGTTGTCTCTTTATTGGTAGTTTCTTTTGCTGTGCAGAAACTCTTTAGTTTAATGAAGTCCAATTTGTCAATTTTTGTTATTGTTGCAGTTGCTTTTGGCGTCTTTGTCATGAAATATTTGCCAGGGCCTATGTCCAGAATGGTATTTCCTACGTTTTCTTTCAAGGATTTTCATAGTTTCAGGTTTAACATTTAAATCTTTAATCCGTCTCAACTAAATTTGTGTATATGGTGTAAGAAAAGGGTCCAGTTTCAATCTTCTGGATATGACTAGCCAGTTATCCCAGCACCATTTATTGAATAGCAGGTCTTTTCCTTATTGCTTGTTTTTGTTGACTTTGGTGATTATCAGATGGTTGCAGGTGTGCCACTTTATTTTGGGGCTCTGCATTCTGTTCCATTGGTCTATGTGTCTGTTTTTGTACCAGTACCTTGCTGTTTTGGTTACTGTTGCCTTGTAGTAGGTACTGTTTCCTTAGATTCCTTGGATTAGGTTTTCATTTTCTCCTGAATCTTAATGATCTTCATTACTATCCGTATTTTGAGTCATATGTCTGAGATTTTAGCCATTTCAGCCTGGTTAAGAAGCATTGCTGGGGAACTAGTGCAGTCATTTGGAGATAAGAGGATACTCTGGCTTTTTGAGTTGCTAGCATTCTTGTGCTGGTTCTTTCTCATCTGTGTGGGGTGATGTTCCATCAGTCTTTGAAGTTGATTTCCTTTTTGCTTTTATCTTCTTTTATGCCCTTGGGGTTTTGATTATGGTATAAGGTGGGTTCTATAGACTGGCTTTGATTCCTGGAAGATTTTAGGGTTCCAGGTGCTCGACTCAGCACTCCTGGGCTGCATGTTCTACCTCTGGGGCTCTGGTACCCAGCCCCTGGCTTTGTTCTCTGGCTCCTCAATATTTGGAACCTGCCGTGCTGGAGGAGCTGAGACATTCCTGCGCTGCTGACCACAACACTCTGATGGGAGGTGCTGGCCAAAGTGCTTCTCATGGCAGTGGGAGTGGAATCCATGCTCGCTCATGTGTGCCAGTAGCCACAGTATCGCAGCAGGGTGCGTGTGCATTAGCCGGAATAGGGTGCTGGAGGCAGGTAGCCTTTGCCTTAGTTTTCACAGGTTCTGGCAGTATATTTTGATGGTGAATTTTGGGCTGTGATCCAATAGGTAGCACTTGAGAGTGTTAGCCAGCACAAAGATGGCTAACACTTTCAAGTGCCACCCACTGGATAGGTCTTTTGTATTTTGCTCAGTTGGCAGCAGTGTTCTGTGATGAGGGACTGAGATAAGACCTCCTCACCTAATTCACCCCTGGGTCAAAATTTAAATACAGCTATTATGACAACTAATACTGAAACTGTTTTTTTTTGAGATGTTGATTGCTCTTTTTTTTTTTTTTTTTAATTATACTTAGGTTTTAGGGTACATGTGCACAATGTGCAGGTTTGTTACATATGTATCCATGTGCCATGTTGACTTCCTGCACCCATTAACTCGTCATTTGGCATTAGGTATATCTCCTAATGCTGTCCCCCCCCCTCCCCCCACCCCACAACAGTCCCCAGATGTGATGTTCCCCTTCCTGTGTCCATGAGTTCTCATTGTTCAATTCCCACTGTGAGTGAGAACATGTGGTGTTTGGTTTTTTGTCCTTGCGATAGTTTACTGAGAATGATGTTTTCCAGTTTCATCCATGTCCCTACAAAGGACACGAACTCATCATTTTTTATGGCTGCATAGTATTCCATGGTGTATATGTGCCACATTTTCTTAATCCAGTCTATCATTGTTGGACATTTGGGTTGGTTCCAACTCTTTGCTATTGTGAATAGTGCCGCAATAAACATACGTGTGCATGTGTCTTTATAGCAACATGATTTATAGTCCTTTGGGTATATACCCAGTAATGGGATGGCTGGATCAAATGGTATTTCTAGTTCTAGATCCCTGAGGAATCGCCACACTGACTTCCACAATGGTTGAACTGGTTTACAGTCCCACCAACAGTGTAAAAGTGTTCCTATTTCTCCACATCCTCTCCAGCACCTGTTGTTTCCTGACTTTTTAGTGATGGCCATTCTAACTGGTGTGAGATGGTATCTCACTGTGGTTTTGATTTGCATTTCTCTGATGGCCAGTGATGATGAGCATTTCTTCCTGTGTTTTTTGGCTGCATAAATGTCTTCTTTTGAGAAGTGTCTGTTCATGTCCTTTGCCCACTTTTTGATGGGGTTGTTTGTTTTTTTCTTGTAAATTTGTTTGAGTTCATTGTAGATTCTGGATATTAGCCCTTTGTCAGATGAGTAGGTTGCAAAAATTTTCTCCCATTCTGTAGGTTGCCTGTTCACTCTGATGGTAGTTTCTTTTGCTGTGCAGAAGCTCTTTAGTTTAATTAGATCCCATTTGTCAATTTTGGCTTTTGTTGCCATTGCTTTTGGTGTTTTAGTCATGAAGTCCTTGCCCACGCCTATGTCCTGAATGGTATTGCCTAGGTTTTTTTGTAGGATTTTAATGGTTTTAGGTCTAACATTTAAGTCTTTAATCCATCTTGAATTAATTTTTGTATAAGGTGTAAGGAAGGGATCCAGTTTCAGCTTTCTACATATGGCTAGCCAGTTTTCCCAGCACCATTTATTAAATAGGGAATCCTTTCCCCATTGCTTGTTTTTGTCAGGTTTGTCAAAGATCAGATAGTTGTAGATATGCGGCATCATTTCTGAGGGTTCTGTTCTGTTCCCTTGATCTATATCTCTGTTGTGGTACCAGTACCATGCTGTTTTGGTTACTGTATATTTAGCATGCTATGCTCAGCTTTGTAGTATAGTTTGAAGTCAGGTAGCGTGATGCCTCCAGCTTTGTTCTTTTGGCTTAGGATTGACTTGGCGATGCGGGCTCTTTTTTGGTTCCATATGAACTTTAAAGTAGTTTTTTCCAATTCTGTGAAGAAAGTCATTGGTAGCTTGATGGGGATGGCATTGAATCTATAAATTACCTTGGGCAGTATGGCCATTTTCACGATATTGATTCTTCCAACCCATGAGCACGGGATGTTCTTCCATTTGTTTGTATCCTCTTTTATTTCATTGAGCAGTGGTTTGTAGTTCTCCTTGAAGAGGTCCTTCACATCCCTTGTAAGTTGGATTCCTAGGTATTTTATCCTCTTTGAAGCAATTGTGAATGGGAGTTCACTCATGATTTGGCTCTCTGTTTGTCTGTGATTGGTGTACAAGAATGCTTGTGATTTTTGTACATTGATTTTGTATCCTGAGACTTTGCTGAAGTTGCTAATCAGGTTAAGGAGATTTTGGGCTGAGACAATGGGATTTTCTAGATATACAATCATGTCATCTGCAAACAGGGACAGTTTGACTTCCTCTTTTCCTAATTGAATACCCTTTATTTCCTTCTCCTGCTTGATTGCCCTGGCCAGAAGTTCCAGCACTATGTTGAATAGGAGCGGTGAGAGAGGGCATCCCTGTCTTGTGCCAGTTTTCAGAGGGAATGCTTCCATTTTTTGCCCATTCAGTATGATATTGGCTGTGGGTTTGTCGTATATAGCTCTTATATTTTGAGATACGTCCCATCAATACCTAATTTATTGAGAGTTTTTAGCATGAAGGTTGTTGAATTTTGTCAAAGGCTTTTCTGCATCTATTGAGATAATCATGTGGTTTTTGTCTTTGTTCTGTTTATATGCTGGATTACATTTATTGATTTGCGTATGTTGAACCAGCCTTGCATCCCAGGGATGAAGCCCACTTGATCATGGTGGATAAGCTTTTTGATGTGCTGCTGGATTCGGTTTGCCTGTATTTTATTGAGGATTTTTGCATCAATGTTCATCAAGGATATTGGTCTGAAATTCTCTTTTTTGGTTAAGTCTCTGCCTGGCTTTGGTATGAGGACGATGCTGGCTTCATAGAATGTGTTAGGAAGGATTCCCTCTTTTTCTATCGATTGGAATAGTTTCAGAAGGAATGGTACCAGTTCCTCCTTGTACCTCTGGTAGAATTCAGCTGTGAATCCATCAGGTCCTGGACTCTTTTTGGTTGGTAAGCTATTGATTATTGCCACAATTTCAGAACCTGTTATTGGTCTATTCAGAGATTTGACTTCTTCCTGATTTAGTCTTGGGAGGGTGTATTTGTCGAGGAATTTATCCATTTCTTCTAGATTTTCTAGTTTATTTGCATAGAGGTGTTTGTAGTATTCTCTGATGGTAGATTGTATTTCTGTGGGATCGGTGGTGATATCCCCTTTTTCATTTTTTATTGCCTCTATTTGATTCTTCTCTCTTTTCTTCTTTATTAGTCTTGCTAGTGGTCTATCAATTTTGTTGATCTTCTCAAAAAACCAGCTCCTGGATTCATTAATTTTTTGAAGGGTTTTTTGTGTCTCTATTTCCTTCAGTTCTGCTCTGATTTTAGTTATTTCTAGCCTTCGGCTAGCTTTTGAATGTGTTTGCTCTTGCTTTTCTAGTTCTTTTAATTGTGATGTTAGGGTGTCCATTTTGGATCTTTCCTGCTTTCTCTTGTGGGCATTTAGTGCTATAAATTTCCCTCTACACACTGCTTTGAATGTGTCCCAGAGATTCTGGTATGTTGTGTCTTTGTTCTCGTTGGTTTCAAAGAACATCTTTATTTCTGCCTTCATTTCATTATGTACCCAATAGTCATTCAGGAGCAGGTTGTTCAGTTTCCATGTAGTTGAGCGGTTTTGAGTGAGTTTTTTAATCCTGAGTTCTAGTTTGATTGCACTGTGGTCTGAGAGACAGTTTGTTATAATTTCTGTTCTTTTACATTTGCTGAGGAGAGCTTTACTTCCAACTATGTGGTCAATTTTGGAATAGGTGTGGTGTGGTGCTGAAAAAAATGTATATTCTGTTGATTTGGGGTGGAGAGTTCTGTAGATGTCTATTAGGTCCACTTTGTTTAGAGCTGAGTTCAATTCCTGGATATCCTTGTTAACTTTCTGTCTCGATGATCTGTCTAATGTTGACAGTGGGGTGTTAAAATCTCCCATTATTATTGTGTGGGAGTTTAAGTCCCTTTGTAGGTCACTGAGGACTTGCTTTATGAATCTGGGTGCTCCTGTGTTGGGTGCATATATATTTAGGATAGTTAGCTCTTCTTGTTGAATTGATCCCTTTACCATTATGTAATGGCCTTCTTTGTCTCTTTTGATCTTTATTGGCTTAAAGTCTATTTTTCAGAGACTGGGATTGCAACCCCTGCCTTTTTTTGTTTTCCATTTGCTTGATAGATCTTCCTCCATCCCTTTATTTTGAGTCTATGTGTGTCTCTGCACGTGACATGGGTTTCCTGAATACAGCACACTGATGGGTCCTGACTCCTTATCCAGTTTGCCAGTCTGTGTCTTTTAATTGGAGCATTTAGTCCATTTACATTTAAAGTTAATATTGTTATGTGTGAATCTGATCCTGTCATTATGATGTTAGTTGGTTATTTTGCTCATTAGTTGATGCAGTTTCTTCCTAGCCTTGATGGTCTTTACAATTTGGCATGATTTTGCAGTGGTTGGTGCCGGTTGTTCCTTTCCATGTTTAGTGCTTCCTTCAGGAGCTCTTTTAGGGCAGGCCTGGTGGTGACAAAATCACTCAGCGTTTGCTTGTCTGTAAAGTATTTTATTTCTCCTTCACTTATGAAGCTTAGTTTGGCTGGATATGAAATTCTGGCTTGAAAATTCTTTTCTTTAGGAATGTTGAATATCGGCCCCCACTCTCTTCTGGCTTGTAGAGTTTCTGCCCAGAGATCAGCTGTTAGTCTGATGGGCTTCCCTTTGTGGGTAACCCGACCTTTCTCTCTGGCTGCCCTTAACATTTTTTCCTTCATTTCAACTTTGGTGAATCTGACAATTATGTGTCTTGGAGTTGCTCTTCTCGAGGAGTATCTTTGTGGCGTTCTCTGTATTTCCTGAATCTGAATGTTGGCCTGCCTTGCTAGATTGGGGAAGTTCTCCTGGATTATATCTTGCAGAGTGTTTTCCAACTTGGTTCCGTTCTCCCCGTCATTTTCAGGTACACCAATCAGACGTAGGTTTGGTCGTTTCACGTAGTCCCAAATTTCTTGGAGGCTTTGTTCATTTCTTTTTATTCTTTTTTCTCTAGACTTCCCTTCTCGCTTCATTTCATTAATTTCATCTTCCATCAGTGATACCCTTTCTTCCAGTTGATCGCATCTGCTACTGAGGCTTCTGCAATCTTCACGTAGTTCTCGAAACTTGGCTTTCAGCTCCATCATCTCCTTTAAGCCCTTCTCTCCATTGGTTATTCTAGTTATCCATTCTTCTAATTTTTTTTCAAAGTTTTTAACTTCTTTGCTATTGTTTTGAATTTCCTCCCGTAGCTCAGAGTAGTTTGATCGTCTGAAGCCTTCTTCTCTCAACTCGTCAAAGTCATCCTCCATCCAGCTTTGTTCCGTTGCTGGTGAGGAACTGCGTTCCTTTGGAGGAGGAGAGGGGCTGTGCTTTTTAGAGTTTCCAGTTTTTCTGCTCTGTTTTTTCCCCATCTTTGCAGTTTTATCTACCTTTGGTCTTCGATGATGGTGATGTACAGATGGGTTTTTGGTGTGGATGTCCTTTCTGTTTGTTAGTTTTCCTTCTACCAGACAGGACCCTCAGCTGCAGGTCTGTTGGAGTTTACTAGAGGTCCACTCCAGATCCTGTTTGGCTGGGTGTCAGCAGCAGTGGCTGCAGAACAGCGGATTTTCGTGAGACCACAAATTCAGCTGTCTGATAGTTCCTCTGGAAGTTTTGTCTCAGAGGAGTACCCGGCCGAGTGAGGTGTCAGTCTGTCCCTACTGGGGGGGTGCCTCCCAGTTAGGCTGCTCAGGGGTGAGCGACCCACTTTAGGAGGCAGTCTGTCCGTTCTCAAATCTCCAGCTGCGTGCTGGGAGAACCACTACTCTCTTCAAAGCTGTCAGTCAGACAGGGACGTTAAGTCTCTGGAGATTCTGCTGATTTTTGTTTGTCTGTGCCCTGCCCCCAGAGGTGGAGCCTACAGAGGCAGACAGGCCTCCTTGAGCTGTGGTGGGCTCCACCCAGTTCAAGCTTCCTGGCTGCTTTGTTTACCTAAGCAAGCCTGGGCAATGGCGGGTGCCCCTCCCCCAGCCTCGCTGCCGCCTTGCAGCTTGATCTCAGACTGCTGTGCTAGCAATCAGTGAGACTCCGTGGGCATAGGACCCTCCGAGCCAGGTGCGGGACACAATCTCCTAGTGTGCCGTTTTCCAGGCCCGTTGGGAAAGCGCAGTATGAGGGTAGGACTGACCCGATTTTCCAGGTGCCGTCTGTTACCCCTTTCTTTGACTAGGAAAGGGAACTCCCTGACCCCTTGTGCTTCCCGAGTGAGGCAGTGCCTCGCCCTGCTTCGGCTCGCGCACAGTGCGCCTCACCGACTGTCCTGCACCCACTGTTTGGCACTCCCTAGTGAGATGAAACCGGTACCTCAAACAGAAATGCAGAAATCACCAGTCTTCTGTGTCGCTCGGGCTGGGAGCTGGATACCGGAGCTGTTCCTATTCGGCCATCTTGGCTCCACCCCCGAGCATCTTGTCCACTGAAACTGTTAAGTGTGTTTTATAGAATCTGACAACATTGGGATAAATTAATGATAAAGTTTTTCAAAACTTAAATTTTAGTACATCTACAGCTGATGATTGTTACAGAAAAATTTTTCTAAAAACGTAACTCTTCATATAGATCAGTTAGTCTGAAATCAATTTTACATATATATTTATATGGTGGCATTTTAATGTTTCTTCTGACATTTCCTGAAACTTATGGAAATAATATAAGAAATTGAAAGAGGCCTTATGATTTGTATATAATTTAAAGTACCTGTACAAGAAAAAAATTAAATTTGAAATTATTTCTCCTTAATAATTGGTTCATCCAAAGCATCATATGAAAATGGTGTTCTTTTCCATTAAATGTGATCATGTGGGAGGATGCTAAGATGGCCGACTAGAGATAGTTAGGAAGAACTTCTCTAACCCAGACAGACCAAAATATTGCGTAAACTGGAATACTCTGAAAAGACCATCTGACAGAATACAGTGAGAGATGTTAGAGAGTTGACCAAGGTGCCAGACTGAATGAGGAGGAAGCTGAGAACCCTTCATGGAGTTGTTGAGCACTAGGACTTGGACATGTTCTAGGCCCTGAACAGTTCCTAAGGAAGGGGTACCTTCTGCCTCTGGTGCTCCCCATCATCCCCTGTGGAGTGCTGTTCTCAGCTGTCTGACAGCACCTCAGCCCCTCCAGCCCAGCCAGGGCTTGACCTCAAGGGACCAGAGGACAAAGTCACAGATCCAATCCCAGTCCCCCAGGATTAAAATATACAGCCCATGAGTACAGAGCTGAGCCTTGCCCTTAAGAGCATCCAGAAATGAAGATACTCAACTATATCCAACTGACACCACTGTTAGAACCTCAAAGGCAATAAAGATCATTAAAAATAAAAAGCCCTATCCAGAGGACAACAACTTCAAAGGAAAAAGGAACCTCAGCCTTCACAGATGAGAAAGAAACAGCACAAAAACTCTGGTACCTCTAAAATCCAGAAGGTCTTCTTATCTCCAAATGATCACAGTAGCTCCCTAGCAATGCACCCTGATCAGATTGAAATGGTTGAGATGTCAGACTTAGAATTCAGAATCAGGATGGCAAGGAAGCTCATTGAGATACAAGAGAAGGTTGAAACACAATCCAAGGAATACCATTAAAATGATCCAAGAGTTGAAAGACAGCATAACAATTTTAAGAAAGAACCCAACTGAGCTTCTGGAAGTGAAAAATTCACTACAGGAATTTCAGAATACAATTGGAATCATTAACAACAGAATAGACCAAGCTGAGATAAGATCTCAGAACTTAAAGATCACCACTTTAAAGCAACATGGGGAGACAAAAATAAAGAAAAAAGATTTTTTAGAACTGAACGAAACCTCTGAAAAAAAAAAAAGCGATTTTATGAAGAGACCAAACCCACGAATTGTTGACATGCCAGAAAGAGGAGAGAGAGAGCAAGCAACTTAGAAAACATATTTGAGCATATAGTCCACGAAAATTTTCCCAATCTCACTAGGGAGGTCAACGTGCAAATTCAGGAAATTCAGAGAACTCCTGTGAGATACTAATGCAAGATGAACATCCCCATGACACACAGTCATTATATTCTTCAAGGTCAACATGAAAGAAAAAAATATTAAAGGCAGCTAGAGAGAAGGAGTAGGTCACTTGAAAAGGGAATGTTATTGGGCTTAACAGTAGACCTTTCAGCAGAAACCATACAAGCCAGAAGAGATTGGGGGCCAATCTTTATTATCCTTTAATAAAAGAAATTCCAACTAAGAATTTCATACCCTGCTGAACTAAACTTCAGAAGCGAAGGAGAAATGAAATCCTTTTCAGACAAAGGCTTAGTGAATTTCTTACCAGATACGTAAGGTCCCTCTTACAAAAGTGCCTATAGGGAGCACTAAACATGGAAATTCAAGAATGATACCTGCCACCACAAAAACACACTTAAGCACATACCCCATAGACATTATAAAGCAACCATACAACCAAATCTACATAACAATCAGCTAATAGTACAATGACAATATTGACCCTGAATATAAATAGGCTAAGTGCTCCACTTAAAAGGCATAGAGTGGCAAGTTAGATTAAGATGCAAGACCCAACTGTCTTCTGACTTCAATAGAGCCATCTTAAGAGTAATGACATCCATAAGCTCAAAACAAAGAGCTGGAGAAGGATCTATTCAGGCAAATGGAAAACTAAAAACAGCAGAAGTAGTTATGCTTGTATCAGTTCAAAGAGACTCTAAACTAACAATGATCAAAAAGGACAAAAAAGGATGTTACACGATGATAATGGCTCAATATAGCAAGAAGACTTAACTATCTTAAATATGTACATACCCAACATTGGAGCATGTGGGTTCATAAAGCAAGATTTTAGATATCTATGAAGAGATTTAGACAACCACATAATAATACTGGGGGCCTTCAACTCTCCTCTGATAGTGATTAGATTAATCACTGAGGCTGAGAACTAACAGATATCATGGTCTTAAACTTGACACTTGACCAATTAGACCTCATAAATATCTAGAGAATAATCCACCCAGTGATAACAGAACATGCGTTTTTCTCATCTGCACATGGCACATAGTCTAAGGTCAACTACATGCTTGGCCATAAAGCTCATCTCAACAAATTAAACACAAATAGAAATCATACCTACCACACTCTCATTGTATGGCAAACAATTAGAAATTATGCCAAGAAGATCTATCAAAACCCTACAATGCCATGGAAGTTAAATAATGTGCTCTTAAATGACTTTAGAGTAAAGAATGAAATTTGGGCAGAAATAAAAAAAAATTCTTTGAACCTAATGAAAACAGAGACACAATATACCAAAATCACACAGATAAAGCAGTTTTAAGATGAAAGTTTATAGTGCTGAATGCCTACATCAAAAAGTTAGTAAAATCTCAAATTAACATTCTAATGTCACACATAGAGGAACTAGAAAAACAAGAGCAAACCAACCCCAAAGCAATCAGAAGAAAAGAAATAACTGAAATCAGAGCTGAATGGAGTGAAATTGGGATGCAAAAATCCATACAAAAGACAAATGAAGCCAAAAGTTTGTTGTTCAAAAGATTAAACAAGATTGATTATACTGCTAGCTATACTAGTAAAAAAAAAAAAAAAGAGACGATCCAAATAAACACAATTAGAAATGACAAAGGTGATATGACAACCAACCCCACAGAAATACAAAAAATCCTGAGAGACTATGGTGAACACCTCTGTGCACACAAACTAGAAAACCTAGAAGAAATGGATACATTCTTAGAAACACAAGTCTCTGAAGATCGAACCAGGAAGAAATTAAAATCTTGAGCACACCAGTAACAAATTCTGAAATGGACTTGGTAATAAAAAGCCTACCAACTAAAAAAAGTCCTGGACCAGATGGATTTATAGCCAAATTCTACCAGATGTATAAAGAACTGGTCTCATTTCTACTGAAATTATTTCAAAAATCTAGGAGGAGGGACTCCTCCCTAACTCATTCTACAAAGTCAGTGTTATTCTGACACCAAAGCCTGGCAGAGATACAGTGAAAAATGATAACTTTAGACCAATATCTCTGAGAACAAA
Source organism: Nomascus leucogenys (assembly GCF_006542625.1). Taxonomy (NCBI): domain Eukaryota; kingdom Metazoa; phylum Chordata; class Mammalia; order Primates; family Hylobatidae; genus Nomascus; species Nomascus leucogenys. The sequence continues at coordinate 35,922,135 of NC_044389.1, forward strand.
GCAGCAAAAATCATCAACAAAATACCAGCAAACTGAATCCAGCAACACATCAAAAAGTTAATTCACTATGTTGAGATGGGCTTTATTTCTGGGATGCAAGGTTGGTTTAACATATGCAAATCAATAAATGTCATTCACTACATAAACAGAATTAACAATAAAATGACACGATCATCCAATAGACACAGAAAAAGTCTCTGACAAAATTCAATATCCCTTCCTGTTAAAAATCCTCAATAAATTAGGCATCAAAGGTGCCTCAAAGTAAGAGCCATCTATGACAAACCAACAGCCAACATCATATTGAATGGGCAAGAACTGGAAGCATTTCTCTTGAGAATGTGAATAAGACAGGTAAATTCACTCTTGCCACTCCTGTTCAACATGGTACTGAAAGTCCTATGCAGAGCAATTAGGGAAGAGAAGGAAATAAAAGGCATCCAAATAGGAAGTCAAACTTTCTCTGCAGAAAGTATGATTCTGTACCTAGAAAATCCTATAGTCTCTGCCAGAAGGCTTCTAGAAGTGAAAAATGACTTCAGTAAAGTTTCAGGATACAAAATCAACGTAGAAAAGTTGGCATTTCTGTAAACCAATAACATCCAAGCTCAGAGCCAAATCACAAATGTAATTTCATTTACAATAGCCACAAAAAGTATAAAATACCAAAGAATACAGCTTATCAAGGAGGTAAAGGATCTCTGCAATGGGAATTACAAAACATGGCTGAAAAAAGTCAGAGATAACACAAACAATAAAAAACATTCTGTGCTCATGGATAGGAGGAATGAATATTGTTAAAATGGCCATACTGCTCAAAGCAATTTACAGAGTTAATGCTATTCCAGTTGTTATAGGAGTTATTAAGAAATTATTTTAGGAAGATAGAGAGGAAAAGGAGTCCTTGGGAAGTTTTTTTTTTTTTTTAAAGCAGTTCCAGAAACTTTTCTTATATAGCAGAAAAGCCCTGGCTGGGCCAACAAGCTTCCATATGCAAATGCCGGCTGTTAGAAACTGGGTCCACCTGAACATGGCGATTCCCACCAATTCTTCAGGTCCCCACGTGTGCCTGGCAATATGGCTGCACCCACATATGCCCACGTGTGTAGAACATCATGGCACCTACACTTGCATACTGAAAGGCCAGGGTGGGAGGGCCAGTTTTTTCTGTGGGCTACTTGAATGACATACCTGGTCAAACCAATCCCCTGGGTCCTGTGCAAATCAGACATTGCTTCCTCATATAACTGGAGGTTTTCAGCCACACTTGGGGTTTCCTCTTTTGGGTTGAAGGCCCCCTCCCTCTGTCTCTGTACCTGGGAGCCTATTCCTTCTTTCTTGCCTATTATATGCCCCTTAAAACCACTCCACGTGTGTCTGTATTGTTTTATTCAAACCAGCATGAGACCAAGGACCCTGGTGTTCCTCCAGTCATTGGGGCCATATCACAATCAACCAATCAATGACATTCCTCACATAATTAGAAAAAAATGATTCTAAAATTTATATGGAACCAAAAATGTGCCCAAATTGCCAAAGCAATCCTAAGCAAAAAGGCCAAAACTGGAGGCATCACACTACTGGACTTTAAAGTATACTGTAATACTACAGTAACCAAAACAGCATTTGTACTGGTACAAAAACAGACAAATAGACCAGGGGAACAGGATAGACAACCTAGAAGTAAGCCAAACACCTAGAACCACCTGATACTCAATAAAATTAACAATAACAAACAGTGGGGAAAGGACTCCTTGTTTGATAAATGGTGCTGGGATAACTGGCTAATTGTGTGCAGAATTTTGAAACTGGACCCCTTCTTTTCACCATATACAAAAATCTTTTCAAGATGCTTTAAAGATTTAAATGTAAGATGTAAAGCAATAAAAATTCTAGAAGAAAACTTAGGATATACCATTTTGGACATTGGCCTTAGCAAAAAATTTATGACTAAGTCCTCAAACGCAATTGCAATAAAAACAAAAATTTACAAGTGAGACCTAATTAAACTAAAGAGTGTCTGCACGGCAAAATAAATCATCAACCAAATGAAGAGACAACCTATGGAATGGGAGAATGTATTTGCAAACTATGCATCTGACAAAGGTCTAATATTCAGAATCTCTTAAACAACTCAACAAGCAACAAACAACCTCACTAAAACGTGAGAAAAGAACATGAACAGACACTTCTCAAAAGAAGACATACAAGTGCCCAACAAATATATGAAAACATGCTTCTTATCACTAATCATTAGGGAAATGCAAATCAAAACCACAGTGAGATAATATCCCTTAGAAGTCAGAATGGGTATTTTTAGAAAGTCAAAAACCAACAGATTCTGGCAAGGGTGCAGAGAAAAGGGAACTCTCATACACTGCTCGTGGGAATGTAGAGTTCAGGTTCAGCCACTGTGGAAAGCAGTGTAATTTCTCAAATAACTTAAAACTATTATTCATCCCAGCAGTTTCACTATTGGGTATATACCCAAAGGAAAATAAATCATCCTATCGAAAAGACACATGCACTTGCATGTTCACTGCAGTGCTATTCACAGTAGCAAAAACATGAAATCAATCTAGATGCTCATCAGTGGTGCACTGGATAAAGAAAATGTAGTACATATACACCATGAAATATGATGCATCCATAAAAAAATCATTCTTTTTTATGATCACTCTTTTTCATGTCCTTGTAGCAACATGGATGCAGCTGGAGGCCATTATCCCAAGGAAACTCACACAGGTACAGAAAACCAAATACCACAAGTTCTCACTGATAAGTAGGAACAAAACATTGAGCACACATGGACATAAACATGGGAACAGTGGCTACTGTGGACTACTGGGGGATAGGGAGGGAGAGAAGTATAGGTTGGAAGGCTACCTATTGGGTACTGTGCTCACTACCTTATTGGTGGGATCATTCGTACACCAAGCCTCAGTGACACAATTTTCCTGTGTAACAAACCTGCACATGTAGTCCCTGAACCTAAAATAAAAGTAGGAAACAACACCAAATGTGATAATTATTAAATTCAATTCCCATTTCTAAGCCTGTGGATATTTGCTTTGCAATTCTGCAGCAGTTTTTAAAAACTAGAGATCCTACACTTTTTGAAGGATATAATAATTCCCTGATATGAAAAAAACGTGAAATCAATCTAGATCCCCTTAGTGGTAGACTGGATAAGGAAAATATAGTACATATACACCATGGAATATGGTGCATCCATAAAACTAGAGATCCTACACATTTTGAAGGATATAATCCCTGATATGCTTCATTATCACAGTGTGTTTTTATTTTGTAATAATTTACTGGCAAAGTTGATTTCCTTATAGTGGCAGCCCTTATGTCACTGCTCACGTTGGAGAGTTAATATTTGTGAAAACACTGCTGGGACCACTCTGGGGATAGACAGACAAGCTGGTTTTCGATCGGTGATCTCGGTTCTGCCTCCACGTGGAAGCCCTTATTTCTCAGGGCTACTGCCATTCTTGTTGCTATCTCTGTTGCTGTTAGCACCATTGTTTTTACCAGTGTGGATCCGATTCCCACCCTGGCAGCCCACTCAGGTCTGCAGCACCTTGAACGTGCATACCAGACAACCAGGCCCACTGCTCTCTGCCTGTGCTGTCCATCAGGCCCAGGACCTGACAGCTTGACTAAGTGGCATGTTCATGCTGTCATCCATGAGTATTGTGTTGCCTCTACTCAAATGCATGTTCAAATATAAAATTGTTAAGAATTTAAATATGGCAAGAATAAAACTTTAAATCTAGCAAGGGCCATTCTAGTGGGTGATGCTTTATAAGACTACACAAGTTGCACTCTCCTGAAGCCATCCCTGGGATAAGCATTCTTATTTTCTCTATCAAAAAAATTGCAAATTAAGGTTGAAATATCACCTCCACAATGTTATATAACTAGTAAACAGCAGAGCTGAAAATTAAATCCAAATATATCTAATTCAGTTGTGATTCTCTGCCATATGGAAAAATTCACTTCTAAAAGTTTTCTTAAACTTCTGATCAATCACAGGAACTGCTAATGACTTATTCATTCTATTGAAGAAGTAGCTTAATTTTTCTATGAGAAATATCTTGTTCCTATTTCCAAAGCCAAAAAGAAAAAAAAAAGAGATCTGTGGTTTTCACATTGTTAGTAGATTAAATGTTATAATGAATGAATGAATGAGTGAATGGCTCTGAATAAAGTTCAGTCTCTCAATTAAAGCTTGGGCAAGTTCTTTCAGCCCACACTCCAGAGCACTACCTCTCAGATTTGAATCCCAGCTGGGACACTTATTTACCGAGTAATTTTGGGAATATTGCTTAATTTCTTTGTGCTTTATTCATTGTTTTCCCATTGGTAAAACAGTAGTAACAAGAATAGGGAGTTCTCACTGAGATTATAATGAATTAATCCACATAAAGCTCTTAGTAAATTGCCTGGCATATATTAAGTCTGCAATCAATGTTAGCATTTATGTAGCTCTTAACATTTCATAACAGTTTTGTGTTTGTGGATATGAGGAGTGAAGAGTTAAGAAAACCCAAAATTTTAACAGTGATTATCTCCAGGTGATGGGATTGTGAATATTAAAACTTTAGCTCCAGCTCCCAGCCCCAGCGACACAGAAGACCGGTGATTTCTGCATTTCTGCTTGAGGTACCGGTTTCATCTCACTAGGGAGTGCCTAACAGTGGGTGCAGGACAGTCGGTGAAGCGCACTGTGCGCGAGCCGAAGCAGGGCGAGGCATTGCCTCACTCGGGAAGCACAAGGGGTCAGGGAGTTCCCTTTCCTAGTCAAAGAAAGGGGAAACAGACGACACCTGGAATATCGGGTCAGTCCCATCCTAATACTGCGCTTTTCCAACGGGCCTGGAAAACGGCACACTAGGAGATTGTGTCCCGCACCTGGCTCGGAGGGTCCTATGTCCACGGAGTCTCGCTGATTGCTAGCACAGCAGTCTGAGATCAAGCTGCAAGGTGGCAGCGAGGCTGGGGGAGGGGCGCCCGCCATTGCCCAGGCTTGCTTAGGTAAACAAAGCAGCCAGGAAGCTTGAACTGGGTGGAGCCCACCACAGCTCAAGGAGGCCTGCCTGCCTCTGTAGGCTCCACCTCTGGGGGCAGGGCACAGACAAACAAAAACTCAGCAAGAACCTCCACAGACTTAATTGTCCCTGTGTGACTGACAGCTTTGAAGAGAGTAGTGGTTCTCCCAGCACGCAGCTGGAGATCTGAGAACGGACAGACTGCCTCCTAAAGTGGGTCTCTCACCCCTGAGCAGCCTAACTGGGAGGCACCCCCCCAGTAGGGACAGACTGACACCTCATTCAACCGGGTACTCCTCTGAGACAAAACTTTCAGAGGAACTATCAGACAGCTGAATTTGTGGTCTCACGAAAATCCGCTGTTCTGCAGCCACTGCTGCTGACACCCAGCCAAACAGGGTCTGGAGTGGACCTCTGGTAAACTCCAACAGACCTGCAGCTGAGGGTCCTGTCTGGTAGAAGGAAAACTAACAAACAGAAAGGACATCCACACCAAAAACCCATCTGTACATCACCATCATCAAAGACAAAAAGTAGATAAAACCACAAAGATGGGGAAAAAACAGAGCAGAAAAACTGGAAACTCTAAAAAACAGAGCACCTCTCCTCCTCCAAAGGAACGCAGTTCCTCACCAGCAACGGAACAAAGCTGGATGGAGGATGACTTTGATGAGTTGAGAGAAGAAGGCTTCAGACGATCAAACTACTCTGAGCTACGAGAGGAAATTCAAAACAATAGCAAAGAAGTTAAAAACTTTGAAAAAAAATTAGAAGAATGGATAACTAGAATAACCAATGGAGAGAAGGGCTTAAAGGAGCTGATGGAGCTGAAAGCCAAGTTTCCAGAAATACGCGAAGATTGCAGAAGCCTCAGTAGCAGATGCAATCAACTGGAAGAAAGGGTATCGCTGATGGAAGATGAAATGAATGAAATGAAGAGAGAAGGGAAGTTTAGAGAAAAAAGAATAAAAAGAAATGAACAAAGCCTCCAAGAAATTTGGGACTATGTGAAAAGACCAAACCTACGTCTGATTGGTGTACCTGAAAATGATGGGGAGAATGGAACCAAGTTGGAAAACACTCTGCGAGATATTATCCAGGAGAACTTCCCCAATCTAGCAAGGCAGGCCAGCATTCAGATTCAGGAAATACAGAGAACGCCACAAAGATACTCCTCGAGAAGGGCAACTCCAAGACACATAATTCTCAGATTCACCAAAGTTGAAATGAAGGAAAAAATGTTAAGGGCAGCCAGAGAGAAAGGTCGGGTTACCCACAAAGGGAAGCCCATCAGACTAACAGCTGATCTCTCAGCAGAAACTCTACAAGCCAGAAGAGAGTGGGGGCCGATATTCACCATTCTTAAAGAAAAGAATTTTCAACCTAGAATTTCCTATCCCGCCAAACTAAGCTTCATAAGTGAAGGAGAAATAAAATACTTTACAGATAAGCAAACGCTGAGTGATTTTGTCACCACCAGGCCTGCCCTAAAAGAGCTCCTGAAGGAAGCACTAAACATGGAAAGGAACGACCGGCACCAGCCACTGCAAAAACATGCCAAACTGTAAAGACCATCGAGGCTAGGAAGAAACTATAGCAACTAACGAGCAAAATAACCAACTAACATCATAATGACAGGATCAGATTCACACATAACAATATTAACGTTAAATATAAATGGGCTAAATGCTCCAACCAAAAGACACAGACTGGCAAACTGGATAAGGAGTCAGGACCCATCAGTGTGCTGTATTCAGGAAACCCATTCACGTGCAGAGACACACATAGACTCAAAATAAAGGGATGGAGGAAGATCTATCAAGCAACTGGAAATCAAAAAAAGGCAGGGGTTGCAATCCTAGTCTCTGATAAAATAGACTTTAAACCAACAAAGATCAAAAGAGACAAAGAAGGCCATTACATAATGGTAAAGGGATCCATTCAACAAGAAGAGCTAACTATCCTAAATATATATGCACCCAACACAGGAGCACCCAGATTCATAAAGCAAGTCCTCAGTGACCTACAAAGGGACTTAAACTCCCACACAATAATAATGGGAGATTTTAACACCCCACTGTCAGCATTAGACAGATCAACGAGACAGAAAGTTAACAAGGATATTCAGGAATTGAACTCAGCTCTACATAAAGTGGACCTAATAGACATCTACAGAACTCTCCACCCCAAATCAACAGAATATACATTTTTTTCAGCACCACACCACACCTATTCCAAAATTGACCACATAGTTGGAAGTAAAGCTCTCCTCAGCAAATGTAAAAGAACAGAAATTATAACAAACTGTCTCTCAGACCACAGTGCAATCAAACTAGAACTCAGGATTAAGAAACTCACTCAAAACCGCTCAACTACATGGAAACTGAACAACCTGCTCCTGAATGACTATTGGGTACATAATGAAATGAAGGCAGAAATAAAGATGTTCTTTGAAACCAACGAGAACAAAGACACAACATACCAGAATCTCTGGACACGTTCAAAGCAGTGTGTAGAGGGAAATTTATAGCACTAAATGCCCACAAGAGAAAGCAGGAAAGATCCAAAATGGACACCCTAACATCACAATTAAAAGAACTAGAAAAGCAAGAGCAAACACATTCAAAAGCTAGCAGAAGGCTAGAAATAACTAAAATCAGAGCAGAACTGAAGGAAATAGAGACACAAAAAACCCTTCAAAAAATTAATGAATCCAGGAGCTGGTTTTTTGAAAGGATCAACAAAATTGATGGACCGCTAGCAAGGCTAATAAAGAAGAAAAGAGAGAAGAATCAAATAGATGCAATAAAAAATGAAAAAGGGGATATCACCACCGATCCCACAGAAATACAATCTACCATCAGAGAATACTACAAACACCTCTATGCAAATAAACTAGAAAATCTAGAAGAAATGGATAAATTCCTCGACAAATACACCCTCCCAAGACTAAATCAGGAAGAAGTCGAATCTCTGAATAGACCAATAACAGGTTCTGAAATTGTGGCAATAATCAATAGCTTACCAACCAAAAAGAGTCCAGGACCTGATGGATTCACAGCTGAATTCTACCAGAGGTACAAGGAGGAACTGGTACCATTCCTTCTGAAACTATTCCAATCGATAGAAAAAGAGGGAATCCTCCCTAACACATTTTACGAAGCCAGCATCGTCCTGATACCAAAACCTGGCAGAGACTTAACCAAAAAAGAGAATTTCAGACCAATATCCTTGATGAACATTGATGCAAAAATCCTCAATAAAATACTGGCAAACCGAATCCAGCAGCACATCAAAAAGCTTATCCACCATGATCAAGTGGGCTTCACCCCTGGGATGCAAGGCTGGTTCAACATACGCAAATCAATAAATGTAATCCAGCATATAAATAGAACCAAAGACAAAAACCACATGATTATCTCAATAGATGCAGAAAAGGCCTTTGACAAAATTCAACAACCCTTCATGCTAAAAACTCTCAATAAATTAGGTATTGATGGGACGTATCTCAAAATAATAAGAGCTATATACGACAAACCCACAGCCAATATCATACTGAATGGGCAAAAACTGGAAGCATTCCCTCTGAAAACTGGCACAAGACAGGGATGCCCTCTCTCACCGCTCCTATTCAACATAGTGCTGGAAGTTCTGGCCAGAGCAATCAGGCAGGAGAAGGAAATAAAGGGTATTCAATTAGGAAAAGAGGAAGTCAAATTGTCCCTGTTTGCAGATGACATGATTGTATATCTAGAAAACCCCATTGTCTCAGCCCAAAATCTCCTTAAGCTGATTAGCAACTTTAGCAAAGTCTCAGGATACAAAATTAAAGTACAAAAATCACAAGCATTCTTGTACACCAATCACAGACAAACAGAGAGCCAAATCATGAGTGAACTCCCATTCACAATTGCTTCAAAGAGAATAAAATACCTAGGAATCCAACTTACAAGGGATGTGAAGGACCTCTTCAAGGAGAACTACAAACCACTGCTCAGTGAAATAAAAGAGGATACAAACAAATGGAAGAACATTCCATGCTCATGGGTTGGAAGAATCAATATTGTGAAAATGGCCATACTGCCCAAGGTAATTTATAGATTCAATGCCATCCCCATCAAGCTACCAATGACTTTCTTCACAGAATTGGAAAAAACGACTTTAAAGTTCATATGGAACCAAAAAAGAGCCCGCATCGCCAAGTCAATCCTAAGCCAAAAGAACAAAGCTGGAGGCATCACGCTACCTGACTTTAAACTATACTACAAGGCTACAGTAACCAAAACAGCATGGTACTGGTACCAGAACAGAGACATAGATCAATGGAACAGAACAGAGCCCTCAGAAATGATGCCGCATATCTACAACTATCTGATCTTTGACAAACCTGACAAAAACAAGCAATGGGGAAAGGATTCCCTATTTAATAAATGGTGCTGGGAAAACTGGCTAGCCATATGTAGAAAGCTGCCACTGGATCCCTTCCTTACACCTTATACAAAAATTAATTCAAGATGGATTAAAGACTTATATGTTAGACCTAAAACCATTAAGATCCTACAAGAAAACCTAGGCAATACCATTCAGGACATAGGCGTGGGCAAGGACTTCATGTCTAAAACACCAAAAGCAATGGCAACAAAAGCCAAAATCGACAAATGGGATCTCATTAAACTAAAGAGCTTCTGCACAGCAAAAGAAACTATCATCAGAGTGAACAGGCAACCTACAGAATGGGAGAAAATTTTTGCAACCTACTCATCTGACAAAGGGCTAATATCCAGAATCTACAATGAACTCAAACAATTTACAAGAAAAAAACAACCCCATCAAAAAGTGGGCAGAGGACGTGAACAGACACTTCTCAAAAGAAGACATTTATGCAGCCAAAAAACACATGAAGAAATGCTCATCATCACTGGCCATCAGAGAAATGCAAATCAAAACCACAGTGAGATACCATCTCACACCATTTAGAATGGCCATCATTAAAAATTCAGGAAACAACAGGTGCTGGAGAGGATGTGGAGAAATAGGAACACTTTTACACTGTTGGTGGGACTGTAAACCAGTTCAACCATTGTGGAAGTCAGTGTGGCGATTCCTCAGGGATCTTGAACTAGAAATACCATTTGACCCAGCCATCCCATTACTGGGTATATACCCAAAGGACTATAAATCATGCTGCTATAAAGACACATGCCCACGTATGTTTATTGCGGCACTATTCACAATAGCAAAGACTTGGAACCAACCCAAATGTCCAACAACGATAGACTGGATTAAGAAAATGTGGCACATATACACCATGGAATACTATGCAGCCATAAAGAATGATGAGTTCGTGTCCTTTGTAGGGACATGGATGAAACTGGAAAACATCATTCTCAGTAAACTATCGCAAGGACAAAAAACCAAACACCGCATGTTCTCACTCACAGGTGGGAATTGAACAATGAGAACTCATGGACACAGGAAGGGGGAACATCACACTCCGGGGACTGTTGTGGGGTGGGGGGAGGGGGGAGGGACAGCATTAGGAGATACACCTAATGCTAAATGACGAGTTAATGGGTGCAGGAAATCAACATGGCACAGGGATACATATGTAACAAACCTGCACATTGTGCACATGTACCCTAAAACCCTAAAGTATAATAAAAAATAAGAAAAAAAAAAAAGAATTAAAAAAAATAAAACTTTATATTCTTATTTATTTTCTAAATTTTGTATAATTTTGTATATGCTAATACAATAAAAGTATTTTAGTAATGTGAAGAATATAATATCTCTTATCCCTCATCCAAAGTCATCTAAATTTTCCCTCTCTCTTTCTCTGTCTCTCTTCTACCCTCATCACACACACACACGCACATGCTGAGATCCATGGACACACACACACACACACACACATGCTGAGATCCATGATAATATAAATTTAGAAAAATATATACATAGATCAATCATGTACTTTGGAATAAAGTTGCCAGATTTTATAATAAAAACACAAGACACCCAGTTAAATTTGAATTTTAGTAAACAACAATAATTTTTATAAAAAATGTGTCCTAAATATTGCTTGTCCTAGAAAATAAGTGGCAACCTTAAGACCTGGGATGTACAGTTCTGGGGTATAGGATTATGTCAAATATTGCATGTACCATATACTACAAAACTTTTGTCTGAAATTCAAATTCAGTTGGGCATCTTGTATTGTATCCGGTGACTCTACTTTTTATCTCTGTTGGCAGATTAATGCCAATTTCCCCTGTCCCTGTTTCTAGCCTGATCTATATATAACAAATAAAGGAATTTTTTTCAAATCTTTTTTTTAATTGCAGTATAATTGACATACAAAAAAGCTGTATGTATTTAATGTGTGCACCTTGATGAGTTTGGAGATAAGTATACACCCATGAAACCATTACCATAAACAATGCCATAGACTTAGACATTGATATCTCAGTACTCTGCCACAAAACAAAATGCTTAAAACACTCAAGCATGTAATTTTTGCTCCCCTCCCAAGTTCTTGTTTTATTACACGCACACACATGCAGGAACATATCTTCTCCTTTCTATCACACATCCCCCTTCTTACTGTCGTGACCCACTGTCTCCATTCCTGTTGTCTGTAATATCTTTTTTAAAGGAGTGAGAAAGCAGAACTAAAAAATTATACTAAGGAGGTAAGGTAAAATAGTTTGAATCAGAGTAACATATCCTGTTCTTGTCCCCTCATATCTGGGATGCGTCTCTCCAGTTACTGTGTGAGTCATGAGTCATGGTCCTTCCTTTGCTGTGTTGAATCACAGGTAGTCTTTGTGAAAATCCTCTGGTATCAGTTCTTATACTGACAAAGGACATTTTTTTTGAGAGATAAATTAGCCTTAGCTGAATCATCCATTCGTCTGCTGCTTGCTTCTTTGCTTACTATTTTCATTGGTTTCTTTTTAGCTGAGGGCTTAGCTTTTTTGGAGTATCAGGGATTGTGTCTGGCTTCTGCTGACTATCTTGGTTGTATTTCCTTTTAAATTGCTCAATAGATATTTGACATTTGGGCTTCTACACTGACTCTTTCTTAATCCCATCTCTCTGTGATATCATCTCTTCTAATTTTTAAAAATCACCTTTCAGAAAAAGGTGGTGAGGCCAAGAATGAGTTAACTCTGTCAGGAAGTCAGCCATATAGATCCTAAGAGGCCTCATATCCATTGTCTGGGATTCAACAGCCCTAACACTTGTGGAATTAGAGAAAGAGGTGAGAGATATGGGCAGTTACTGTTAATTCACAGCCTTTGCTTAAATTTTGGAGAGGAGGCATGCAGAAAACTTTAGTACAGAGAAGAGACCGACATATATCAACATTTTCCCCTAGATTAATAGCTGACATAGTATAGTAGAAAAAGTCAATCTCTGCAAGCTAAAATCTTGGCTCTACTCCTTACAAGCTGTGTGACTTAGAATTTGGTCATTAACCTCTCTGAGTATTGGTTTCTTCATACATTAAAGGGGGATAATAATACCTCAAGTACTCTTCTGTAGATTAGACATAATATGATGAGGCATATGGCACACGATAGAAAATCAGTAGTTTTTATCTAGATTGTTATGCTTTCATAATTGGAAATTTAAGGTTGAGAATCATTAAACTATTTTCATATATAAGTAAAGATACCATTGTGTCTATGAATTTCAACTTTCCTCATGATTTGAATGTGTATATCATAGTTGCGCTGTGAGCAAATGAGAGGAACAGTGTGTCCTTTAGCTATTTCTGATTGGACTGTAAGTCATAAACGATTTCAACACAAGAGAACTCCTTAAAAAACACACCCAAGAAACTTGAGATCTTAGTTAGGGAAAAACCCAAAGGTATTATACTTGTCAACCTTGCTTTGTTTTCTTATCCTATTCTTACCTATAGCCTAACAAAGGCACACATTAAACACATTCATATTATGATGCCCGTCTCATACTGTAATCACTTAAAGACACTTTCTATGTACATGATTTTGAATGGATATATATTTTTATAAATCTAATAATGTATTCTACATTATTGCCTTTAAGAGAGAAAAGCAAAAGAGAGTTAATGATTTAAGAAAAAATCCTGAGAGTTCCAGAATGCAAGATCTTTTTACTGGGATACTCTACTTCCTATAAATTTCTTAACTGGAAGTTTCCTATAACTATACTGATATGTTAAAGGATAAGCCATAGTTAAATACGGAAGTCTAAATTCACACAAGTCTAAAGGGGAGATGTTCAGCTGAGGTTCCACATGGAGTAGGGAAAATTTAAAAAAATAGAAGAAAATGAGCGACTAGAATATCTAGTGGTTTCCATACTTAAGGAAAAATGGGAGATAGTATTACTGTCAGAAGATTCCATTCATTATGTTCTCTATAAAAAGCACAGTATTGTGGGAAATAAAGTATGACAAGTATATGTAATAAGGTAATATTTTAAAAATGTCATCATTGTGCTTTTCTCTTTTGCATTTTTTCATGATGAAGAACCCCCCATCATGCCAAGGATATCCATTTGCCTTGGGTTAGGAATTTTACAATGGAAATTTTGTAAGAGAAAAGATACAACTTTTGAAATCCAAAGTAAAATTTGTTTGTAGTTGAGGGAAAGCCATAATTTGAAAGCTAAGCTTTGTCATGAAAATAAAAAAAAGTATTTTCTAAATCCTTTTAGCTCCAATGATGATTTCTAGAGCCAAGCCCCAGGACAAGGTTGTTAACATTTCTTCTATAGTGTAGAAAGGATTTTCCTTCCTTATTTAAAACTAAACTCTCAGGATTACTGCCTCAAGGAAGAAAGTTATGATAAGGTAAGTCCATGCTGGAGAAAAAAAAAGAACTTTTCTTAGTGGGTAAATTATGAGGAGAATGAAAAAGACTTGGGGAAAGGTTAGATGCACATTTACTCATGCCCCCACTTGAAGTGGAACTCCAGGGGGTGGAGAGGCAAGTAAAAATAGCCACTGCTGCCAGCGGATGGGGGAGGGATGGCATTGGTGATTCAAGACTGTCTTTTCTACCCTCTTCTAGTGCTTCTTTTAGTAATATGAAGTTAAAACCAGGTACTGTGAATGGTCACCTGATTTTTTGTTCTTATGAAGGTGATTTTTTTGGTGTAGATTGTTGTTAAATTGGTGTCCTTTTTGGGGGACAATCAGTGGAGCCTTCTATTCGGCAGTCATGTTCTGCCTCTTTCTTGCTGCTATTTAAACTGGAGCCTCTGAAGATTATAGATAAAAAATATTTGAAGAGCCATGATCAGAGAACATTCTGAGATTTATACCTAAAGGAACATTTGAATATTGTAATCCCCAGAATTTCCTGTGTTCTCTTCTCACTTTCTTTCTTTTATTTGTTTTACTATTTGCCACCCATTTTTTCTCTATCCTGCTGAAAACCTCTACTTGTTCCCTTCTCTACTCTTCCTCTTCCACATCCTGATACCTAATATGAATTTTCATACTTAAAACTGCTACTTTTTAAACAATTTTATATTGCCAGTGTTTACATATAAAAATCACAGTTTGTCTTGTAAAAATATTTTTCTTTTGTAATATTTTTCTGCATATCTTTGTAGTAGTTAATCTTCTCTTTAAAATGCATGTAACTGGGGGAGAGGACAAGATGGCTGACTAGAAACAGCTGTGGTCAGAGGCACCCACCGAGAAGAGTGAATCCTGCACCAGCTACTGAGGTATTCAGGTTCTCTCACTGGGACTGTAGGAAATTGGCATGACCCACAGAGAGCAAGGAAAAGCAGAGTGGTGTGATGGCCCACCTGGGAGCCACATGGGGCAAGGGGAGCTCCTATCCCCAGCCAAAGGAGGCAGTGAGTGATGGTGCTACCCTGCCCAGGAAACCATGCTCTTTCCATGGATGTGTGTAACCCACAGATCAGGAGATCCCTCTTGTGAGCCCATGCCACTGAGGCCTTGGGTCCGAAGCATAGAACTGTGCAGATTCTCAGCAGCCACTTGGCTGGAGACTGCCTAAGACTATGGAGTTCCCCAGGAAAAGGGGCAGCCATCTTCACTGTGGCTGCCTGCTGCCTAGGACACCTGAACTCCCCGAGGAAGAGGAGGCCACCATCACTGTGGCTGCCTGCTGCCTAGGACAGCTGAACTCCCCGAGGAAGAGGAGGCCACCGTCACTGTGGCTGCCTGCTACCTAAGACTGAGCTCCCAGGGGGAGGGGCAGCTGCCATCACTGCAGCTCCAGTCTGTGGTTTTCCCCTGTCAATACTGGGGATGAAACAGTTAAAAGAAATTAAAGAATATCTAAGCAAAAACTCAGTTGTAAGTAAGAAAACCCAATTCTCCCAGAGGAAGAGAAAGAGCCAAAGTCCTTTAAAAAATAACTGCCTGTTTTTCTCTGGCTGGTGAGCCTTATCTCTCCCTTTCCGAGGCATTATGAAGACTCTGTTTCTCTAGCTGTGCAGCTGCAAGGTCACTAAACAGATAATCTCAAGTTGTAAAACATGTTTTTCCTTGAAAAGTAAGAAATGATGTAATGCATGTCTCAACTGAATAACTGTCTTTGTTTCTTGCTTCTGTAATATGCTTCCCCCTGCACAGATCTCCCCCTGCCCCACAAAATGCTTAAAAGGTAACCAGACTCTATGTTCGGGGCTCAGTCTTTTTGTATGTTAATCTGACTGGGCCGGTGTACCGAAATAATAAGTATCCTCCTCAACCCCTCGGTCTCTCTGATTCCTAAATTATCCCACTGCAGGGAGACTGGATGGTTTGGACCCAGGAGGAATTCTCCACAGCACGGCACAGTGGCTGTGGCAGATGGTGGCCAGACTTCTTCCTTAGGCCAGATCCTGACCTATCCCTCCTTACTGGATGGGGCCTCCCTGCAGGAACTTCAGCAACTCCAGCTAGGGGTTTAGGGACAGAGCTCTGATCTCCCTGGGACTGAGCCCCTGGGGAGAGTGGTGTCCATGGTCTCTGGATCAGCAGACCTAGTCTTTCTCCCTGCTGGTGCTGGGGAATCTGGGCAGTCCAGACAAGTGGGACTCCCCCCAGCACAGCACACCCCCTCCGCCAAGGGGCAGCCAGAGTGCTTTGTTAAGTGGGTACCAGATCCCATGCCTACTGACTGGGTGAGAACCCCCTCCAACAGGGGTTGCCAGACACCTTATACAGGAGTATTTCTGCTGGCCTCAGGCAGGTGCCTCTCTGGGACAAAGATCCCAGAGGAAGGAGCAGGCAGTCATCTTTGCTGTTCTGCAGCCTCCACTGGTGACAGTCCAGGTGTGGGAGGGACCCAGGCGAATAGTGTCTGGAGTGGACCCCCACCAAACTGCAGCAGCCCTACAGAGAGAGGCCTCATGGTTAAAAGAAAAACAGAAAGCAACAACAACAGCATCAACAAAAGTCCCATGTATACTCCATCCGAAGTTCAGCAGCCTCAAAGATTGAAGCTAGACAAACTCACAAGATGAGAAAGAATCAATGAAAAAAATGCCAAAAACTCAAAAAGCCAGAGTGCCTCTTCTCCCCCACTTGATTGCAACACCTCTCCAGCAAGGGCACAGAACTGGGCAGAGGATGAGGTGGATGAATTGACAGAAGTAAGCTTCAGAAGGTGGGTAATAGTGAACTTCACTGAGCTAAAGGAGCATGTTCTAACCCAATGCAAAGTCGCCAAGAATCATGATAAAACACTACAGGAGCTGTTAACCAGAATAACCAGTTTAGAGAGGAATATAAATGACCTGATGGAGCTGAAAAACACAACATGAGAACTTCACAATGCAACACAAGTGTGAATAACTGAATAGATCAAGCAGAGGAAAGAATTTTAGGGCTTGAAGACTATCTTGCTGAAATAAGACAGGCAGACAAGATTAGAGAAAAAGAAGGAAAAGAAACAAACAAAGCCTCTGAGAACTATGAGATTACGTAAAAAGACTGAACCTGTGACTGAATCTATACCTAAAATGGGGATAATGTAAACAAGTTGGAAAACATACTTCAGGATATCATCCAGGAGAACTTCTCCAACCTAACAAGACAGGCCAACATTCAAATTCAGGGAATCCAGAGAACCCCAGTAAGACACATAATCATCAGATTCTCCAAGGTTGAAATCAAGGGAAAAATGTTAAGGGCAACCAGAGACAAAGGCCAGGTAACCCACAAGGAAAGCCCATTAGACTAATAGCAGACCAGTAGCTAGACTAATAAAGAAGATAAAAGAGAATAATCAAATAGATGCAACAAAAAATGGTAAAGGGGATATTACCACTGACCCCACAGATATACAAACAACCATCAGAGAATATTATAAACACCTCCATGCAAATAAACTAGAAAATCTAGAAGAAATGATTGAATTCCGAGAACATATACACTCTCCCATGACTGAGCCAGGAAGAAGTTGAATCCCTGAATAGACTTATAATGAGTTCTGAAATTGAGGCAGTAATAAATAACCTACCAACCAAAAAAAGCCCAGGACCAGATGGATTTGCAGCAGAATTCTACCAGAGGTATGAAGAAAAGCTGGCACCATTTCTTCTGAAACTATTCCAAACAATTGAAAAGGAGGCACTGCTCTCTAACTCACTTTATGAGGCCAGCATCATCCTGATACTGAAACCTGGTAGAGATACAGCCAAAAATGAAAATTTCAGGGCGATATCTCTGATGAGCACTGATGCAAAAGTCCTCAATAAAATACTTTCAAAACAAATCCAGCAGCACATCAAAAAGCTTATCTACCACGATTAAGTCAGCTTCATCCCTGGGATACAAGGCTGGTCCAACATATGCAAATCAATTTAATTCATCGCCTAAACAGAACTAATGACCAAAACCACATGATTATCTCAATAGACACAGAAAAGGCCTTTGATAAAATCCAACATCCCTTCATGTTAAAAACTCTCAATAAACTAGGTATTGATGGAACATGCCTCAAAATAATAAGAGCCATTTATGACAAACCCACAGCCAATATCATATTGAATGGGCAAAAGCTGGAAGCATTCCCCTTGAAAACTGGCACAAAACAAGGATGCCCTCTCTCACCACTTCTATTCAACATAGTGTTGGTAATTCTGGCCAGGGCAATCAGGCAAGAGAAGGAAATAAAAGTTATTCACACAGGGAGAGAGGAAGTCAAATTATCTTGTTTGCAGATGACATGATCCTGTGTCTCGAAAACTTCATTATCTCAGCCCAAAACCTCCTTAAGCTGATAAGCAACTTCAGCAAAGTCTCAAGATACAAAATCAATGTGCAAAAATCACAAGCATTCCTGTACAGCAGCAATAGATGAGCAGAGCCAAATCATGCATGGACTACCATTCACAATTGCTACAAAGAGAATAAAATACCCAGGAATACAGCTAGCAAGGGAAGTGAAGGACCTCTTCAAGGAGAACTACAAACCACTCCTCAAGGAAATCAGAGAGGACACAAACAAATGGAAAAACATTCCATGCTCATGGATAAGAAGAATCAATATTGTAAAAATGGCCATACTACCCAAAGTAATTTATAAATTCAATGTTATTCCCATTAAACTACCATTGATATTATTCACAGAATTAGAAAAAACTACTGTAAAATTCATATGGAATCAGAAAAGAGCCCCATAGCCAAGGCAATCCTAAGCAAAAAGAACAAAGCTGGAAGCATCACACTACCTGACTCCAAATGATACTAGAAGGCTGCAGTAACCAAAACAGCATGGTACTGGTACAAAAGCAGACACATAGACCAATGGAACAGAATAGAGATCTCACATCTGCAACCGTCTGATCTTTGACAAACCTGACAAAAACAAGCAATGGGGAAAGGATTCCGTATTTAATAAATGGTGCTTGGAGAACTGGCTAGCCATATGTGGAAAATTGAAACTGGACCCCTTCCTTACACCTTATACAAAAATTTACTCAAGATAGATTAAACACTTAAATGTAAAACCCAAAATTATAAAAAATGTAGGAGAAAATTTAGGCAATAACATTCAGGATATGGGCACTGGCAAAGATTTCATGATGAAAATGTAAAAGCAATTACAATAAAAGCAAAAATTGACAAATGGGATGCAATTAAACTAAAGAGCTTCTGCATGGCAGAAGAAACTATCATCAGATTGAACAGACAACCTACAGAATGGGAGAAAATTTTTGCAATCTATCCGCCTGACAAAGGTCTAATATCCAGAGTCTATGAGAAACTTAAACAAATTTACAAGAGAAATACAAACAACCTCATTAAAAATTGGGCAAAGGACATAAGTAGATACTTCTCAAAAGAAGACATTTACATGCCCAAGAAACATATGAAATAAAGCTCAACATCACTGATCATTAGAGAAATGCAAACCCAAACCACAATGAGATAGCATCTCATGCCAGTCAGAATGGCAATTATTAAAAAGTCAAGAAACAACAGATGCTGGCAAGGCTGTGGAGAAATGGGGACACTTTTATACTGTTGGTGGGAATGTAAATTAGCTCAACCATTGTGGAACACAGTGTGGTGATTCCTCGAAGACCTAGAACCAGAAATACCATTTGACCCTGCAATCCCATTACTCGGCATATACGCAAAGGGATATAAATCATTCTATTATAAAGATTCATGCTTACGTATGTTCGTTGAAGCACTATTCACAATAGCAAAGACATGGAGTCAACACAAATGCCTATCAATAGACTGGATAAAGAAAATGTGGTACATATACAACGTGGAATACTATGCAAGTATAAAAAGGAATGAGATTATGTCCTTTTTAGGGACATGGATGGAGCTGGAAGCCATTATCCTCAGCAAACTAACACAGGAACAGAAAACCAAATACCGCATGTTCTCACTTATAAGTGGGAGCTGAACAATGAGAACACATGGACACATGGAGGTGAACAACACGCACTGGAGCCTGTCAGGGGACGTGGGGGGAGTGAGAGCATCAGGGTAAATAGCTGACGCATGTGGGGCTTAATACCTAGGTGATGGGTTGATAGGTGCAGCAAACCAGCATGGCACACGTTTACCTGTGTAACAGACCTGCACATCCTGCTCATGTATCCCAGAACGTAAAATAAATTTAAGTTAAATTTTAAAAATGTATATAACTTTTTTTTACATGAGTTCTTCACATTTTCAAAGGTTATTATTGTATGATTTTTGGTCTTGTGAATGAAATGATTTTTTAATTATTTACAGTTGGCTTATAGTGTTAAAGTTACTTAATTTGGTATATTTATTTTTTGTATCAAGTTACCTTGAAATTCTTTATTAGTTCAGTTTTCCTCTTAATTAGCTTGGAATTTCTATGTAGAAAATCACGTTTTTGCAAATAGTGTTTTTACCTACAAGGCTTTAATAGTTAAACGTTCTTGCATAATTTCCTGCTATATTATCATGAACATACAGAAAACTGTTAATAATATTTATGTCCTTAATTTTAAACAATTAGAGAAACCATGGCTTAGAGGAAATAAAAGCCCATATTAACAGTAGCTAGTCGGTGAAAGTATGCATATTAACCTATAATGAATCCCTGCAGTCCCTACTGAAACAGATTTAGGTCATCTTTTTAGTTGATGTGAAGTGACCGTAGGGTCATTCATGTACAACTAAGAATACATCATCCTCTTTTCAGTATTTACCAAGGGCTTTTTGATAAAATTTTAGTTGTTTAAATACATTTCTGGAAATTGTATAATAATGATTAAGTCTCTGTTTACAACTGGTCTCTTTCCTAAACCAGAGAGTAGGTAAGAAGGAATAATTTGTAATATTTTAAATGTGTCATTAAGCCTAAACTTCTCATCTTACTGTTAATTAGGCTTCTAATATAGCTTTCATGAGGAAATCCTGACCAGCCAATACTGCATCATGACTGGTTTCATTCATGAATTACGGGCATAAAGTAATTTCTTCAGTGACAGGTACTTGATTTATGGGTAGATAGTGAGAGAGATAACTGAAGAGTTAGTACACTCACTGGAGATGAATGAAACAAAACACATGGTCTAGAAAGGCATGGACACTGATGAGCTTCATTGTTATGTGAATTTCGAATTGAATACAAATTTGGCTAGAATTCAATAAGAGTAATAAGCATATTTTAGATGAGGAATAGAAATGGAGGAGACATTGAGAGATGGTTAGGGCCACACTTGGGAATAGAAATTCCATAGAACAAAGCTGGGGAGTCCATCGTACTCGTCCCTAAGCCTGGGGATTAGCTTTGTTATACACAATTATTTATTGTTTATGCATATTAGGATACAAGGCCCAGGACAGTAAATCAATGCCTTCTTTTCTGTTTTTTACCTCTCAGTTTCAGAAGTCTAGTTGTTTCAGTGTTGAAATAGATCTAGTTCACAGGCCCCCAGGGAAACTACCTAATTCATATTAGAAAAGATTCTTGGTCGTTCTAATTTGGATTGCTAAGGATCAAATTAGAGCAATATTTTTTTCAAAATCAGTGCCATGACCTTTTAGTAGTCACATGACTCCTGTGAAACATATATGTGTATCTATGTGTGTACTGTGCTGTGATTTAAAATATATTTTTACTGTGGAACATAGTAAAAAATTTGAAAAATAATGCTGCCCTCAGATGTGTCAGAAACCCCAATACTGACCAGGAAAAATCTAATTCCTGCCAGGGTCATGTTAGAGCAGTGATTTAGGAGGAAGAGTGGGGGTAGGGTGTCAGTGTACAGTAGTCTCCCTCCAGCATGGAGGTATATTTTATCAGTGATGTTGTTTAAAATTATTGATGAGAGGCGATCATCATAATAACCACACCAACTTTGTTCTAAAATTCTTTACGGGTAATGTATTCGCTTATTTCCTACCTCCAGAGTAGACTGCTTCTGTTAACACCGGACTCCAGCTTTGGTTTGTCATTGCTTTGTTTCCAGAGTCTTTAGGATTTTTAATGTACTTAAAGAGACAAAACTAGAGTAATACATAAGACAATAGCAAATAACACAAATCCACATATAATTAAGGGCTAAATTGTATGTCATGGATTATAAGTGATGGAAATCCATCACTTACAGAGGAGAGGCTAAGAGTTATGGAATAGTGTGCTACTGTTACTAAACTGTTGTCGTTGTTGATGATGATGTAATATTTATTAAGTGATTTCTTTTTTTTTTTTTTTGAGACGGATTCTCACCCTGTCACCCAGGCTAGGATGTAGTGGCGCGATCTCAGCTCACTGCAACCTCCACCTCCTAGGTTCAAGCAATTCTCTGCCTCAGCCTCCCGAGTAGCTGGGATTACAAGTGCCCACCACCACACCCGTCTAATTTTTCTACTTTTAGTAGAGACAGGGTTTCACCATCTTGGCCAGGATGGTCTTGAACTCCTGACCTTTTGATCCACCTGGCTCGGGCTCCCAAAGTGCTGGGATTATAGGCGTGAGCCACCGCGCCTGGCTTATTAAGTGATTTCTTACCTAGTATTCCAAGAAATCTATCACTTATAGCGGAAAGGCTAAGAGTTATGGAATAATATGCTACTACTACTAAACTGTTGTCATTGTTGATAATGATGTAATATTTATTAAGTGATTTATTAGTGTTCCAAGTCATCCACATTCATTATTTCATTTGCTACTCACAACTATTCTAAAAGATAAATGCTATTTTCATCTTTCTTTTGCAGACGAAGAAATGGAGGCACAGAAATTTTTTTGTCTTTTTAACCAAAGTCAAAAAGTTCATAGCGGAACAAAGATTTGAGTCCAAGCAGTCTATACACAGGAACTGCACTTTAAACTGCTGTCCTAATCTCACAGAGATTTCGTTAAGGAAGTGGTAATTAGATTGAGCTTTTTCAAAGTGTCATATTTAAGTGAGAGAAAAGAATATAGAGAATACTCCAGTGGGAAGGAGGCTGTGGTAATAGAAGATAAATTACAAAGTTAGAATGAGAATTACATGTTTTAAAAATGACAAAGCTTAGTTAGACTTAAGGTTCATAACGTGACCTATTATGAGAAATGAAGTTGGGATAGATTTAATTCTTAGAAAATTTTGAAGTTCATTGAATATATTGTTGATGAGGTAGAAAACAGAGAGCCATTAAAAGATTTTTAAAAATAGTCATATGATGAAAATGCTTTTTATGGGCAAGTATAGTCTTTAGTGAGCATGAATGTGTGTTGGAAGGAGAAATAAACAAATAATAGAGTTCAGCTAGAAATCTATTGGAAAACAGAAACCCCCAAAACTAGGAGGAGACCGAAGAATGCTGTGTAAGTCAGTTCCTGCAGTTTCACTGTACTGCTTAAAACTGATAAATTGTTTCAGGTACTATTACACACATTTATCAGCAAGGACACCATTTCACACTTTACCTTCGAGTAATAATAGAGTATGTATACCTTTTAATATGGTTATAATGAAGTAATTAAGTTATATATTGATAATTCAAATGTGATCTTTTTCTCTTATGTGTAAAATATATGTTTTGCTTAAAAATAAAGTTTTCTAAAAGAAACAATTAAGATCTGACAACAAATTATTGACTTGAACATTGATGTGTTCCAAGACATACTTTTTGAGTTAAAATGTACATATATTATGTTTTTCTCAGTTCCAGAATTTAATGAGCAAATGGAAGTGATCCATAGAAACGAATAGATTTTATAGTGAGTTTCTCCAATTTTTATTGTCTTAGTTTTTTGAGACAAATCATATCAATTCTTCTAATAAAGGCCACCCAATTTGGTCTCCCTTTCCTCAGGCCTATGACTCATTCATTCTAACTCATGGGACTCTCTGTCTCCGTTGAAGGTGACGTCTTCTTTCCAAGATTGCGTCTTCTGGATGCTCATCTTTTGGATCTGATTGCTCGTACTTGGAAAGATGTGATTCTGCACTAAATTCTCTTATGTTCTTTCTTCAGTGGAAAAATAGTACATTGATTGCATCACAAGCACAAGGCAAAACTTAAGGCCAACCTTTAGGTTATTAATAGGTATAAATTAAATTATTTGCTGATGACTCATTTATTAAACATCTAATTAATTTATTTTAAAGTCCAAAATTATAGGGAAGGGCACAGAATCCTTTTAGAAAGCCTATTGTAAATGTTGGGGTTTTAAAAAAATTTCTTTGATTTTGAAGAAGCATGGTCAATTTGACAATATCTTAACTCTCCCCTTGACATCCTGGTGTAATGTCATTTTACTGTTGACTTTTCCTTATTGATGTATTGCATCAAACATGCATTATCTTTTGACTGATAATAAATCATTCAACAGTGCAGCAATAGAAACCAGTGTGGGCTAGGCATGGTGGCTCATGTCTGTAATCCCAGAACTTTGGGAGGCCGAGGCCAGCGGATCACTTGAGGTCAGGAGTTCGTGACCAGCCTGGCCAATAAGGTGAAACCCCGTCTCTACTAAAGAAACAAAAATTAGCCCGGCATGGTGGTGCCCACCTGTAATCCCAACTACTGGAAAGACTGAGGCAGGAGAATCGCTTGAACCTTGGAGGTGGAGGTTGCAGTAAGGCAAGACCATGCCACTGTACTCCAGCCTGGGCGACAGAGAGTGAGAATCTGTCTTGAAAAAAACAAAAAAACAAAAAAACAAAAAAACAGTGTGGTGTTGGCCCACATGTGGCAATATGTGTCTAACTAAGGGTGCTGAATGCTAATGAAATAAAATTCATGTATAGTAATTTCACTTTTATAGTATAAATTACTAATGCCTGTCAACCCTCAGAATTTGTTTTATGAAGGCTTGTAAAGCCGTATGAAAATCACCCTTTTTAAAATCTTCACATGCTACATGAAATAGGACCTAATAGTTCAATGTTTTAATCATTTATCACATTTTTGCTTGTTTTTAATATACTATATTCTTTCAGAATATAGTGTATTTTAAATTTATCATGAAATTGAACAGAAGGTTCAAGGAACTCCCATGTACCTTCCTCACCCCTCCCACACATAAACTGTTACCCTGCTTTTTGTAGATAAATAATATTTTACATATTTACAGGATACATATGAGTGCTTTCTACATGCATAGAATGTGTAGTGATTACATCAGGGTATTTGAGAATATTCAAGACCTTGAGGAGTATTTATCATTTGTATTTGTTGGTAACATTTCAAGTCTTCTAGCTACCTTGAAATATGCAATATATTGTTGACAACTATAGTTACCCTAGTCTACTATCAAATATTAGAATTCATTTCTTCTATCTAATTATAAGTTTGTACCCGTTCACCAACCTCTCCTCATTGGCCCATCCTACACTCACTCCGTTCCCAGCCATGGGTATCTATCACTTTATTCTCTATCTGCATGGGAACATGTGGAATTTGTCTTTCTCTGCCTGGCTTATTTAATTTAACACAGTGACCTTCAGTTCCATCCATGTTGCTACAAATGATATGACTATTTTTTTATGACCTAACAGTATTCCATTGTTTATATATGCCACATTTTCTTTATCCATTTGTCTGCTTATGAACACGTAGCTTCACTCCATACCTTTACCATTGTGAATAGTGCTGCAATAAACATGCAAGTGCAGGTGTCCTTTTGATATACTGATTTATTTTCTTCTGCATAGATACCCAGTAGTGGGATTATTGGGTTGTGTGGCAGTTCTACTTTTAGTTTTTTGAGAAATCTTCATACTGTATTCCATAGCGGTTATGCTAACTTACATCGCCACTCACAGTATATAAGAGTTCCATTTTCTCCGTATCGTCTCTAGCATCTGTTATTTATTTATTTTTAAATAACAGCCATTCTAACTGGGGTAAGATGACATCTCGTTGTGATTTTGATTTGCATTTCCCTGATGCTTAGCAATGTTGAGGATTTTTTTAAATACCTGTTGGCATGATCTCGGCTCACTGCAACCTCTGCCTTCTGGTTTCAAGCGATTCTCCTGCCTCAGCCTCCCGAGTAGCTGGGATTATAGGTGCCCGCCATCACACCCGGCTAATTTTTGTATTTTTAGTAGTGATGGAGTTTCACCATGTTGGCCAGGCTGGTCTTGAACTCCTGACCTCATCATCCACCCGCCTTGGCCTTCCAAAGTACTGGGATTACAGGTGTGAGCCACCACACCCAGCCTATATATTTTCTTTTGAGAATTACCTGTTCATATCCTTTGCTCACTTTTTTTTTTTGGTTACTGTTTTTGTTTTTCTTAGAGACAGGATCTCACTCTGTCACCCAGGCTGGAGTGCACAATCAAAGCTCACTGTAACCTCAAACTCCTGGGCTCAGGCAACCCCACTGCTTCAGACCCCCAACTAGCTAGGACTACAGGCATATGCTACCACACCCAGCTAATTTTTATTGTATTTTACTTTTTGTAGAGATGGGGTATCACTATGCTGCCCAGGCTGGTCTTGAACTCCTGCCTTTGCCCACTTTTTAATGTGCTTATTTGCTGTTGTTCAGTTGCTGGAGTTCCACGTGAATTCTGTATGTTAGTGTCTTGTCAGATGAATATTTTGCACATATTTTGTCCTATTTAACAGGTTGCCTCCTGACTATGGTTTCCTTTGCAGTACAGAGGCTTTTTAATATATTCCCATTTGTCTATTTTTGTTGTAGTTCTCAATGCTTTTAAGGTCTTAGCCATAAAGTTTTTTCCAGATCAATGTCACAAAATGTTTTCTCAATGTTTTCTTTTGGTAGTTTTGTAGTTTTGGGTTTTATGTTTAAGTCTTTAATCCATTATGAGTTAATTTTTGTACATGGTGAAGGATGGGGTCCAGTTTTATTCTTTTGCGTATGGATATCTAATTTGTCCAGCACCATTTATTGAAGAGGGAGCCCTTTCACCCATGTATATCCTTGGCACCATTTTTGAAAATCAGTTGGCTCTAAATATGTGGATTTATTTCTGTGTGCTCTATTCTGTTCCATTGGCCTAAGTGTCTGTTTTCACACCAACATTATGCTATTTTGGTTAATACAGCCTTGTAATATGTTTTGATATCAGGTAGTGTCATTTCTCCAGCTTTGCTCTTTTTGTTCAGGATTGCTTTGTCTATTCAGGCTCTTATTTGTTCCATAAAATTTTAGGATTCTTTTTTCTATTTCTGTGAAAAATGATGTCAGTATTTTGATGGAAATCATATTGAATCTGTAGATTGCTTTCGGCAGTATGATCATTTTAAAGATACTAATTTTTCCAGTCCATGAGAATAGAATGTCTTTTGGTTTGTTTGTGTCCTCTTTGATTTCTCTCATGAGTATTTTGTAGTTTTTCTTACAGAGATCTTTCCATTCCGTGGTTAAATTTATTTCTGTGTATTATATTTTCTTGTAGTTATTGTAAATTGGATTGTGTTCTTCATTTCTTTTTAGGCTATTTCATTATTGGTGTATAGAAACACTTCTGATTTTGGTATGTTGACTTTGTATCCTGCAACTTCATTGAATTTGCATGTCAGATCTAAGAGTTTTTTGGTAAAGACTTTTGGTTTTTCTACATATAAGCTCACGTCATCTGCAGTGAGAGACAATTTGACTTCCTCTTTTCCAATTTGATTGTCCTTTCTTTCTTTTTTCTGATTGCTCTGGCTAGGACTTCCATTACTGTGCTGAATAGGAGCAGTAAAACCGGACCCCCTTGTCTTATTCGAGTTCTCAGAGGAAAGACTTTCAACTTTTTTTCCATTCAATATAATGTTAGCTGTCAGTTTGTCATATATGGCCTTTATTATTTTCAGGTATGTTCCTTTTAAGCCTAGTTTGTTGAGAGCTTTTATCATGAAGGGGTGTTGAATTGTATCAAATGCTTTTACTGTGTCTATTGAGACTGATAATATGGTTTTGGATTTTGCCGTTCTGTTGATGTGATGAATCATGTTTATTTTCTGTTGATGTGATATATCATATTTATTGATTTATGTATTTTAAACCATTCTTGCATCCCTAGGATAAATCCCACTTTATGAATATGGGTCCTCCAGTGTTGGGTGCATATATATTTAAAATTGCTAAATCCTCTCCCTGGATTTAGTGCTTTATCAGTTTGTCAGAGGTAGAGTGTGTTTCTTATAAGCAGCATATATTTGGGTCATGGTTTTTTATCTGTTGTCTGTATCTTTGAAAATTTAATTTATTTACATTCAAGGCTATCATTGATATGTCTGGTTTTGTTTATATCATAGTGTTGTTTTCAGGTTGTTTTGTGTATTTTTTGTTCCTCTCTTTTTCTCCTGTTGTCATTGTGGCTTGGTGGTTTTCTGTAATGTTACCATTTTAGCTCTTTTTCTCTCTCATTTTTGTATTTGCTTTACCAGTGAGTGTTATACTCTTATGTGGCCTCGTGATAGTAAATGCCATCCTTTTGCTTACAGCTTTAGGGCTACCTTGAGCATTTCTCATAGGAACAGCTAGTGGTGATGAATTTTCTCAGATTTTGCTTGTCTGGGAAAGACTATTTCTCCATTTATGAAAGACAATTTTGCTGGATATAATATTTTTGAGTGGCAAGTTTTTTTGTTTTTTTTACACTTTCAACATATCCCATTCTCTCTTGGCCTGTAAAGTTCCTGCTGAGAAATTCATTGTTAGTCTGATGGGAGTTCCTTTATAGGTGACTAGATACTTTTTTTTTTCTGCCGTTTTTAGATTTATCTATTTTTCTTTGACTTTAGACCTTTTGAGTATAATGTGTAATGCAGAAATCTTTTTTGCATTGTATCTGTTTGGTGATTTCAGCACCTCCTCTATTTCAGCTGTCTATATTTCTTGCTAGACTTGGGAAGTTTTCATCTATTATTTTGTTAAACAGGTTTTCAAACACTTGTTTTCTCTTCACCTTCTGGGACTCTGATAATTCAAATATTTTGTCATTTTATGGTGTCCCATAGGTCACTAAAGTTTTGCTCGTTCTTTTTTATTTTGTTCTTTATTTTTGTCTGTCTGGGATATTTCAAAAGACCTGTCTTCAAGGTCTGATATTTTTCTGTTTTATCTAGTCTATTGTTATTCTTCAGTACCAAAATATGTCTGATTCTTTTTGTATGATATCTGTCTCTTTGGTAAATTTCTCAGTCATATCCTGAATTGTTTTTCTGATTTCTTTGCATTACTTTTGGAATTTTCTTGTGACTTACTGAGCATTTTTAGAATCAACTTTATTTTGTGCCTGGGATTTCATGAATTATTTTTTAATTGGTATCCTTTGCTGGAGAATTGTTGTGTTCTTTTGAAGGTGTCATATTCTGATATGGTTTGGCTGTGTCCCGACCCAAATCTCATCTTGAATTGTAGCTCCCACAATTCCCATGTGTCATGGGAGGGACCTGGTGGGAGGTAATTGAATCATGGGAGCAGGTCTTTCCTGTGCTGTTCTCGTGATAGTGAGTAAGTCTCATGAGATCTGATGGTTTTATAAAGGGGAGTTCCCCTACATGACCTCTCTCTTGCCTGCTGCCATGTAAGACAAGATGTGCCTTTGCTTCTCCTTTGCCTTCTGCCATGATTGTGAGACTTTCCCAGCCATGTGGAACTGTGAGTCCATTAAACTTCTTTCCTTTATAAATTACCCAGTCTTGGGTATGTCTTTATTGCAGCATGAGAAGAGACTAATACACATTCCCTTGCTTTTTCATGTTTTCTGTGGTCTAACATTGATATCTGCACATTGATGTAACAGTTGTTTCTTTGAATTTCTTGAATTTGCTGTCATAGAGGGCACTTTTTCCTGAGGTTGAATCTATGGTGTTGATAACTCAGGCACTTTGGCCTTGATTCTCAGTGTGTCCATTAGTGTAGTCTCTGTATGATTTATTTGGCTGTAAATATTGTCAGTGGTATCTGTTATTTTCTTGGTGGCTTAAAGTCATGTTATTAATGAAGCTGTGGTGCAGTTTTTTTGGAGACTGGCACAGGTAGGCCAGTCTTTGGGCCCCAGTGGTGGCAATGGTGGGCTAAATGTACCTGTTCTTGGGCCCCACGGTGGCATACACTGGTACCATTGGTTCCAGGAAGGCTGATTTTTGGGCCTTTAGGTAGCTTACTTCGATGCTGATAGTTGCTACAGTGGGCTTGTCAAGTGGGCAAGTTCTTAGGCTTCTGTGCAGCTGATGTGATGTCGGTGATGGCAGTGGCAGGACAACCACTTAGGTCCTAGGCAGTGTGAACTGGTGTTGGTGGTGGCTGCAATGAACTGGATAAGTCAGTCTCCAGGCCTGCAGGTGATGCCTGCAGGTAGGTGTCAGCTGTGGTGGTAGTGGCAGGTGGATAGGCTTAATCTCAGGCCCTTGAGAAGAGTATTCAGGTGCCAACAGTATTGGGCTGGGTAATTCTCTGTTTTCCATACCATATGGTCTGGCATGTAGCAGGGTGTTGAATCCAGGTGGGGCGGGCTTGTTTTTTGGTCTGTGATTGTATAGGCTGTGGTAGGCAATGCCAGGGCAATCCTTAGGCTATTGGGAGAATGCTCAAGTGAGGAGTGGCAGTGGATGTGCCGCTGCCCTGCCACTGGCAGAGGCAGTGCCACCTTCATGATAGCAGCCTATGCTGGTGGGTGGGAATCTGCGCACTACTTATGCCTTAGCCCCCACAGTGTCCACTCCTCAGGCCCGGCTGTGGTAGCTGGCACCTCACTTGCATCTTAGCCCTGTGTGCATTATGCCATGATTGCTTCTGCCTGTGCCACAGGGGCAACTGCTGCTGCTTCTCTTGCTCCTCAGTCCCAGCACCACTGGGCTCTAGGACAGCGCATAGTTGTTTGGGGGTAGGGCTCTAAAATGGCACCTTGTGGTAGCTGCTTAGGTATCAAGGAATTTATGGAATCCAGTTTGGGCTTCATCTTGGGGTAGTGCTGTCACACAGTCGCTCAGCAGCTCCCTATGTTAGTTTAAAGGCTTATAGGGTTGAGGGGCTGTGGCAAGGATTGCCAAAGCCCACGGTAGACATTTAGACCTCTGAGTGTCTCTCACCATTTCCCTGTATTGGGGAGTCTCTTGGCTGCTAGGCAGCAATGGCAGAGCAGGTGATCTTCACTCCCCTCTTCTTGCTTTTGGCATTCCCTGTTACTTTTCTGTTAAATTCTCATGTTTTTTGACCTATTCAAAGTGTGATTACTCACTAATTTTGGTACTTTTAGTGGAGGAGGCAAGTGTGAAGTGCCTCTAGTCATTCATCTTAATACCCTTCCTCCTATTTATCACAATTGAAGCAAAGAACTTGAGACAATATATTGCTGAAAAGAGAGCCATATAGACAGAAGACTTTAGAAAATACCACTTTTGAAGTCTATTGAGAACAATTAGCAGCATAGTGCTAATCACAAAAAAAAGGGGTGAGAAAAAATAAAGTACCTAACTGTGCTAAGGACATTAATATGGGACAGATACTATTTTAAGTCCTTTACATTTATTATCTCCTTTAAATTAGAGACAAATATTATCTCCATTTTACAGAGGGAGTATCTGAGATGTAGAAAGGTTAAGAACATTCCTGTTTTCACAAAGGTAATTCATGCCAGTGCCAGAAACTGAACCCAGGCATCTTATCTGGTGGCCTGGTACACTGTCACCCCGCTGTGGTAAAGCTATTATGTCAGAGAAAAAACATGAGTTATTTTACGTAGTCACTGAAAGCCAAAGGAGGGGGAAAGTAAAAACCAATAAACACAAACTTTAAAACTACTCAAATAAAAGATCATTTGAAAGAATGGCCAAACAGAAAATACTCCGATGGGAGACAATTAAATCTCTATTTTTGAGCCATTAAAAATAAAACAGCTTCTACTGTAATCTTTAACTTTTTAAACATGGTTAAAGTAAATATTGCTGTATCTCCTAAGTTCCCCCCACCATGTCCTGTGATTCAATATGAAAACACTGATTTTCTTGAGAGAATAAATCTATACATACCACATGTTTTAATCCAGAATCCTCAAAGCTGGTTGCTGGACTTGCTTGTAATTACTTGGACATGTTTCTTGTAAAGCCTAATTTCCCTCATTTAAGCCACAGAGCTTATTGTCTGCTGTATTATTATTTACTGATATAAGAGGCTGAGAATATATTTATGAATTTTAACAAATAAGGATTATAAAATATTAGTTTATTAATGTGAAATGCTTAAATGTAAACATTAAAACCACTTAAAAAGAATATTTACACAATGTTAATTTCAAATTAGCACAAATACTGCTACATATAGTATATAAAAATGAAAATAATCAGTTATATTTATATACTAAAACGAATACAATTTTTCTAGCACCTTTTTGTTAGATTTTGGAATTTTTTACTTTTGAAAAAAAGTAATGCTCCAAAGATGAAAGTTACTTTTGCTAAATGAAGCTATAGTTTTCAGTGTGAACTGACTGGTAAATTTTATTAATTGCTTATTTAGACATTTTTAGTTCTACTCAAAATTGTATTGTCATATGTCTTTTGTCATATTCTTGGTGTTTATACAAACTGACAATCTGTTTCATTTTTTTCATTTGTCAAATGTTTTGGAAAATATAGTTCCTTTTAATACCTTTGCAGAGCATTATAATGAAACAATTAGAGGCACATTGCATTTTTAGTATTTTAAATGAAGATATTCTGTACAACCAAAATACAAATTTATCATTTTTCTTTAATATCTTTTGACTCTGAGCCTTAGTAGCCCTTAAAATTGTAATTTCTATTTTGTAACTTTTCTGATCTTTATAAGTTCATGTATTTATACTAAATTCTCTATGGATACATGAAAGTATTTAAAGGGACGGTTTGTAAATACTGGGGAATTCATACCACTAAGATGGACAAAGTTACCCCTAATAATAAGAAAGAAGAAAATACGTTTTTGCTTTTGATATTTACCTTCCTTTTCTGCCTTTTTTGGGGTAAATAAATTGTTTCAATACATTCTATTATATTTAGAGCTAAAATGGACAGTATTAAGAAAAGCTAATACAGCCCTGCCATTTTCCTTAGGAGGAAAGTAAGTCCCAATAAGCTGAATAATGGCTGAGACAGCTGCCCTGGTTCATAACTCAGGTCTTCTCCGCTCCACTACACCTTGTTATCCCTCAAAGGGAAGAGACTGAACATTTCTGATGAACAAATAAGAAGTGACATCAGTGTGCTCTAGTGTGTTTTGTTTTGTTGTTGTTTTTTTTTTGGAAAGCACACTGGGGCCACACCTCGATGCTTATCATACTTCCCCACCTGGAAAAGTGTGGTCTTCTGAGTCATCACAAGTTGCTCATTCTGAGCCCTCTACTACTTGGAGCTTCTCTATGCGGATATTGACAATTACTTCACTGTGTGGAGCCAGTTGGCACAAAATTGATCATGTTCTTGTTCTTATCAGGCTAGAAGACTGCATACCTCACTCACTAAACCTGTCAAACTCGTTTCCTTTCTTGTTGCCAGTGACTGTCATTATTTTGCAGCCTCCAAGTCCTAACCTGCTGATACAGATCAGATGGTGACTGAATAGGAGCTGCCCCAGTCCTGGGTTCATGATGTACGCGTAAGTATTCAGCTTTTCTCAGTAAAGGTTATCAGTGGGGACAGAGGTTTACAATTCCTGAGACAGGTAGTACAGATGTTGGCTGGTGGAGATTGATTTAAACATTAGAGTTTTAATGTGTGTTATTGTATTTTATATTAAAGTTTTATTGTTGTTGTTTTTAAATATCAGAATTGTTTTGAACAACAGAGGCCAATGTGGCGTTTTTTGTTTCTAAATAAAAGAAATAGAAATGATATGAGGTAATAAGTTAACTATATTAATATTTAAAACATTTAGAAAAACCTACACTTCAAAGAATAAAGTGTTTAATATAGCCCATTTAGTTACTTTTCCATGTTCCATAGCATGGTATACATTTTTATCATATGTTGCTCATTGATGTATATTCTGGGAAAGTTAAATATAAATTTAAGAGGAGAGTCTTAGAATTTTTATTTGTTTAACTCTAATAGAAACTATGATAGGTTATTGTGTATATCATGAGTGAAATGATTAAAATTAAAATACTCATATATAAAAAATTATCAAATTAACAAAATCTAGGCTCTGTATCATCATAATTGAACTCCAAAATAATTGATCAATTATTGAATTTAAGGTAAATAAATTTGTATTACATATTTATGTTTATGTAATATTCAGGCTATTGTTTTATAGACTTCGAAAGGAATAATTGATATTTGATGGATGATTTCATTCAAACTTGTGCTAAGTCTAGTCTTGTTTCTTAAAAAGGTTCTTGATCTTTCCACAGACACAAATTTCCCACATGTTCTGCACTGACTGATGTTTCCAACCTAGTCATGATTTTGTGATCATTTTAATTGTTCAGTCATTTGATCTTGTCTTCAATTAACCTAAATACTTAAAGCCTGTAGGCTCTGGCACTCTTAAATGATGAGTGTTCCTGCCCTCCTTAATTTACTTTCAAATGACAGCATAAGCCTGAGGAAGACTTCCATTTCATGCATAAATCTCCCATATAGACCCATCATGATAGCATGATATAGCATATTATCTGTACTTCTTACTAAATACAACAAAGTATATTTCTTATTTATCAAGATAAAGACAGAATAAGACAAAATGTACA
Organism: Nomascus leucogenys; assembly: GCF_006542625.1. Taxonomy (NCBI): domain Eukaryota; kingdom Metazoa; phylum Chordata; class Mammalia; order Primates; family Hylobatidae; genus Nomascus; species Nomascus leucogenys. The sequence goes on from NC_044389.1 coordinate 35,956,793, forward strand.
GTAGAAAAAACTTTTATATTTAACTAACATTCATATAAATATAATATGCTAAAAATTTCTTTAAAAAATTAGAAAAATTTGGAGTTCTCTTATTCTAATTTGTTTCAGAATTCTTCAGTATGTGTTTTTTATCAGCCTGGTTCTTCTCTTCCCAACTTATGGCATCATCTCTAAACACTCACTTTTCCACCCTGAAAATATCATTACAACATGAAATTTCTATATTGAAGCCTCATCAGCTTTGATCCAGAGTTTATTAGAGTTCTGAGGATTTTTTTGTTTTATTATTAAGTTGACATATCATAATTGTACATATTTATGGGGTATATAGTGCTATTTCAATACATGTAATATATAGTGATCAGATCAGAGTAATTAGCATATCCATCATCTCAAACATTTATTATTTGGAGGATTTAAAATATTCTTGCTAATTAGATTTCAAATCAGATCTGCTTTTAAAACAAATATTCTGTCAAAAAATATAGCTTGTATATAAAGATAAGAAGCTTGGACAGTGGGTTTATTGAATTCATTAGTAAAGGTATTTTGCCCAAAGGATCTAGTCTCAAAGAATGAATTAGTCAGATAGACTATAGCTTCTTAGCAAAAGCCCTGTCTTTCTCATTTTGGTGAAGTAGAAAGAGTACCAGCATTTAGATGTGCTCAGAATCCAACTTTGGACTCTTTTGTCTGGTACTTCTCAAGACCTCACTTTTATCTGTGAAATGTGGGGAAGGTTTATAAGTAAATGAATGAGGGGTGAGGTTGTCACCATTAATGGGCCTTGAAGTAATATTTGTGGATAGCTAAAAGCAATTTTTGGTTTACTGGTTTATTCTTTGGTTTGTTTTGGTATTATTCATTTGTTGTTGGAGTATTTAAATAGTAATAAAATAAGATTTGTATTAATTTTATTTTTTTCTATATCTTAAGTATTAGTGTAAATATTATATTATGGATATATGATTCAGATTCAGATTCAGATGCAGATATATGAGTATGTGTACCAGGCCATGAGGTTGAACACTTCTAACTGTGGGTCATGGTCAAAAATATTTTTTAATACACTGTGTTAGATAGCCCTGAAGTCCTTTTGAATGCTTAATTCTATGATTTCAAAGAGTTAATGGCTAGTTAACATGGAGAGCACATTAACATTCTTAAGGCACTAGAGAACTATTTAAAGTATCCCACATTGTAGGTTAAGTTTTTTTCATGGGTCCCTGTATTTGGTGCCCTCTGCAAGTGAGGCAGAGATAAGAGAGATAGTTATCAGCAAGTTGAGACCTTTGTGATGAGGCAAATCAATAAGCCACATTCTGATGGTACGTTGTGATCAGTGTGAAAAAACAAATACTGACATGCTACTACAGGGGTGCACATTCAATTTCATAAAAGCTTGTTTGAATACGTAATAACTGTGTTTAGTTTTTGAAAGCAAGCAGAATTAGTAGTAGGAGAAGGATGGTATTCTGGGTTGAGAGAACATAGCCCTCGCAAGGGTCCTGAGACTTGAGATATACTCACAAATAGATGTTGGGAGTTGTCAGATAAAGCTGAAGTGATCATTCTGACTATGAAGGGCCTTTTGCACCAGGTAAATTTCCACACTACATAATAAAAGTTGATTTAAGCAAGAGGAAAAAATGATAATGTGATTTAGAACCATTGGAGTGGACCAGTGCAGCTTGATGGTGCTACTGTCACTTTTTGCAGAACTAAATGAAGGGTGTGACAGAGAGACTGCCTATGTATTTGTTGTTTTGACTGCCTACAATGAATGTTCCTCCTGACATTTAGTGAGACCCCAAGGTCTTCCTTCAAGATATAACAAAGTTACTGTGAAATTTTTCTCCTACCTTCACATCTTTTTTAAAAAATTTTTTTTTAATTTTATTATTATACTTTAGGTTTTAGGGTACATGTGCACAATGTGCAGGTTTGGTACATATGTATCCATGTGCCATGTTGTTTTGCTGCACCCATTAACTCGTCATTTAGCGTTAGGTATATCTCCTAATGCTGTCCCTCCCCCCTCCCCCCACCCCACAGCAGTCTCCGGAGTGTGATGTTCCCCTTCCTGTGTCCATGAGTTCTCATTGTTCAATTCCCTCCTATGAGTGAGAACATGCGGTGTTTGGTTTTTTGTCCTTGCGTTAGTTTACTGAGAATGATGTTTTCCAGTTTCATCCATGTCCCTACAAAGGACATGAACTCATCATTTTTTATGGCTGCATAGTATTCCATGGTGTATATGTGCCACATTTTCTTAATCCAGTCTATCATTGTTGGACATTTGGGTTGGTTCCAAGTCTTTGCTATTGTGAATAGTGCCGCAATAAACATACGTGTGCATGTGTCTTTATAGCAGCATGATTTATAGTCCTTTGGGTATATACCCAGTAGTGGGATGGCTGGGTCAAATGGTATTTCTAGTTCTAGATCCCTGAGGAATCACCACACTGACTTCCACAATGGTTGAACTAGTTTATAGTCCCACCAACAGTGTAAAAGTGTTCCTATTTCTCCACATCCTCTCCAGCACCTGTTGTTTCCTGATTTTTTAATGATGGCCGTTCTAACTGGTGTGAGACGGTATCTCATTGTGGTTTTGATTTGCATTTCTCTGATGGCCAGTGATGATGAGCATTTTTTCATGTGTTTTTTGGCTGCGTAAATGTCTTCTTTTGAGGAGTGTCTGTTCATGTCCTTAGCCCACTTTTTGATGGGGTTGTTTGTTTTTTTCTTGTAAATTTGTTTGAGTTCATTGTAGATTCTGGATATTAGCCCTTTGTCAGATTTAATTGTTCCTGAAGTACAGCCATCCTCTCTTCAAACATATGTAACACATTGTGTATACTTCCATTGGCACTCTTCTATTTGTATGCTAATTTGTTTTCATTTATATTTCTCTGCTCAGAGAGCTCCCTCCCTTTATTGCTAGTGTCAAACACATTGCCTGTCACATTGTAGACTCTCAACTTTTGTACATTGACTTATGATTTCATATGGCGAAAACCAAAGAACAGATACTGAGAAGAGAGGAAAGGTTAGGAGTAAATGAAAATTTCAAGTTTTACTGTTTATTATGTATCTACGTATGCACATATCTTACATATCTTCTCAAAGAAGGCCTGTGAGATATTTGAGATTTAGTAATTCAGAAAGTAAGTAAAAAGCTGAAAACTAGAGAGAGTGTACTTTAAATAAACTTAAGTTGTGGTGCTGATGGAGATTTATTGTTGAAGAGATAAAAACATCAGATAGATGCTTATAGACTAGATTTTAAAGTTTCATTTATTCATTAATACAACAAATACTTAATTTAGCTTATAGTAGTAGCACATTATGCACATATGTATATATCTACATATATGTAGACATATGTGTTTGTATATATCCTGTGTGTATATACACATATCAGATGCATATAAACAAATACACACACACATATATGAATAAAACAAACAGAATCCCTGCTTTTATGGTGTTTATAACACCATAGGAGGAAGAGGAGGAAACGTGATAAATGATTAAGCAAATATATATGAATTATGACTTTGATAAGTATGAAGTAAACATTTTGTACTTTTTCCAAAAAATGTTGCTAATTCACTTTATTTCTTTAATGGCTAGCTTTTTAAAAAGCAGATCCCTAGTTTATATGATAACATTTTACTGCCTATTTTTGTTTATCTGCAGGAAAATGAAGGCTAAATTTCTGAAATGCATTTTGAAAACATTAAATACTGGCATAGCTTCCCATTGCACCTAAAGAAGTCTTGGGAAGATCTAAGCAGGACCTCTTAACACTATAAAACAAATGTAGGAAGACAGCATGGAAACCAGTATCTTGACCAAGAAGATAAGTCTGCATTGCTTTAAGCAGTTATTTGCAGTAGTGTTTAAAAAAGAATATTGTGTCTTTGGACTGTGGGATTGGGTGTATTAGGGTAGCGAATGAATATTTAGGGACAAATAGCAAGAAAGTTGTTATACCCTTGGATCATGCAAGCATTATAAGGATTCATTATTTATTATGAAGCACATTCAACTTAGCATTTCAGGAACATTCATATTCAAAATCCAGGTTCAAAACTCAATTCAAAGACAAATCAGAGATGTTTGCATTTACTATTTCAGATTCTGTGTATTATATTTTCTTCCAGTATCATATATGACTAAACTTTGACTCTTAACTAATTTTCTGTAGTTGGCCATTATTTAAAATGTATTATTAACTTGCCTTTATTTTTTTTGCAAAGTTTAGAAAATTTTATAATTAATTGATTACTGCTTAAAATTTGAATGTAGAGTATTTTGAAGAATTCAACAATTTATATAGCATTATTATCAGGTGATGGGAGCAGCCCACATATTCAGTACTTTATATAAAATAAAAATAATTTAAAATATAACTATAAAAATATACAGTATAATGTACAAGTGGGAACCATATGAAATTGCCCCATTTGTAGGTTAAAAAAACCATTGAATACAGGCAATTTCGTATGGTTCAAATTTATGAAGTCTTTTCCTGGTCTTGTTTTATTTTTTATAGAATATAATATATGGAATGACCAATGCAGCATTCCCAATGCATGATTCTCAAAACTAAGTATCAAGGATTGAAAAGTCTTTTGTACTATGTAAAAAAAAAAAAAAAAAAAAAAAAAAAAATTGCTGATTTAGATACTTAGAATGTCAAACTACTTTGAAGACACATTCCAACAGATAAGATAAAAGCAATTTGGCAAGCATTCACTTCTGAAAATAGAAAAACAAAACAAAACAAAACAACTCAGTGCAAAACAGAGTGTAGGGTGTGTCTAGATACTATTATAAGCAAAAAGAAAAAAACAAAATCTAGTTAATCGTTTGATCTACAAGGTGCCAAACAACTGCCTTAACTCTTATAAATCTGCTACTCTTATGCCCACTGACAGATTGTTGTATTTGCTTTGCACTGCTTCTTTTTATAATTAGGCAAATAAACCTGAACAGGCAGAAGGACCCCAAATGAATGAGGCCTTTAGTGCAATACATTGATGTCAAATAACAAGAGAATCAATGAATCAGTACAAACTAAAATAACCTACAGCTTCATCTTTTTCTTTAAGACTGCAGTTTCCGCTTGGTCGCCCGGGTTTTGCTCTGTCATGATCGCTGCTCACTGCAACCTCTGCCTCCCAGGCTCAAACGATAATTCTCCATTTCTCCCACCTCAGCCTCCGGAGTAGCTGGGACCACAGGCGCACACCACCACGCACAGCTAAATTTTTGTATTTTTGGTAGAGACGTGGTTTTCTTGAACTCCTGAGCTCAAAAGTGCTGGGATTATAGGTGCGAGGCACCATGCCCTTGGCTCCTACAGCTTTATCTTGATAAAGGGTTTTTTTTTTTTTTTTTTTTTTTTTTTTGAGACAGAGTCTCACTCTGTCGCCCAGGCTGGAGTGCAGTGGTGCAATCTCGGCTCACTGCAACATCCGCGACTCGGGTTCGAGTGATTCTCCTGCTTTAGACTCCTGAGTAGCTGGGATTACAGGCGTGCACCACCACACCTGGATAATTTTTGTATTTTTAGTAGAGATGGGGTTTCGCCATACTGGCCAGGCTGGTCTCAAACTCCTGACCTCAGGTGATCTACCTGCCTCGGCCTCCCAAAGTGCTAGGATTACAGGCATAAGCCACCATGCCCGACCTTGATAAAGGTTTTTAAAAATAGATTAAATATAAGTTATTTGTGATACTCCTATCTTTAACACTGAATTCATTATTTCAGTCATATGTATAGACTTGAATAGATTGTAGAGGCTTGTTAAGGATTGGGTTTGCCATATTAGCATAGACACCACCTTGAAACCACGTCAGCAGTATCATCTATCTCTCCTCTCTAGCAAATCAGTGAGACATTTCCTGTCCCATTGTGGCCCTACTGCCTACCTTCCCCTCCCTTTTATCATTCATTCTTCCATAATCATCTTGCTTTGTGGTGGTTAGTAGGCCCAGATTATACTTTAATTTCCAATCTCAAACTTCAGCTGCTTTGGATGGTACTTGGCCGTGATTTCTGCTAGGTAAAGGAAAGATCAATTTATTTTGTTTCATAGCTTGTATATCATATCACTTTAAAAAATATTAACTCATGGGATATTGTGGTTGGGCTCTTCGGATATTATCAGGTAAAAATGGTTGAGACAAGTACCTTCACTTTTCCACAGAATGAGCAGAATCTTTTTCAGTAAAGTTAACTCAAGGAATGTGTCCTCTTTAGATGACATAGACTTAGATTTCTTGACGCTCATGATTTACTCTTTCTGGGCAACTAATTCTTGCTTAGGACTGCTCTTGTGTTCTTTACTTTTTGATCTAATAAGAGCAGCAAGCATTTAGTCAGTGTACTACTTCTTCAAAACTGCCAAAACCATTAATTTATTCTCATTTTAATTCATTCAGCTGCTTAGCTACCATATTTCTCCTACTGACAGCAGCTTTTAGAAGAATGTGAAACATTACTTCTAACGAAACTGTGGCAACAGAAGATAATGGATTATTAGCTGCTCTCTTGTATTGTGGGGATTTATTTACCCTGACTCTTTTCGAGATTACCTGGAAATTTGCATGGCTAAGATAGACTTGCGGTTCATCATCAAGGAACATAGTAAAGGCAACTGTGACTATGTTCTTACCTCACTCCCCAACTTGAACAAACTGAAGTAGGTATTATTTCTGACAATGGTAAGTCAGAGTTCAGACTAAAGTGTCATTCTAACGTTCCCTCAAAAACATTTTTTTAAAGTGGATTAGGAATTCAGGCAGCATTAATGTGCATATGTCTAAACTAATAAAAATAAAGTGTTCTATATTCATGATTGCCTTTCTGGAAGTAATTTAATAAATGTTAAGTAAGATGAAGTTTTTCATTCAACAGGCATGTATTAGGAGTTGTTCTAGATAGATGCCTGGTAGTGGTTTATCTGCTTGAATTGTGTGTTATCTATGCATTAGAATAAATGACATAAACATTATTTAGAATGGAATTTACCTATTAGAATTGCATGTTCTTTGATTCATATGCTAATGTTGAGAAAACTATTGTTTCATTTACAATGTTTAACTGCATAGGAGAAAATACATGAAAGCTAGATTCCAAATCCCTCGGTATACTTAATGAAATATTGGTATTATCATTCATACAGCTATGAAATAAGCTTTTCTTCCTGGCTGTAATTATTTTTCAGAATTTTATCTGTAGCCAGATACAGTACTATAATAAATTAATGGATTTTCATGCAAATAGAGAAGTAAATTTCTATTGATCTACTTATGGAAATAAAAGTAGGGTCTATCAGAATATGAAATTCAATAATAGAATTTTAGGTATTCTTACACAAAGTTTAATACTTACATTGTTTTAACTGTACACATGGTTTGTAAGGTATTTTTCTTTTAAAGCTCAACAGTTAAAATGTAATTATTCTGTGTTATCCTATACTATATGGTATATCTTTTTAAACATCTTGAGAATTAGGTGATTTTATTATAACAATTAATTAGGTCTTAATGAATCACTTAATACATACTCAAATCTTCAAAAAAAAGTGGTTATTTAAAAATTATAAATCTTAAGAAATAGCATTTGGGTTGTTTTTTGAGTTGATTGGGCAATGATAAGGCCACTTGGCATTAGAAGGGAGCATTCCAAGAATGAGAAGCTCTCAAAGGTCTTCGTATGCAGCACTCTAACATACCGATTACCTCTTTCACACATGGCCCTTTAGAAATGTGACAGGCAGATTCTGGGACATGTTAATTTTGTTTATTTAATATGCAGATTATATTAGCTGTGAACATTGTTGATCACATCTCTCTAGGACAATTATATCTTCATCACAGCTCCTCCCCCTGAATTGGATTGCAAAATACCACTGAGATACAAATATTTAAATCAATCATACAGGAAGCTAAGCGAAGAACATTGGCTGCTTATTGAAAACAACTGTGTTTTAAAATTTATTTTTATGTATTTGGTTACTTATTTTGCCAGAAACTGCATAGCCATAGCACATTCTGTTTAGCCTCCATGTTATATATATACATATATAAAATAAAATAGAACTGGTGTTTATTATAAATTCAAATGTATTATAATTAATATAGCTTTGAATAGGAGACAAAATATTGAATTATTTCTAGGAATAGCATACCAAAAATATTCAACATCAATAAGTAATATGACATATTTTTCAGAAGAGAGGGTACTGGACAATTTATGAATTCTTTTTCAGTCACTATTTTAATTCTGTTTTTGTCTCCTTAGGTGTTTTCACATTCTCAGTCACAAGTCACAGAATTTGATTCCTTAAGAAACATTTTATGGGCTGTTAGATGTGGGTGGTTAAAATTATTTTGGTTGAAACAATTGAACTTGAGTTTTAAAAAACAGAATTAATTGAGAGGCCATTGAGATATTTTATAGAACTAAAAAAAGAATAGACCTAAGAAGTATGGATCCAGCCAGCTGGGTGGGTCATATAGAAGGGGAGGTGAGACTTAATACATGCACATCCTGAAGATATTGCAGGTTCTATTCCAGACCACTGCAATAAAGTGAATATCACAATAGTGAGTGCCACAAATTTTTTACATTTCCCAGTGCATGTAAAAGTTATGTTTACACTATACTGTGGTCTATTAAATGTGCGAAAACTTATATCTAAAAGAGGCACATACCTTAATGAAAAATACTCTATTGATGAAAAAAAATGCTTACAGTCATTGGAGACTTCAGTGAGTCATAATCTTTATGCTGGTGAGGGTCTTGCCTTAATATTCATGGCTGCTAACTGATCATGGTGGTGATTGCTGAAAGTTGATGTGCTGTGACAGTTTCTTAAAATAAGACAATGAGGCTTGTTTCATCAATAAGATTTCTCTGTAGCCTGTGATGCTGTTTGATAATTTTACTCAGAGCAGAACTTGTTTAAAGTTGGAGTCAGTCCTCTGAAACTCTGCCACTGCTTTATCAACTACGCACATGTATTATTCTAAACCCTTTCTTTTCATATCAACAGTGTTCACAGCATTTCACCAGGAATAGTTTCTATCTCAAAAAACCACTTTCTTTGTTCATCCATAAGAAGCAACTCTTCATCTGTTCAAGTTGTATCATGAGATTGTAGCATTTGAGTCATGTCTTCAGGTTCCACTTCTAAATCTAGTTATCTTGCTTTTTCCATTACATCTGCAGTTACTTCCTCCACCAAAGTTTTGAACCCCTCAAAATTATCCATGAGAGTTGGAATCAACTTCTTCCAAATTCCTGTTAATTTTGATATTTTGACCTTCCCTCCATAAATCACAGATGTTCTTAGTGTCATCTAGAATGGTAAATCCTTTCCAGAAGGCATTCAGTTGCTACTATGAGAGGTATAGCCTTATCAATGTATGTCTTAAATAACAATACTTGAAAGTCATAATTTCTCCTTGATCCATGGGGTGCAGAATAGACTCCTGTTAGCAGGCATGGAAACAACATTGATCTCCTTCAGAGCTCTGGGGTGATCAGGTATGCATCGTATATGAGCAGTAATATTTTGAAAGGAATCTCTCTTTTTTTTGGAGCAATAGGTCTCAACAGTGGACTTAAAATATTTGGTAAACCATGCTGTAAACAGATGTGCTGTCATCAGGCTTTGTTCTTCCCTCTACAGAGCACAGGAAAAGTGGATTTAGCATAATTCTTAAGGGCCCTAGAATTTTTGGAATGGAAATGAGCATTGGCTTCAACCTCAAGTCACCAACTGTATTAGCTCCTAACAAGAGAGTCAGCCGGTATTTGAAGCTAGGCATTGACTTGTCCTCTCTAGCTATGAAAGTTGCCTACATAGAAAATCTGTTATTTAGTTTACCCACCTTTATCAGGGATCTTAAGTAATCTTCTGGATAACTTGCTGAAGCTTCTACATCAACACTTGCTGCTTTGCCTTGCACTCTTATGTTATGAAAATGGTTTCTTTCCTTAAATCTCATGAACTAACTTCTGCTTGCTTCAGAATTTTTGTCTGCAGCTTCCTCACCTCTCTCAGCTTTTATAGAATAAAAGAATTAAAGAGAGGGCCTTGCTTTGGATTAGGCTATGGCCTTAACACATGTTGTGTGTGGCTGGTTTGATCTTCTATCCAGCCCACAAAACTTACTCCGTATCAGCAATAAAACTGTTCTACTTTCTTATCATTTGTTTATTCACTGGAATAACACTTTTAATTTACTCAAAGAACTTTTTCTTTGCATAACTTGGCTGTTTGGTACAAGAGGCCCAGCTTTCAGCCTGTCTTACCTTTCAACATGACTTTTTCATTAAGCTTAATTATTTCTAGCTTTTGATTTAAAATGAGACATGCAACTCATTCTTTTGCTTTCACCCTAATTAGATGATCCTTCAGGTCTTCATTTTAATTTTCTCCGAGAAACCTTCCCTGACCCCTTACTCTAGATAAGATTTCCTTGTTATAGACATATAAGAGCACCTTTCATTTTTGTTACCATTTTTATTACGTTGTTTACATATACATTTTTTAATATTTGTATTTCCCCCTAGCCTATAAACTCCTTGAGTATGTATGGTTAACCATTTCACCTTCAGCCAGCAGAAATTTTCAATAAGTATTTTTTGAATGAATTAAGAAATCTCAGAATTACTTACCAAGCATATGACTAAAGACCTGTTATCAAAGAATTGCCAGAAATATATTGTAATTAGTATATCAAGCATATGTAATGGGTGCTTTAAATTGCATAAAATATATAGGAAGTTTCTCTCTTTGGTGGGTTATAGTATTTTTTTAAAACTGTTTTTGTATACGTGTAATAGAAAAGTCCTTGTTTGAACTATCCAAAATTATGTTATAATACAGTTTGAATTAAAACCTTTCTTGAAGTTTCAGATAAAAAGCCTTCCATATTTTTGGAAGATTCTTGAGGCTATGGGACTTAATGTTTAAGTATGTGTATTCATTTGGGTGTTTTCAATTGCAATTAATTAAAACTTCAGCCTCACACTGGTTGGTGTTAACAATATGAAAAATTGTTATTTAATATAATAGTAATATCAAAAGCTGGGCTGTTCTCAGTGGCATTTGATCCAGCCCCTCAAATGTGTGATATGAGACCCTGGTTATTTCTGTCTTTCTACTTTGGTATTCTTTGTGAGTCCACATTGTCCTCAGGTTAGTTTCTCTTGCAGCTTGCTTCTCATAGAGTTGTAGCAGTCTCAGGTGTCACACTGGGACACAACAATATTCAGAGAAAACAGTAAGGAGTTATCTCTCAGTTTGACTTATTTTAGAAGAAAAGAAGTATTTCTCAACAGTTTCCCAACTATCCCTCACATATCACTGGCCAGAGTTGAACTGCATGTCCATTTTTGAACAGCCCTTAGCCACAGAGATGGAAGTATCTGATTGAGACTATCTGGGTGTGAAATATATGTAGGAATGTGTTTTAAGGGGATTTTGCTGAAGAATCAATAGTAATTAATAGTTATTTGTATAATTCAGTGAATTGACAGTTGAGAACCAGGAGCCAACCCTAGCCCAAAGGGTTTCTCAGTGGAGACACCCAACTTTCTATTCAACCTAACAACCATCCTAACAGATGTGAGGTGATATCTCATTGTTGTTTTGACTTGCATTTTCCTGATGATTAGGAATGTTGTTCACCTTCTCATAAACCTGTTGTCCATTTGTGTGTCTTCTTTGATGGAATGTCTATTCAGGTCATTTGTGCATTTTTTTTTTTTTTTTGATACGGAGTCTCGCTCTGTCACCCAGGCTGGAGTGCAGTGGCGCTATCTTGGCTCACTGCAAGCTCCGCCTCCTGGGTTCATGCCATTCTCCTGCCTCAGCCTCCCGAGTAGCTGGGACTACAGGTGCCCGCCACCACGCCCAGCTAATTTTCTGTATTTTTAGTAGAGACAGGGTTTCACCGTGTTAGCCAGGATGGTCTCGATCTCCTGACCTCATGATCCGCCAACTCGGCCTCCCAAAGTGCTGGGATTACAGGCGTGAGCCACCGTGCCTGGCCTATTTGTCCGTTTTTAAACTAGATTATTTGGTCTTTTGCTGTTGAGTTGTAGGAGTTCCTTATAAACTTTGGATATTAACTTTTTATCAGATACATGGCTGGCAGATATTTTCTCTCATTTGGTAGACCGCCTTTTAATTTGTTAATTGATTCCTTGACTGTGCAGAAGCTTTTTAGTTTGATGTAATCCGCTTGTCTGTTTTTGCTTTTGCTGCCTTTGCTTTTGGTGTCATGTCATATCCAATAAATCATTGCCAAGTCTAATATCTAGAAGCTTGGTCCCTATGTTTTCTTCTAAGAGTTTTAATGTTTCAGTTTTATATTTAAGTTTTCAATCCATTTCAAGTTGATTTTTATGAAAGGTGTGAAATAGGGCCCAATTTTATTCTTATGCATGTGGATGTTTAGTTTCCCTAATACTCTTTATTGGGGACACTGTGTTTTATACATTGTGTGTTCTTGGTACCCTTGTCAAATATCAGTTGGCATAGATGCATGAGTTTATTTCTGGGCTCTCTCTTCTGTTGCATTGGTCTATATGTCTGATTTTATGCCAATGCCATATTGTTTTGATTACTATGGCTTTGTAGTATACTATGAAATCAGGGAGTGTGATACCTCTAGCATTGTTGTTCTTGCCCAAAATTGCTTTGCCTTTTTGGGGTCTTGTGTGAGTCCAGATGAATTTTAGGATTTTTTTTTATTTCTGTGAAAAATGCCATTGAGATTTTGACAGGATTGCATTGAATCTGTAGATTGCTTTGGGTAGTATGGGCATTTTAACAATATTCATTTTTTCAGTCTATGAACATGGAATGTCCTTCTATTTATCAGTGCATTTTTTAATGTTTAACTTCATTTCAAACTGCCAAACCAGTTTCTAAAGTGGAGGTACCATTTTGCATTCCCAACACCAATGTATGAATATTCTAGTTATTTTCCCTTGGGAAAAAAAAACAAAAACTGTAGCCATTCTAATACGTGTGTATTTCCTATCTACAAAATATTTTCTACTTCAAGGTCAAAAATATTTTCTTCTGTATTTTCTAAGTTTTATAACTGTAGGGTTTTTTTTTTCTGAGAAAGAAAGAAACAATTCTAGAGTTGATATTTAAAAGCAAATGACCTAGAAAAGCCAAAATAATTTTGAAAAACAATAAATTATTAAGCTGAAGGACTCACATTTTGTGATTGATAGTTGATTCTTGCTGAAAATATACAGTTAAACTTGGAAAGAATTGTCAAATTAACAAGATTAACTTTTCTAATTAAGCATAATATATCTTTCTCAATTTTTAAGGTTTTATTTATTTTTCATAAATGCTTTAAAATATTTTCCATTTAAATATTTTACAAATTTTATTAGATTCACAGATAATTATTTCGTAGTTTTCAGTGCTATTGTATATGTTACTGCTTTTACAATTTCATTACCTATTTGTTAAATGCTTGTATATGGAAATAGTTTGATTTTTAGGTATGACCTTTCCCTCTGTGATTTTTGTAAACTTACGTATTAGTCTTTTTATGGCAGATTCTCCAGGATTTTCTTTATAGTATGTTAATAAAAGCAATTTATTCCTTGCCATTTTGTGTGTTTTATATTTCTTTTTCTTGCTTTATTGCAGTGGCTAGGACTTCCGATACAAATAGGAGTGATAACAGCAGACATCCTTGCTCCGATCCGAGCTTTAAAAGAAAGCATTCAGTCAAACCATTGCATATATTAGCTATAGGATTTACTTAGAAGAGCTTTATGTACTTGAGAAACTTTTCTTCTTCTTCTTTTTTATTTTTATTTTTTTGTTGAGATGGAATCTCACTCTGTCGCCCAGGCTGGAGTGCAGTGGCGCGATCTGGGCTCACTGCCAGCTCTGCCTCCCAGGTTCATGCCATTCTCCTGCCTCAGCCTCCCTAGTAGCTGGAACTACAGGCACCCACCATCATGCCTGGCTAATTTTTCTTTTTTTGTATTTTTTAGTAGAGAAGGGGTTTCACCATGTTAGCCAGGATGGTCTCGATCTCCTGACCTCATGATCTGCCCGCCTTGGCCTCCCAAAGTGCTGGGATTACAGGCGTGAGCCACTACGCCCGGCCAGGAAACTTTTCTTCTATCCCTAGCTTGTTGAAAGCTTTCTTCTTCTTCTTCTTCTTTTTTTTTTTTTTAAATAATGAATTAAGGTTAAGTTTTTTTCAGATGCTTTCTCTGAATATATTGAGATGATCACATAGGAGTGTTTTTGTTTCTGTTTTGTTTTTTGGTCTGTAAATACTATGAGTTATACTGATTGGTTTTCAAATTTTGAACTAACTTTGTAGTTCTAAGATAAGTCTCACTGGTTTTTATATAATATCGGTTTTAGGTACTCCTGAATTCCATTTTTTAAAGATTTTTACTTCTTGTTTAGAGGAGCTTTCATCTGATTTTTTTTTTCCAGTTCCCTTTAGGAAACTCTAACTTGTCCAATTTTTAAAAATAATGTCTTCGGTTTTGTTATCAGAATATGCTGGATTCATTAAAAAAATTGGAAGCATTTCCTTTTTTTTCTATTTTCTGGCAGAATCTGTTATTTTCTGGCAGAATCTGTTTAAATTGATGTTATTATTTTTAGGTATGTACTATTCAAACATCTGTGTCTTCCTGAATGAGCTTTGAAAGTTTTTGTATTTCAAGAAGATTTATCCATTTTATCTACATGAGCAAATTTATTGGCATAATGTTATTCATAGCATTTATTTATCATTCTTTGATGTTTAATAGGTCTATGGTAATATCTTTCTCCTCATTCCTAGTGTTGCAAATTTGTGCCTTCTTTTTTTCTAAATAATTCTATATATCTTTATAATGAACTGACTTGTTTCTATTGACTTTTCTACTGTTTTCAATTTCATTAGTTTCTTTATTATTTCCTTTTTTCTGCTTTTATTTGGTTTACTTTACCCTGTTTTTTCCCAGTGTCTTAAGGTAGGGCTGATTATTGTTTTCTTATTTTCTAATTAAGAATTTAAATCTATAAATTTTCCCCAATCATTGCCTTGTGTGCATCTCACAAATTTTTTATGTTTTCATTTAAAACAAAATATTTTTTAAGTTTTTTGTACTTCTTTTTAATTCCTAAGTCATTTAGAAGCTTGTTGTTTAATTTCATAATATTTGGGGATTTTCCAGATATCTTTCTGTTATTAACTTGTGGTTCAATTCTTTTAAAATCAAAGAACATACTTTATAAGATTTATTTTTTAAAATTTGTTGAGGTGTGTTTATGAACCAAATTGTGCTCTTTTTTTTTCTTTTTTTATTATTAATTTTTTTTGCACACAAAACAATAAACATTTTCTAAAAATACATACAAACAAAAAGATGCATATCAAACATATTAGGAAGGTTGCACATGGGAAGACAGGGAATAGAAATGGGGAGTGGGAATTAAAGAAAATAAATGAGAGAGGGACTTTATATGGATCAATGATAATAACTCAATCCTCTATTTGACAAAGAAGAAGAAGGAAGAGGAAGAAAAAGAAAGTGGGATAAAGGATCAGAAAGGGAGGAAAATAGAAAAAATTAGAGTATGACTCCAGGGTAGACCTGTTTTGTTATCGCTGGGTTGGTTGGTTGGTTTGTCTGTTGTATTTTTCATATGTTTTGCCATGTTGGCCAGGCTGGTCTCGAACTCCTAGCCTGAAGTGATCAACCCGCCTCGGCCTCCCAGAGTGCCGGGACTACAGGCGTGAGCCAACACGTCCGGCCCCCACATTGCTTCTGGCCTCCGTGGTAGACCTCCCAGACGGGGCGGCCCGGCAGAGGCGCTCCTCACTTCCCAGACGGGGCGGCCGGGCAGAGGCGCTCCTCACTTCTTCCCAGACGGGGCGGCCGGGCAGAGGCGCTCCTCACTTCTTCCCAGACGGGGCGGCCGGGCAGAGGCGCTCCTCACTTCTTCCCAGACGGGGCGGCCGGGCAGAGGCGCTCCTCACTTCTTCCCAGACGATGGGTGGTCGGGCAGAGGCGCTCCTCACTTCCCAGATGATGGGTGGTCGGGCAGAGGCGCTCCTCACTTCCCAGACGATGGGTGGCCGGGCAGAGGCGCTCCTCACTTCCCAGACAGGGCGGCCGGGCAGAGGCGCTTCTCACTTCCCAGACGATGGGTGGCCGGGCAGAGGCGCTCCTCACTTCCCAGACAGGGCGGCCAGGCAGAGGCGCTCCTCACTTCCCAGACGGGGCGGCCGGGCAGAGGCGCTCCTCACTTCTTCCCAGACGGGGCGGCCGGGCAGAGGCGCTCCTCACCTCCCAGACGGTGGATGGCCGGGCAGAGGCGCTCCTCACCTCCCAGACGATGGGTGGCCGGGCAGAGGAGCTCCTCACTTCCCAGACGATGGGTGGCCGGGCAGAGGGCTCCTCACTTCCCAGACGATGGGTGGCCGGGCAGAGGCGCTCCTCACTTCCCAGACGATGGGTGGCCGGGCAGAGGCGCTCCTCACTTCCCAGACGATGGTGCCGGGCAGCTCACTTCCCAGACGCAAATTGTGCTCTTTTTTTGATTAGTTTTGTATATGCAGTGGAAGATAATGTGTATTATGCTGTTGTTGGGTGGAGTGTTCTATAAATGTCAACTAGGTCAAGATGGTTGATAATATTGCTAATAGATACTATTTCCTTATCAATTTTTGTCTACTTTATCAGTTACTGAGAGAAGAGTGTTGATGTCTTAAGCTATAATGTGGATTTGTGTACTTCTCTTCATTATAACAGTATTTGCTTCAAGTACTTTGCAACTCTGTGGTTAGTTGCATACACATTTATGGATTGTTTTAACATTTGTTATGTTGATGAATTGACCCCTTTATAGTTACGTATCATCTTTCTTTAGTTCTTGCAAAACCCTCGATTTAAAGTTGATTTTGTGTGATATTAATACAGACATACTTCTTTTTGTTGTGATTCACTTTACTGCACTTCACGGATATTGCATTTTTTTTTTTTTTTTACATTTTTCATTTTACAGTAGGCTGTCAAGAAAAGCCAAGCCATATCTTTAGCAATTCACATAGATATTTCCTTGGCCAATATCCAATTTCGTCACTCAGGTTCTACCTTCCACAGAACACTAGGACACAAAAACAATTCAGCCAAATTCTTTGCCATTTTATTACAAGAATAGCCTTTTCTCCATTGTCCAATAACACGTTTCTCATTTCTATCTGAGACCTCACCAGAATCACCCTTTATGGTATGATTTAATTTCTCTATAATCAAAGAACATACTTTATAAGATTTGTTTTAATTTGTTGAGGCATGTTTATGAAACAGATTGTGCCCTTTTTTGATGAATTTTGCATATGCAGTGTAAGAGAATGTGTATTATGTTGTTGTTGGGTGGAGTGTTCTATAGATGTCAACTAGGTCAATATTTGTATAATATTAGAAAAATAAATATTTTAGAGTTTTACTTTCTATGGAGCAAATTTTGTAAAGGGAAGATTTATTAATATTTTTAATCACATTTAGGAACTCTGGAAGAGATATAGAGAAGAATGCTATAGATTCTGCCCTTTAGGAAATTATAAACTAAGAGAAGGTATAATTATTAGCATAAAAGAATATTAAATGAGGTAGATTATAGTGTCTATATACTAACTCAATAATGTTTATTAAACACTACTAAGGCACAGGTACTGTGATAGACACTGGAGTTACAGCAATGAGCAAAATAGGTACTATTCATGCTCTATGGAGTTTACTGTCTAGCTGGGTAAAAATGATATTAGAATCAATACCAATAATAATATTTGATTATTTATTGATATATTATTAGTATTTTTTAGAGGCAGGAGTCTCACTACATAGGCTGTACTATAACTCCTGGGCTCAATCAAATTATATTTTTATTATTAATTTAAGGTTGGAAAAGTATAGGGCACCACAGGAACATAAGCTTAGCAGAGAGAGCACAACAAATAATATAAAAATATTAGCCCCAAATAGGTTTGGCATTAATAAAATTATGTCACTTTTAACTAGGGATTCAGAAAAGGTCCATGGAGATGTAACATTTAAGCTGGATCTTGAAGGGTGAATAGGATTTGAGTGTAGGGAAGTAGGAAAAAAACAGTGCCGATGGGGTCCACAGCTTGAGCAGGATCAGTTAAGTGTGGGGGCATGTTCAAAGGCTCAAAGACAGTTCAGTAGGGAAGCTAGACTCACTGAACTTGAAACGTCAATGAAAATAATAAATGCTTGACTGAAAAGGTATGAGTTCATGCTGTGGAGTGTGGGCTTGATTCAGTAGACAGTAGGTAGAAAAAGACATTTGAGCAGAAGAGACAGTATCAAAGGCTTTCCAAAATATCTCAAATCACAGAGTGTCTGATGGATTGCTGCGGAGAAATGTGGAAATAGGAAGAAAGGCTAAGACTCCATTGTGATAAGTAAGTACATAATGAGATAGAACTTAGCCCAAATCATTGGTTTTAGTTATCTATGGGTTAAATATCAAAGGAAGATTTATAGAGTACAGAAATAATTGGGAATTGGGAATCATAGTTCTGAGTCCAAATCTTGGTTCCAATACTCACCAAATTTACCTTGCCTAAATTAGTCTCTCTAAGCCTTACTGAAGTAATCATTAGATGAGGCTATTAAATAACTACTAAAAAGAATTGAGTAAATTTGAGATAAAATGTATCAACTGTCCACCACCATGCTGGCAGAAAAATATTGCAAAGTAGAAATAACACAAATTTCATTTCCCCCTCAAGATGGCATTTGGGGAGTTTCATTGAGATAATTATAGTTTCAAGTTGATGAAGAATAATAATTATAATAGTTTTCTTTTATAGCCTATTACCTGTCAGACATTGTGCTAAGCACTTAATTTATATTGTCCCTAAACCTCACTACAGTCCAGAAATTTAGGGCCATTATCACCATTTTTCAGATGAAGAAACTGAAGGGTATAGAGAGCATATACAGTTAGTAAGTGGTAAAATCAGCTGCTGTCTACAAGTATTGAGCCATCTGTTTCATGTTTTTTTGTTTTGTTTTGTTTTGTTTTGTTTTGTTTTTAATACAGTAGGCAAAGATGTCTGAGTTACCACAGGAGTAGTCAAAAGTTTTGGAAAGACTGTGTTTATTAAGAGATTCAGTGCATGAGAAAGAGTCATTTTGGAAATATAAAACTGAGATGGGTGAAGACTGTGAAAGTAGATGCATGAGCTCCAACTGGGAAAAGTAGACTAGACAAGTCACATAAAAAAGGGACTGTACCTATGTTTTGGGGGAACAGTACTGAGATTTAGTTATGTTACATCATCATGCTTAATGCTATATGGAATTTGTATAAAAACAGCCTCTAATTGGTGGACTTCAGCCTAAATAAGGCATAAAAGAAAATGAAATTGAAATTTATGATGGCCTTGTTTATTTCGAAAGGACTTAGTACTATGTTTTTGAAGAATGGTTAAAGAATTGTACTGTCCATTCCCATCCTTGGACTCCTGCTATAGCCATTTTATTTTTAAAGACAAGAAAGTTAAATAAGAAAGCAGAAAAACATTTCACTAAAGTGAGAACAAAAATAAAGTGGTCATACCGAAGAGGAACAAAGACATTTGGATTTGATTATTCCTAGGCATTCAGTGTTTTAAAATAAAAATCAGTGAGCGGATAACATTTTAATAATAGCAATAACATTTATAGCACTTTTGACATGTTAAATATATTATCTCATTTTATTTTCACAAGAAATATATCAAGTAGATACTGTTATATCCATTTTGCAGATGAAAAAACTGAGGTAAAAAAAGGTTCAGTATCTTACCTACAATCATACTGCTCATAAATGTCAGAGTTGGAACTTAAAATAGAACAGCTGGACTCCAGAATCTGGGCTTCTAACTAGTATGTTATACTATCTCTCAACTTAAATCTCTCAAAACAAACTTTATGCCTTTTAATTGCCCACAGAGCAGACCATAAGTAAAGACAGTCCAGTTCTGGTGATTTGATTTTACTGTGCCACATATCCATGGCTAAACACTGGGGAGGAAGAGGTCTGAGTCTGTGGATTTTGCTGAGGTTCACAGTTTCCTTCGTGCATCTAAAATAGCATTTAAAATGAATATTGTATTTGTTCTCCATTGCTGCATCTCACCATTAACATGTGAGTCTCATTCTGTGTATCTGTGTGTATATGTGTGTAGTAAGGAAGGTCATTAACCTTAGTTAACCCATGCCATTAAGGAGATGTTATTAACCACAAGTATTCCCAGAAATGAAGGCTTTTTGGCAAGAAGTAGAAAGGACTGTGCCCAAACGGAAAATCTAATGTGTATCTATGCTTCAGGTTGAATACAAATATGTTAAGACATGTGTAAGACATAAAAAGAATTTCCCCCCAAGGCTACTGCTGTGAGAATACTTGATTAGCACGTAAATATTTATGCTGCACATAGAAGAGTGTACTGCATTTAATTTAATGTTTTGTTGTTTACATTTCTTTAGTACCAAGTATAATCAAATATTTAAATCCTCATCTTGATGTCATCAATTATCTCATGGATTCACTTCACCAACTTCAAATTAATTGCCCAGTGTTTTCTTGTTTTAATGATGTTAAAAACAAACACAGAAATAAGCCCAGTGGAGGGTCATGTAGGATGATCATAAAGATTTGATTTGGTCATATATTATTAAAGGATGTTTATATAGTCCTGATAAATAACTTCTCTTTTGTACTTAAACCCTTGGCTAACTCATCCTTCTTTCCTTTGTGTTACTAAGTTGAACTAATATATAAACTTAACATAAACTATTGGCTCTTTATTTCAAATTTTGAGACATTATTTAGGTGGTTGATTTAAAACAAAGCTAAGCATTAAATTCTGAATGAAAGAAGCAGACATAAAATTTTTAGAGAGCTGTACTTTCATCATTATATCCACCTAGTATAAAATTCCTATTCATATTTCTTAATTTATAAAAGATATGTGGCATATGGTTTCTCAGCATGACCCTAATTTTTCACCAAGGCAATAAGAGAGTTTAACCCTCTGGTTTGGCCAAACAGTGGGAGGAGCTGTAAATGTATAAGTGATTTTATTTCTGTTACTGGAGTACCGGACCTTCTTTTGTTCACTAGAGAATACCCAGCACCTAGAATAGCGTTAGGTTACATAGTAGGTGCTCAGTTAGAACTTGTTGACTGTATTAGATGTGACATATGGATTATATCCATTTTGAATGTTCCTAAGAAAATATAGTTAGTGTAGGAGATGCGAACTTTGGGAATGCATGCCTAAAAAGCGTCATCAGACTAAGCAAAGGTGAGGGGAGCTTTCTCAGGAAGTTAGAAGGAAAGGTTTGAAGAATAGGCTAGACAACATTATGGTAGTGTTCTGATAAAGTGGATGTTAGTATTGGTGATTGAAGTGGAATAATTGTAAATTAACTGTAAATTCTGTGATTCTGTCAGGTCCTGGGTAAAATAAAAAAGGAATCCTTCAAATTCCTACCCCCATACTTACAAATATATTTGTACTACAGCTAGTCTCAGAGGAAGCATGTCCCTTTATCAAAGACTAACTTCTCTACATCACAGCCTTTTCTACCTCTTCTGAAGCAATAATCTTTTCTGAGGACAGAGAGGAAATAAATGGCATGCTGGTTCCTTATTTACAAGTCAAAGCCTACCCAGGAGTTGTATATGTTGGAAAGATTTTATAGAGGTGACATTAGAAAACTGAAGGTGTGCTCATTGGGTACATGGCATGTAAAGGCTGGAGAACGGAATGCAAGAGACATCAGTAGGGGCTGGGTGACACATCATGCTGCCCAGGGCTCCCTCATGGAGGATCTTCAGGATTTTGCTGAAGCGATTGTAGTCCATGTGAAATTCAGCAGTTAATTCTTGCAAATGTGTCTCAGGGGTCCCTTCCAGTGGGCAGATTACATACTGGCAGACTTCTGTACACCCTCTCCATCCCAGAACATCTTTGCTTTAAGTCTGTGTTATACACTAGAGTGGTATATAAGCATTAATTTGAGAACGATGTCACTACTTTCAAAATGTTCCATATCCACTGGATTATCCTTTTTCTCTGCACAGACTAAAGACCTTGGCATCCTCCTTAACTCTTCTCTTTCTCTCATGTTCTACAACCAATTCATCAGCAAATTCTGTCAGCTATAACTTCAAAATATATTCTGAATCCAGTTATATGTTCTGATTTCCTCACTGCTAGCATCCTACTCCAAGCAGCCATCATCTCAGACCTGAACTATTGCAAGGGTCCCCTAATCAGTTTTGCTGCTTCCACTTTTCACATCTTCGCTGCTGCCTTCCATCCAGTGTATTATCCACAGGGTGATCCTTTAAAAAAGATCAGTCCCATCCACAGGGATCAAAACTCCAAAATGGTTCTTTTTTTTAAATTTGAGACAGAGTCTCACTTTGTCTCCAGGCTGGAGTGCAGTGGCGCAATCTCAGCTCACTGCAGCCTCTGCCTCCTGGGTTCAAGCGATTCTCCTGCCTCAGCCTCCCGAGTAGCTGGGACTACAGGCAAGTGCTACCACACCCACCTAATTTTTCTATTTTTAGTAGAGACGGGGTTTCAACATGTTGGCCAGGATGGTCTCGATCTCTTGACCTCATGATCTGCCCGCCTTGGCCTCTCAAATTGCTGGGACCAAAATTGTTCTTATTGTGGCCTGCTGGATTATGATGTGGTCTATTATGATCTCTGACCCCATCATCTTCCCTCTTCCACTTGCACACTGCCTACTGGCCACACTGACCTGCTCTTCTGCAAATTCACCAAGTCTGCTCCTACGTCAGGGTCCTTGTAATGACTATTTCTTTTGCTGTAGCATTTTCCCCTCAGATAGTTACATGGCTCCATCTTTAGATATCATGTCTCCACTTAGATATCACCTTTGCAGAGTGATCTCCCCTGATCACCTTAATCCTACCACCTCCCTCACTGTACCCTGGTTATTCTCTGTCCTCTTACTTGATACCTGACATTTATGTATAGATTTGTTTATTGCACAAACTGTCTTTTCCATTGGGACACATAAAGGCAGTCTATATCCTTAGTACGGCCATATCCCATAGTAACTAAATTAGTGTCTGGAACATAGTAGATGTCCAATGAACATGTACTAACTGAACATGTGTTAAATGAATGAATGAAATTTATTTTTATTAATACTATACTTGGCAGTCATAGTAACTATAAAGTCTTCTTGAGGTGGAAAATGTGACCATTCTAATACAAGAAAACTGCAGAAATGCTCCTTGTATTTGTATGAATGAAATTAAGTGACTAAGTATTGTTACCTGTGTAGCTACCATCAGAGGTATAGCTGACCTTGCTGATACCATAGCATGAGAGTAGTGCTTCCAAGATGGTAATAAAGATTTTGAAAGTCAGCTATAAAGAGAGATAGATCTTGTACTGAATCTAGAACTCAAAGGTCTAAAAAATGTTTTCAAAGAAAATTTCAGAAAACTCATGAAATTATTATAACCAGTTTCTTTAAATGTCTTATATGTTTTACATTATATTCTATTATGTAAATAAGATTTAATATTTTCCCCCATGTACAGAGCTATTACACATTCCAATAAAGGAGCAGGATGCTATGCAGTTTCTGCCCACACTCCACAATTTCAGCTTTCTTCACTGACTGTTTTATCAAACCAGTCATTTCTAGCTGATAGGAAGCTAATTTTGATGTCTTAACTCATAGTTGTAACCGCCACTCCCCTGCAGTTTCCCACCACTTTGCCAGTTCTTGATGCTTCTGAAGTCACTTATCATAATGACATCTATAGAATATGCCCTCATATGCCTTTTGAGAAATCCAAGGACATTTTTTGCAATCCTCTGATTAGTGTTTCTTATCTTTGGAATTTTTATTGAGTCCAAAGCAAATTTTGCCTCCTCATGAAAATACCAGCATCATCACGACTTAGATGGCTCTATCGTTTTCAATGCTGCAACAACACAAGTAGCTCCTCCTTTTTACTGTCTCCGTTGCCAGTGTTTCTGACTCATGCTTTGCAATATTGCCAATAGACCTACCATAGAAAGAGATCTCCCAAAGGGAATCCCACTGCCATCCACAGAACTACATTGGACTGTTTTGATGTGTACTCCATTACTGTGACTATTCAAGTTTTATTTCTATTTAAATTACCAAAAGGCTTTTTGGTAATTTAAATAGAAATAGTTAAATAGAAATAGTTACTGTGTTCTGTTTATTTGAATAGATTTTTTTAATGATATGGACATAATAATGATAGTTATTTTATGTCTCATTACAACATTAATGTGATGTCACAACAATGTCATTTTATTCGGTGTCCACATTGAATTATTAATGGATAAAGCATTATCCCACAAGTTTTTTTAACGGATGTATCGGTTTTATTTTAAATATTCTGCGTTTTTTACCTTCAGCCTGTAGATCAAGATTTTAATTCTGCTGAGTGGTTAATATCTTAAAGCAGCTAAAATAGAGAATTTTGGCAGTAAATACTGATAGGTTTATATTCTTTAAGTTTATGCTTCTAGACGTCATTTTGTTCATTTTGCAAGAAATTCAGAAACTTTATTTTTGTACATTTAAAAAATAATATTAATGAGTAACTTTAACAGTAATTATACAGATTACTCTGGAGAAAATACAGAAATATTTTTAACTATAAACTGTCAGGTCATCTGAAGAATTATATTTAAAGAAAAGACCAAAAACAGAACAAAACAAATCCCTTTGCTTTAGGGTTTGAAAGAAACGGGACTATCCACCGATTATTTACTGGTATTTATTATTTGTATTATTTTGGATCTGACAAAGCCATGAAAGACTTTTATTCTTCGTTTTACAGATGAGGAGATTGAAGTACAGAATTTAACTAGCTTGCTGATAGTAGCAAAGCCAGAATTAAACCCAGTCAACTTGTATTTATTTCAATCATAAAAACCCATCACTAGTTTAGAGGATATACAGACATTTTCTGTTCAACTTTTAAAAAGTTTACTTACATGGAAGAGTAGGTTTGAGTTATATATTTCTCATTTTTATTCCAATTTTACTTTAACATGAAGAAAGAAAATACAGCAAAACAAACATTTCCACCTTCAAAAGAACTAAAGAACAAACATAATTTTATCTTTTAAAATAGATGCAATACAAAGTATGATAAAAGGTTGTTAATTTCCAACAAAGAAAAGCCCAGGACCAGATGGCTTCACAGCTGACTTTTGCCAAATATTTAAAGAAGAATTGATACCGATACTTCCCAAACTCTTGCAAAAAAAAAAAAAAAGACCTAGAGGGAATGATTTCCAACACATAACACATTTTACAAGGCCAGCATCACCTTGATACCTAAGAAGACAAAGACATCACAAGAAAAAAAAAACAAAAAACTACAGGCAAATTTCTTAGATAAACATTGATGCAAAAATGCTCAATAAAATATACTGAGTCCAGCAACACATCAAAAATATTATACATCATGATCAAGTGGGATTTAACTCTGGCATGCAAGGCTGGTTTAACACACATACATCAATCAATGTGATGCATCACATTAGTAGAATGATAGATAAAAGCCTCATGATTATCTTCATTGAAAATATCTCTGATAAAGTTCAACATTATTTCTTGATAAAAATTCTCAACAGTTTCAGAATAGAAGGTGTATTAGTCCATTCTCACACTGCTATGAAGAAATACCTGAGACTGAGTAATTTATAAAGGGAAGAGGTGTAATTGACTCATGGTTCTGCAGGGCTGGGGAGCCCTCAGGAAACTTATAATCATGGCAGAAGGTGAAGCAAACATGTCCTTTGCATGGCAATGGCAGGGAGAAGTACAGCGTGAAGGCAGGGAAAAGCACCTTATAAAACCATTAAATCTTGTAAGAACTCACTCACTATCATGAGAACAGCATGGAGGTAACCACCCCCACGATTCAGTTACCTCCCACCAGGTCCCTCCTATGACATGTAGGGATAATGGGAACTACAATTCAAGATGAGATTTGGATGGGGACACAGCCAAACCACATCATAAGGGAAATTCCTCAACCCAATAAATGCCATTTATGAAAAACCTACAACCAATATCATAATCAGTGGGGAAAAACTGAATGCATTTCCACCAACATCTGTAAAAAGCAAGAATGCCCACTCTTGCCACTTCTATTCAACATAGTACTGGAACTACTGGCAAGAGCAGTCATATAAGGAAAAGAAAGAAATGGTATCCAAATCAGAAAGGAAGAAGTAAAATTATTCTGACATGATCTTAAATGTATAAATCCCAAAGATGCCACAAAACACTGTTAGAACTAATAAGTGAATTTTATAAAATTTCGGGGTACAAAATCAACATATGAAATCAGTATTATTTCAACACACAAATAACAACCTAATTGAAAAATAAATGAAGAAAACAATTCTATTTCCAATAGTATCAAAAATTTAAAAATTAATATACCTAGTATAAATTTAACCAAGGAAGTGAAAGATCTGTATGCCAAAACTATAAAATATGAAAGAAATAAAGACAGTGCCAATAAATGGAAAGATATCCTATGTTCTGAATCAGAATTACTATTGTTAAAATGTCCAGACTAGCCAAAGAAATACATAGATCTAACACAATCCCTATCGAAATCTCATTGGCATTCTTCATAGAAGTAGAAAAAAATTCTCCCAAAGTTTGTATGGAGCCATAAAAGACCTTGAGTAGCCAAAATAATTCTGAGAAAGAAAAAGTTTGAGACATCACACTTTCTGATTTAAAATTGTATTACAAAGCTATGTTAATCAAAACAGTGTGATGCTGGCATAAAGACAAACAGGCCAGTGAAACATGGCAGACAGGTTAGAAATTAATCCAAACACATATGGTCACTAATTTTTTTTTTTTTTTTTGAGACAGTGTCTCACTCTGTCACCCAAGCTGAAGTGCAGGGGCATGATCACAGCTCACTGCTCCTTTGACCTCCTGGGCTCAGGTGATCCTCCCACCTCAGCCTCTTAAGTGTCTGGGACTATGGGCATGTGCCACCACACCTGATTATTTTTTTAAGTTTTTTTTTTGTAGAGACAGAGTTTTGCCATGTTGTCCAGGCTGGCCTGAAACTCCTGGACTCAAGTGATCCACCCACCTTGGCCTTTCAAAGTGTTGGGATTGTAGGCATGAGCCACTGTGCCTGGCTGTGGTCAACTAATTTTTGACAAGGGCATCACAAGGACTCAATAAAGAAAGGATAGTTTCTGAATAAGTGGTATTGGTACCAATAAATGGTACTGGTATGGTAAATTAAACAAGATTTCCACAAGCAAAAGAATGCAATTAAAACCTTATCTTACACCTTACAACAAAAAAAAAAACAACAACTCAAAATTGGATAAAAGACCTAAATAGAAGACTAGAAACTACAAAACTTTCAGAAGAGAACATAGGGTAAAAGCTCCTGGACATTGGCCTTGGCAATGATTTTTGGGGTATCACACCAAAAGCTCAACCCACAAAAGCAAAAATAAATAAACAGAACAACATCAAACTTAAAAGCTTCTACACAGCAAAAGAAACAATTGATAAAATGAAAAAGCAGCCCACAGATTGGGAAAAATATTTGCCACCGTATATCTGAGAAAGGGTTAATATCTAAAATTTATAAACAACTCATACAACCCAATAGTGGGGAAAAATAACCTGATTAAAAAATGTGCAAAAGACCTGAATAGACATTTCTCTAAAGAAGACATAAAAATGGTCAACAGTCTATGAAAAGGTTCTCAACATCATTAATCATCAAAAAAAAGTAAATTAAAACTAACATGAGATACCACCTCACACGCCTTGGGATGGCCATTACCAAAAAGTCAAAAGGTAACAAATGCTGACCAGGGTGTGGAGAAAGGGGAACCTAGGACAGTGCTGCTGAGAATGTAGGTTGGTACAGACATTTTAAAAAACAGTATGGAGGTTTCTAAAGAAATTAAAAATATAACTACCATACGACCCAGCAATCTCTCTTCTGGGCTTATACCCAAAGGAAATGAAGTCTTCATCTGGTAAAGATATCTGCACTCCCGTGTTCATTGCTGCATAATTCACAATAGCTGAGATACGGTAACAGCCTAAGTGTCCATTGACAGACAGATGGATAAGGAAGTTGTGGTAAATAATATATACAATGGAATTTTCCTGAGCCCCCCAAAAAACCAAGATCCTGCCATTTGCCATGCATGGATGAGCCTGGAGGATATTAGCTAAGTGACATAAGCCAGAAACAGAAAAATACTGCATTATCTCTCAGATGTGTAATATTTTTTAAAAATAAAAAATACAGAGATGCAAACAAAATAGTGGTTACAGGGGCAATTAAATGGGGAGATGTCAGCCAGAGGATACAAAGCAGCAGATATGTAGGATGGAAAGTCTGGAGATCTAATGTACAACATGAAGACTATAGGTAATAAAATTGTATTCTTGTAGGATTCATGCTAAATGAGTAGATTTTAGCTGCTGTTGCCACAAAAACAAAAAATGGTTACTAGGTGAGACAAAGGATAAGTGAATTTGTTTCACTATAGAAACCTTTGTACTATCTATATGTATTCCTTAACATCATGCTATATCCTTTAAATATACACAATAAAATTTATTTTTCTAAAAAAATGCTATTGAAAGGTTCCATTTAGCATCCAACTCATTCAGTTTAAATGAACAAAAAATTATGTACAAATCAGGAGAAACATAGGAATTTTAAAGGCATTAGGGAATTTAAATGTCATCTAAATAATCTTTTTCAAAGCTTAAACTATTTATACATCTAACAAATATATCTAAAATATAGTAAAAATCTCAAAGTTTCTTGCATAATTAAGAATGCCCTGAATATATTTTGTTTTATTTATTATGTTTATTACAAGCTTTTCACAACAGCCTAACCAACACATTTCTTAACAATTTTCTGAACACTTTGTTATTTTATTATGACCTTATTTTCTGCAATTAGGGTAAACATCACTTCCTTTGCACTTGGCTGGTGTCTGCATACTGTACCTGCCAGCTACACTTCAAAACACATAAATGGGCATTTGGTAAAACTTATTTCAACTTCCACATTAGACAGAAGGCAACATTCCAGTTACATCAGACTGAAAATAGCTAATCACTAGGCAGAAGAAACTTATTTTAAATTCAAATGCGACTATGATTTTTTAAAAAGTCCCTTTACAACGATGCAGTGTTACCATGATGTGATATTTGGCTATCAACCCCTTACATTTTATTAAACTTGATTCTTGTTATTTCATCATTCTTGAAGGGATCAGAGTACAGTAATGAAACCCACAAAACTAAGGGGGGAAAAGGAATGGGAATAATAAAATAATTACAGCAGCCATAATATTCACAAGCTACATACTCAAACTACTTATTGCCATAGGTTTTGGAAATAGAGACTTCGATTATGGGTGAGAAGAATGGTATTTCACATGAGTACATAGTAACTTTTTCATTTTTTCTCTAGGTTATATAATTCTAACCTTAACAGTTGCTTTATTAGAATCATATAAACATATTAGTGATACAACTAAAATAAAATGAGTCAAAGAGAAAGGCCTTAAAACAGATATTTTTCACTTGGTTCAGACCCAGACCCAAGTCTAAGGACAGCAAATTGCTCTTTCTTAACTATATTGATGTCTTTATTGGAAACGCTATTCTCCTTTAATATTCCTCATCTTGCCTGGAGTCACAGTCATTTACCTGGACATCCAAACAAGTGGGCCATTAATCCTTTTCTTGTCCCACAGCTGATCAGTCATTCAACAAAGTTCAAGAACTACAACTAAATCCATCTCCTCCTCTCCACCCCATTCCGTAGCCTCAGTTCAGGTCCTCACAGTCTCCTTCCTGGACCGTCAATATGACCTCTAAACTGGTCTACCTGTCTGCACTCTTGCCCTAATCCCTATCCTCATTCACATCTGTGTGACTTTTCTAAATCTTCAAAACTCTTCAATCTAATTAAAATTTCTATTGGCTTTCCACCTCCTCCAGAGGAAATTTCCAGGTGTTTACTTTGGCTTATGAGACTCCCAGCCCACCGGCTCTACCATATCCTCTTCCCAGAATTGCAGTCTTGTGAAAGACTTGCAATCTTAACATATATTGAGACAATAAATTCTTAGAGGACAAAAGTCATGTTTTATATTTTTATCCCCTATTAGTAATGAATGCTGTTTCACATTCCTCCCTTCCCCCCAATACCCCACATGCTATTTTCTCTGTCCTTTTTTTTTTGACCTGGTGAGCTTTTATTCCTGAAAATTGTAATCATGTCACTTTCTTAATAAAATCTCCTGACACAACCCTTGAAAAAGTTTAGTGCTTCCTCTTCTTGTACAAATTTATTTTGGCACAGCTCACGCTACGTAATAACTACCTGTTTCCATGTCTGTTTCCCCTTTTAAAGTGTGGGCATCCCAAAGACAAAGAGTTTATCTTAAAATCTGTTTACATTTGAGGATCTAGAACAGTTTCTGAAACATTATTTTGATGTGGTAGGTACTATTCTAAGGACTTTTTCATGATCTCATTTAATGAAACAAGTTCACAATAAATATTAAGTAAAGAGAAAAGCATAAAGACATTTACAGAAAAATTTCACTTGAAAGATATCACAATATTGAATCTTATTTGAGAATTCAGACAATAAAGTAAATAAATAGCAACTTTCAAGTTGGAAAAAGATAAATGAGGTAAGATATTTTTGAGTGATGGAGGTAATGCACCAGTGGGGTCATGTGAGTCAAATGTAAGTGAAGGATGCTCATAAGTGGTGGAATCTTACTAAGTACAATTCACCATTTTTTTATTTCACTGGAAGGTGCTAGTAAATGAAAAGAGCCATGATCAGGTCTTCCAAAGTAATGTTGCTACTTGTACAACGTGCCATTAAGAAATTGTTAAGGTTATTTTAAAAGTAGTTATATTAAAATCTAAAAGCAGTCTTTGTGTTTCACTACCAAAGTTTTAAATTGCCAATAAGCCAGATAAAATGCAGTGGGAAGATATCTTCACTTGAATGTCAACATCAGCAGAACTTTGTCTAAACCTCACACTGTGATTGGGTTTTTTTGGGGGGGGATAGGCAAATTAAAACCTACTGGTCTTTTCAAGGTCTAAGTTGCTCACTGTTATTTAGCAGTATAAACTATTTTCATAGAGGAACATAGTAAACATAAACTTGAACTATAATGAATTTTTACTGTCTCTATTTTCTTTCTGTTATCACAGACCTGTTGAATTTTCAGAAGCTGAATTCTCACGAGTTGAATATCAAAGAAAGCAGCAATTTTGGGACTCAGTACGGCTAGCTCTTTTCACATTAGCAATTGTAGCAATCATAGGAATTGCAATTGGCATTGTTACTCATTTTGTTGTTGAGGGTAAGTATCCAGGTCACAGTTCCATTGCCTAAGTACTCCATGACTTCGTGTCTTGAAATTTTCTGTTGTATAAAAAGTGACATTTGCATGATATTAACATTTTAATTACCAGTCTTTTACTGATGTTAAATTATAGTTTGCCTCTGTATTGAGCTCTGTGTTACATATTTCCAACCAGTTAACTTTGTAATAAGCATTGCATTGATAGACATATCTAAAAGAAATACATAAAAAAGAGAAAGAATGAAAAGATCATCTTTCGCATAAAGACAAATTACATAATGTGCTGAGAGTTTAGTATACTCTTCTCAGAATCAATATATTAATGAGTTGCCTCAAGAAAAGCTCAGGATATTAAGAAGAGTTATCTGAAAAATACCTTTAAAGGGCTAAAGATCAAGCATTATTTTTGAAGAAAAAAACATTTTTTTTTATGACTGTGGGAAGAAGGAAAAGCTCAGTATTAATTCCTAATTATATATGCAAAAATGGAGAGTCAGTATCATAGATGAGCCAAATGACAATCAGCTAAGATTCATTTACCTTCATCTTTGGTTTCTGTATTTTCCTCTTTTTTTTTTGAGACAGATTCTTGTGTTATCACCCAGGCTGGAGTGCAGTCGCACGATCCCGGCTCATTGCAACCTCCACTTCCCAGGTTGAAGAAATTCTGCCTCAGCCTCCTGAGTAGCTAGGATTATAGGCACCTGCCACTACACTCGGTTAATTTTTGTATTTTTAGTAGAGTTGGGGTTTCACCATGTTGGTCAGGCGGGTCTCGAACTTGCAACCTTAGGTGATCCACTCGACCCGGCCTCCCAGAGTGCTGGGATTACAGACATCAGCCACCATGCCCGGCTGATTTCTGCATTTTTAATCACAGGTGATTGAGACTTAAAATTTTAGACACTCATATCAGTCATAGCAATAAAACTACATTTGAAAGATCCGAAGAAGAAATGAAATATTGTCCAACATGCCCAGTTTACCTTCCTACTCTCATTATTGGGGGATTGATAATACCCATTCCTTAGACTCTCATAAAATGAAAGTGTAAGCCAAGTTACTCTATACAATTTTATCTTTTGTTAGTATTTTCTTTGGGTTAGAAGGTAATGAAATAGTTTTGTTTTTAAAATGCCTTTCACTCCCAATGCTTAAAAAAGAAAAAAAATGAAGGGATAGTAAAAATAATGACAAAAAAAGCATTTTAGCCATTAAAAAAATCTTAGAGGTTGTCATAGGCTGAATAATGCCCCATTCCCATGCAAAGATGTCCATGTCCTAATTGTTAGAATCTGTGAATGTTAGTTAATCTTGTGTAGGAAAAAGGCCTTTCCAGATGTCATTAAACTAATAATTTTGAGATGGGACATTATCCTGGATATTTTGGATAGGTCCTAAATATAACTGCAAGGGTCCTAATAAAAGGGAGGAAAGAAGGTCAAAGGAGGAAGAACAACAAAAGCAAGAGGAGAATGGGACGATGTAAAATGGGACCATCAGCAAAGGAATGAGGGTAGTCTCTAGAAAAAGGCAAAAAATCAATTCTCCCCTTACAGCGTCTAGAAGGAACCAGCTCTGCCAACTTTTTGATTTTAGCTTTGTAAAACTCACATATGATATATGACCTCCAGAACTGTAAGAGTATAAATTTGTGTTGTGTTAAGTCACCAAACCTACAGTAATTTGTTATAGCAGCAGTAGACAACTAATACAGAGGTTAACACCCAAGGATTTGAGTGTTCTAGCTCCAAGACTTTCCTGACTGCAGATAATTTAAAAGTTGCCTGGCTGCAGATGGACATTTAGGAAAAGACAAAAGTTAAACAAGTAGAATGGGATAAAAGAGTGGTATATAAGATGATGCTGTTTTTAAAAGGAACATATCTGTTATTATAGCAGAAGGAATTCAAGGAAGGAAATTACGTTCTAGTAACCAGGGAAACAACAGAGGATAAATTATTTCTAAAATATTACTTTTATAGATTGTACATGAATAGATCTGAAAGACAGTGGAGTAAAAATTATCAATAATTGTTAAATAATCACAATAGAAATAAGGATTTTAGCAGACATAGTGGTAAAAGTCACATCACCAGGATGGAAGTGAATTTGATGGAGTTATTTTTATTCTAAAGATCTTAGTAATTATGAATGATTGGCTTTCAGTGTATTATAATTCTTACCAGTTATCCACTGTTTTTAAAACTGGGCAATTTTAAAATAAGAATTAATAAAATCAGTGACTTTTGAATATGGTTGATTTATCAGTGCCCTTCAGCCAGAGATCACAAGAATACATCTTCAGATATATACAAGGGAAAAAGAACATATGCCATGGAGAACCACAGGCTGCGTAGTAAAACATTGTTCAAACGAATGCACTATTAAGATTTTGGCTTGTCTTAGGTGATTCAGGGGGAGGGTTGAAGGAACTGGATCTTTTCTCTGAACTGGATTTTATCTGATTGCTGTCAGAAACCTGAAATAATGCTATGATCGAGTATCTTACTAAATCCTATTTAGAAGGTTCACAATGAAGTGAGGCTGAAGCTGTAATTTGGTAGAGAAACAGTAGTCGCTCCTATTGGCTAAAATAGGGAGATGTCCCATTTTTGTGTTGTTTTATTGTTTTAGACAGTGTTCTTGTTTTTGTCTGAGTTCAGACGTATTATGGAATGGTCCTTTTTTTTTTGTCTTCATCGATTATGGTCACAGAATAGCTTTGTCTGATGTTGATGTTCAATGGAAATACCAAAACTCAGCTCTTGGATATCAGGAGCTACCTTTTCCTTCTCAGGTTTTATATTTACAACTCCATAAAATTTTTCAATGCTACTTTGGTATCATTTTAAAAAACAATTACTGTGTTATTAATGGACTATCAAATGCTTGATAGAAGTCATGTCTCTATTTGTTACTTGACATGATGAAAAGACATTTAGATTAATGTGTGCTTGTTATCCTCAGGATTTCCATTTGGATTCTTATTATTTCCTCAAAGAGAAAGAAAATGTCTTAAAACGAAATCCTATTTGAATATTAAATGAATATAACAGCATTGTACATACTTTTTTGAGGCTTGCATCTACTCAACATTGTTGCAAGCATCATCTGCCTTGTCGAAGGTAGCTTTAGTCTGTTTTTTTTTTAATTATTGACTGATGTTCATTATCTTAAATATTCCATAATTTACTTATCTATTCAAATACTCATAGACATTTGGGTTGTTCCAGGTTTTAGTCATTAAAGCAATACTACTGTAAATATTTTTATACATAGATCTTGGTACACACATCCAACAGTTTGTCTAGAAACTATGCAGATGCAGAACCACTGGGTCATTGGACATATGCTTTTTTTTTTTTTTTTGAGATGGAATCTTGCTCTGTCGCCCAGGCTGTGGTGCAATGGCACAGTCTTGGCTCACTGCAACCTCTGCCTCCCGGGTTCAAGCAATTCTTCTGCCTCAGCCTCCCGAGTAGCTGGGATTACAGGCACCCGCCACCATACCCAGATAATTTTTGTGTTTTTAGTAGAGATGGGGTTTCACCATATTGATGAGGCTGGTCTCTAACTCCTGACCTCGTGATCTGCCCAACTTGGCCTCCCAAAGTGCTGGGATTACAGGCATGAGCCACCGCTCCTGGCCAGGGCATGTGCTTTTTTATCATCATGGATAATACCAAACTGTTTTCTTCCAGCACTGCATCTCAGTTCCCATTGCTCCATATCCTCACCAACACTTAGTGTTGCCATAGCTTTTTATATTTGCCAATTTGGTGTAGGTTATAGCATTATCCTCGTAAACTTAATTTGCATTTATCTGTTCTACAACGATGTAGAGGATCTGTCCATGTCTCAGTTGGTCATTTGGATTTTCTGCTATTGTGAAGTGCCTTTTTAAGTCGTTTTCCCATTTTGTATTGAGTCATCTGTTTTTTCTTATTGATTTCAAAGAGTTCTCTCTGGATATATATATTCATTGTCAGTTGTATGTATTAGAAATATCCTCTTCCAGTGAAAAATTATATACACACATATGTATACACAAATCTTATATATAATACATATTATGTGTTATACGTATAC
Organism: Nomascus leucogenys; assembly: GCF_006542625.1. Taxonomy (NCBI): domain Eukaryota; kingdom Metazoa; phylum Chordata; class Mammalia; order Primates; family Hylobatidae; genus Nomascus; species Nomascus leucogenys. The sequence goes on from NC_044389.1 coordinate 35,992,460, forward strand.
ATATATTTTTATGTATTATAATGATGTATATATATATAATGCTGCTTTCATAACTGTGTAAAGCTCTTTTGAGATTAATGAATAAAATACCATTCACTACCATTCATATGAAATATGACACTAACTAAAAAAATTCAAACACTGAATTTGCCAGTTGTCTCAGTATTTTTTGTGTTTGTTGGTTTTGTTGTTTAGTTAGTGGAATTATATGGTAAATTATATTTTCAACAAGCATTTTCATGACCCAGATAACTTTTTCAGGATTTTTAAGAATCAATTGTTAAACCACTTGTTATGGGATAAAAAAAGTATGCTTTATAGAGTTGCATGAAATATTTTAAAGATTTTAGTATTTAGAATTATGTTTTAACAAAATCCAGAAACCCAGTTATCTAAAGCTGTTTTTTAAATTTGGTTTCTTGAAAACCTAAAGAGTAAAATTTGCATTGAGATAGCATCACTTGTCTTCCTGTTCTATAGGGCTGGATCCACTTCCAGGAATGTAGGGATTTTACTTTCCCACAAAATGTTATTCTCCCTTGAAATCCCAAGAGCCAAGCATACCTGGTTTTAATCTCAGGTTCACCATAAATTACTTAGGTGATCTTCAGCAAACTTCTTTTCTACTTCACTAAGCTTCAGTACTCTTATGTAAAGGGGTATACTATTATTTTTACTTCAGAAAATTGTTGTGATGATTAAATTAGATTTATGTTTTCACACAGTGCATGTTCTCACAAATATTTGCCATTATTAAATTGGATTTCTACAATGGCTTCCTAATTGATCTTTTGTAAAACCTTATTTAATGTTGAATTTCTTCATTGGTGAAATGAGCTGAGCATATAATAAAGATTCAATAAATGGCAAATATCATGTTCTCTGCATATAATGACAATTCAATAAAGGAAAGGTATTATTAATTAATACAAAAGTTCAACATTAACATAATTGCTATAGTATAGTGACTAATACAGTTATGCTTCATATATAACTTTTATACATATATTAAAATCACTTTTACTTCTGCGTGATTCCAGAATATGCTTTTGCCTAACAGGGAAATTCTTACAGACAATATAGGGATATGTATATGATGATTAATAGAATAGCTCTGTCACTGTGGGATCAATCTTAATTTTAATCTTTTTTTGTAATAAAACTTTAATTGTGAAATCTTGTCAAGATGTGCCTTGAGAAGTAGCTTGAATTAATTAAATTTAATGATATATGTGAGAGCTGATTAGACAGAGTTTAGTGTATGTTAGGAACTTGGTAAATATTGATTAATTCATCCACGCATCCATCAGTAAAAATAAATAAATAAAAATTGTCAGCAAAACAGCCAAACAGATTGTAAACTGTTGTGGTAAAATGTCACCCTGATTCATATTTCTTGACATCTCATTTTGAATGAACAAAATGTATTTTTTTAAAGAAGTAAGATAATGCTTAGAATCAATTTTGTAAGTGGAACAAAAAAGATACAAAATTGTGGTGATAAGCTATCTCAGCCAAGTAAAACAATTATTTTAACAGAATAAATAAAAACCAAAATTATAACATCAATTACTTCTAGATATTACAGTTACAGATTTTTATTATCTTGTATATAATTTTCTGGTCATTCCAGATTTTCTGATATAGCATTTATGATCTAAAAAATGTTTTTAAATGAATGTTTGTTTTTAACATTTAAAAAAATTTAAATGAATATTTAAATGTTTTAAACATTTAAAAAATGTTTTAAAATGAATGTTTAAAATGCAGTAAGAGATTGGAGATTTGGCCAGGTGCAGTGGCTCACACCTGCAATCCCAGCACTTTGGGAGGCCAAGGCTCATGGATCACTTGAGGTCAGGAGTTCGAGACCAGCCTGGCCAACATGGTGAAACTGTTCTCTACTAAAAATACAAAAATTACTCGGGCGTGGTGGTGTGCCCCTGTAATCTCAGCTACTCAGGAAGCTGAGACAAGAGAATCACTTGAACCTAGGAGGTGGAGGTTGCAGTGAGCTGGAATGGTACCACTGCACTCCAGCCTGGGCAACAGAGTAAGACTCCATCTCAAAAAGGCAGAGAGAGAGAGCGAGAGAGAGAGATTAGAGATTAAATGGGTTATAGTTACAGGATTTAAAGACTGAAAAATTAATTGGATATTGGAAATGAGGATGAAACCAAGCCTTGGGTGACCATGTGGATGTTGGAGCTGTTCACAAAGAGAAAATACAGGAAGTGGAGCAGGTTTAAGTAAATGAGGGAGTAAAAGATTATTTCACTTTGGAAATATATTAGAGGTGCCTATTTAATGTGCAATAAGCAGTCTTCTGAAGTCATTGATGCAGAATTGAAACTCATGACAAAGATTTGGTCTGAAGATAAAGAATTTAGGAGTCATCAATAAATAGTTAGTGGGTAAGGCCATCCCAGTTAAGATGACCAAAAAGTACTTAATATGACCAGGTCAAAGATAGAATCTTTGAATGCCAAGGAGAAGGGTGGAAATAAAGAGCTCACCAAGATAACCACGACATGTGGCCAGGGAAGAAGGAAGAAAACTAGAAGATGGCTTCATAAAACCAAAGATAGGTTTTCAGGGAACTTGATGAAGGCTACAAGGAAATCAAGGAGTAAACCAAACAAACAAAACCATGAAAGACATTACAACGGTTGTCCTTGACAAAGACAGCTTTAGTGGTGTGTTAGGAACAGATTGCAGAGAATTAGGGAGTGAATGGGAAAAAAAGAAGGTGAAAACAATAAATATGGACTTCTACTTAAGTAAGCTTAGCAGTAGCATAAAAATATTTGACAGCTTGTTCAGTGTATCTTCATAATACAGCTTATGTCTGATATACCTGTTAGCAATTCTTTGAGGGAACTGATGACATTTACATGACTTTCAGCAATTGCTTTCGATATTGTCTTTCCACTGTATGTTGCATGTCCAATTTTACGAATATTTTGATATGCATAAATATCTATAAATGGAGTGTTATGTATGAGTACTTTGGGATCAGAATTTTTTATTTTAACCAGCAGCAGTGGTGAAATTACAGAATATTTGAAAAGTATCTGCAAGAATTTTTGCACTAAGTAGGAATAAACTACATTATTATAGCCTATTTAGCAGGTGTGAGCAAGACATAGGGGACAAAACAACTTATTACCTTTAACCATGAGACTTTTGTTTGTTTTACGTTTCAGATGATAAGTCTTTCTATTACCTTGCCTCTTTTAAAGTCACAAATATCAAATATAAAGAAAATTATGGCATAAGATCTTCAAGAGAGTTTATAGAAAGGAGTCATCAGATTGAAAGAACGGTGAGCTCAACAGAAATTTTAAATGTTTATTAATGTGTCTTTTGCATCAGTTTGAATGTGGGTGTTATATAGGAACTTAGTCTCAATTTCTTCTTTTGTATAATGGAGATAATATAGTATGTAAGTCATATAGTTGTGAGGATTAAATTACTTAATATGTATAAAATATTCAGTATACTGTGTGTACCATCAAATGTATATAGTAGATTAGAGTAGGCAACTAATTAACTCCTGAGAAATTGTTGGTTGAAACAAATGTTTCTCTATTTTTAACTCTTGATTTTATCTTTTTTGATTCATTTTCTTTATTCTTTTTTAACATAAGAATATAGAGTTGCCACAATCAGCTTACCAGTTTGTTTATTTTGACAGCACTTAAAAAGATTATATAAAAGGACATGGTATATCTATAATTCTTGATATTAATCTGAAATCTAGTTATGACTCACGTATTTTGTTTTTTAAATAGCTAATGTATTTATCAAGTTATTTCTAATTTTTTAAGTATATTGGGTGAGCCATCTCCTTAACTGTCATAGCAGAAAGGCAGAGAGAATAGTCTTCCATTTTTTGTCCCATGAAAAGCATGGCTATGGAGATCATAGATTTGTTTAGCAAAATTCAGTATATTAGCTTCGATTGTAGTCTTTTAAACTTATAAGAGTTATTCTAGAACCAAGAATTAATGGCCAAATAGGAAGAGCACTATGTTAATATGATTCTTTATGATTAGCTTTAGACACTGATCTCCTTCAATAAAAGATGAGAACTTTAGCATTCCCATTCTCCCTCACTATACTATCCTTTCTCTGTATTATTCACAATGTGAGAAAATATTTACAATTTACCCTGTTATTTACATAAGTTGATTCTAAATGTTGAAAAGCAATAAGAGCATTTCCATTTCCATGGCTATTCAAATGGCGTTTTTGTTTTTTACAATTATTACCACAGTTCTTATGCCATTCAAATAATGTTCCTGGAATTAAGTATGAATATATTTTCTCTCTCTTTCGTGTGTGTGTAACACCTCCACCATTTTACTGTATTATCAGACATTTCCAAGATCTTGATATTTCTTTAAATCTTCTTTTCTAAAACCTTATGTTTCCTGCTCCATTTCAACTAGTTGTGCTGTAGGTCCACTTTACAAAGGTAAACCTAACCAAGACAGGACTGCACCCTTTTGTGAGATCCATTGCTTCTTGCATCTCATGTTTTCGTTGATATAGTAAGATATGCCCTCAAGTACCTTTTCTAAGAAAAAGTTCATGGGATGTAAAATTTATGAATTATTTCATACTGAAAAAATCCTGTATTCTATATTTCACTCAGTTGAAAGTTTGGATGCACAACTTTAAATCGAAAATCATTCATTTCCCTAAAAGTTCATGTACTGTGATGCCTCTGCCTTTTTTTCTTTTTGCTTAGGATTGCTTTGGTGATTTGGACCCTTTTTTGGTTCCGTATAAGTTTCAGAATAGTTTTTTTTTTTCTAATTCTGTAAAAAGTGATCTTGGTACTTTGATAGAAATAGTGTTAAATCTCTAAATTGCTGTGGGCAGTATGGTCATCTTAATGGTATTGATTCTTCCAATCCATGATCAGGTTTATGAGACAATGTTTGTTTTGTCTCTGATTTCTTTCAGCAGTGTTTGGTAGTTCTCCTTGGAGGGATCATTTACCTCTTCGATTAGATGTATTCCTAGGTATTTTATTCTTTTTGTGGCTATTGTAGATGGGATTGCATCTTGATATTGCCGTCAGCTTGAACATTATTGGTGTTTTAAAATGCTACTAATTGTTTTATGTTGATTTTTTGTATCCTGAAACTTTAATGAAGTTTATCAATTCTGGGAGCATTTTTTGTGAAGTCTTTGTTTTCTATACATAGAATCATATCATTTGTGAAGAGAGATTGTTTTACTACTTCTTTTTCTATTTGGATGCCTTTTACTTTTTTCTCTTGCCTCATTACTCTGTGTAGCACTTCTAGTACTATGTTGAATAGGAGTGGAGAGAGTGGGCATCCTTGTTTTGTTCCAGTTCTCAAGGGGAATGGTTTCAGCTTTTGCCCATTCAGTGTGATGTTGGCTGTGGGTTTGTCATAGATAGCTCTTATTATTTTGACATATGTTCCTTCAATGCCTAGTTTGTTGAGGGTTTTTATCATGAAGGGATGTTGGATTTTATTAAAAGCTTTTTCTGCATCTATTGGGATGATCATGCTGTTTTTAATTCTGTTCATATGGTGAATCACATTTATTGATTTGTGTATGTTGAGCCACTTGCATCCCAGGAATAAAGCCTACTTGATTGTGGCAAATTAACTTTTTGTGCAGCTCGATTTGGTTTGCTGGTATTTGGTTGAGGATGTTTGCGTATATGTTTATAAGGAGTATTGGCCTGATATTTTCTTTTTTCATGTGTCTTTGTCAAATTTTGGTATCAGGATGATGCTAGCTTTGTAGAATGAATTAGGGAGGACTCCTTTCTTCCTGATTTTTTGGGAATAATTTCAGTAGGATTGGTACCCATTTTTCTGTGTCTGTCTGGTAGAATTTGGCTGTGAATTCGTATGGTCCAGGGATTTTGTTGGTTTGTAGGTTTTTTATTACTGATTTAGTTTCAGAACTCATTATTGGTCTGTTCAGGTTTTCAATTTCTACTTGGTTCGATCATGGAGGTTATATGTTACCAATAATTTATCTATTTCCTCTAGGTTTTCTAATTTACATGCATGGGGTGTTCATAATAGACTGAGTATTTCTGTGGGATTGTATTTCTGTGGGATTGGTTGTAATGTCAACTTTGTCATTTCTGATTGTACTTATATGGATTGTCTCTCTTTTCTCTAATTTAGATAGCTATCAGTCTTGTTTATTCTTTCAATAAACCAAAAATTTGGTTTTGTTGATCTTTTTTTACAGATTTTTGTGTCTCAATTTAGTTTCGTTCTGCTCTGATTTTAATTGTCTTTTATTTTGCTAGCTTTGGTGTTGGTTCATTGTTGTTTTTCTAGTTTCTCTATGTGCATTGTTAGATTGCTAATTTTAGATCTTTCTAACTTATTGGTGTACGTGTTTAGTGCTATAGACGTTCCTCTTAACACTGCTTTCGCTGCATCCCAAAGATGTTGATGTCTTGTGCCTTTACTGTCCCTAATTTCAAAGAAATATTTGATTTTTGCCTTAAATTTGTTGTTTACCCAAAGGTAATTCAGGAGCAAGTTGTTCAATTTCCATGTAGTTGTGTGGTTTCCAGATATCTTCTTGGTAATGATTTCTATTGTTATTGCACTGTGGTATGAGAGTGTGCTTGCTGTGATTTTTTTTTTAATTTATTGAGGCTTGTTTTATGGGCAAATACTTGATTTATCTTGTAGTATATTCCACATGCAGATGAGACAAATATATATTCTGTGGTTGTTGGGTGTAGTATTCTGCAGGTGTTTGTTGGGTCCAGTTGGTCAAGTGTCAAGTTTTTGTCCACAATTTCTGTGTTAGTTTTCTGCCTCAATGGTCTGTGTAATGCTATCAGTGGGACTGTTGATGTTTCCCACCATAACTGTGTAGCTGTCCAAGTCTTTGTAGGTCTAGAAGACTTGTTTTATGAATCTGAGTGCTCCAATGTTGGGTGCGTATATATTTTGGATGGCTGAGTCTTCTTGTTGAATTGATCCTTTTATCATTATGTAATGGCCTTGTTTTTCCTTCTTTACCATTCTTGCTGCTTTTGTTTTCTGTTTGCATGACAGATCTTTCTCCATCCCTTTACTTTGAGCCTATGGGTGTCATTACACGTGAGATGGTTCTTTTGAAGGCAGCAGATTGTAGAATCTTGTGTTTTTATCCAACTTGCCACTGTATGCATTTTAAGTGGGACATTTAGACCATTGACATTTAAGTTAGTATTGATATGTGATATTTTGTTCCTGTCATGTTATTAGATGATTGTTTTGTAGATGATTGTATAGTGGCTTTATGATGTCTGTGGGCTATGTACTTAAATGTGTTTCTTTGTTAGCTGGTATTGTTCCTTCATTTTGACATTTAGCATTCTCTTAAGGACCTCTTGTAAGGCTGATAGTGGTAACGAATTCCCTTAGCTTTTGCATATCTAAAAATAATTTTATTTCTGCTTTACTTATGAAGCTTAGTTTGGCAGGGAATGAAGTTCTTGGTTAGAATTTCTTTTCTTTAAGGATGCTGAAAATAGGTCCCCAGCCTCTTCTGGCTTATCAGGTTTCTGCTGAGATGGCCTGATGAGGTTCCATTTATAAGTGACATGACCTGTCTTTGTAGCTACCTTTAAGATTTTTTTTTCTTTTGCAGTAACCTTGGTGAATCTGATGACCGTATGCCTTGAGGATTGTTGTCTTATATTGCCTCTTGTAGGAGTTCTTTGAATTTCTTGAATTTGCAGGTCAACTTCTCTAGTGAGACTGGGGAGATTTTTGTGGATCCTTTGCTTAAATATGTTTTCCAAGTTGTTTGTCTCTCTTCTTGTCTATCTGGAATGCCAGTGGGTCATAGGTTTGGTCTCTTTACATAATCTCATGTTTCTTGGAGGTTTCGTTCTTTTTTAAAATTTCTTTTTTCTTTATTTTTGCCTAAGTTGATTCAAAGAACTGGTCTTCGAGCTCTGAGATTCTTTCCTCAGCTTGGTCTATTCTGTTGTTCCAACTGTATTATAAAATTCCTGTAGTAAATTTTTCAATTCTAGGAGTTTAGTTTGGTCCTTTCTTAAAGTGGCTATGTCATCTTTCACCTCTTGGATCATATTACTGGACTCATTGGATTGGATTTCAACTTTCTTCTGCATCTCAATGAGTATCCTTGCTATCCAGATTCTACATTCTATATCTGTAGTTTTAGTCATTTCAATCTGGTTAAGAAACATTGCTGGGGAAGTAGGGTGATTGTTTGCAGGCAAGGAGACAGTCTGACTTTTTGAATTGCCAGAGTTCTTGCACCTATTCTTTTTCATATGAGAGGTCTCATGTTCCTTTATCTTTTTGAATTTGCTGTCGTTTGAATGGGGCTTTTTTTTTTTTCATTCTTTATTTCCCTTGAGATTTGGGCTGTTGTATAAGTTGAGTATAGTCTGTTGTCTTCATTTCTTGGTACTTTCAGAGGGCCAGAGTTCTGTACTGGTCTTTATTTGTGGCTAGATTCTTGCATGGGTTTCATAAGCACGTGTTCTGGAAGAATTTTGTTGGTGTTACAATTAAGACTGTGATCCAGTAGATGGTGCTTAAGAGTAATGACTGGCAGATAGGCTGTTAGCTGCCCTGCTCTTGTGTATTTCAGTGTGTTTGCAACAGTGCTCTGTGGTTGTGGCGTTGAAGAGAGATGATGCTCTTACCAGGTCCATCCCTGTGCCTTAGGGGGCCCCCTTTAATCACTGGCACCATGCCCTCATTTCCTTAGCCTCAAGGGGTGCCCAGGCAGGCTGTGTTTCTGCCTCTACTAGTGATAGTCCAAGCCAAAGATTAGGTTGCCAAGAAACCTGCAATGTTGTGGAAGCTTGGTGGAGTCAGAGCAGATTGTGGGGTATATGTGAAGGTGGTCTGTTGATGCTTTGACCTACTGTCAAGGGTGGGGGATCTCTCGGCAGGGTGGTGTTGTCATGGGTATGCAGCTTATGTGGTGCTCGTGGCTCACAGTTTTTTTTTTTTTTTTTTTAATTTTTCTGCACACAAAAACAATAAACATCCTCTAAAAATACATACAAACAAAAAGATGCGTATCAAACATATTAGGAAGGTTACACATGGGAAGTCGGGGAATAGAAATGGGGGGTGGGAGTTAAAATAAATGAGAGAGGGACTTTATATGGATCAGTGATAACAACTCAATCCTCTATTTGACAAAGAAGAGGGAGAAGGAAGAGGAAGAAAAAGAAAGTGGGATAAAGGATCAGAAAGGGAGGAAAATAGAAAAAATTAGAGTATGACTCCAGGGTAGACCTGTTTTGTTGTCACTGAGTTGGTTGGTTGGTTTGTCTGTTGTATTTTTCATGTTTCGCCAAGTTGGCCAGACTGGTCTCGAACTCCTAGCCCGAAGTGATCAACCCGCCTCGCCCCCCAGAGTGCCGGGACCACAGGCGTGAGCCACCACGTCCAGCCCCCACATTGCTTCTGGCCTCCGTGGTAGACCTCCCAGACGGAGCAGCCGGGCAGAGGCGCTCCTCACTTCTTCCCAGACACGGGGTGCGTGGCTCACAGTTTTTTTGCCCAGCAGATAGCTGTGGGGCCTGCCCAGCTTGTTCTCCCTCACCCAAGTTTCCTTCTGTTTGCTCCCTGAGTATCTGGCCCAACCAGCTGGTTTTGTCCCAAGCCTTCTGTACCCAGATCACTGGGCTATTAGGTGTCCGGAGCTGTGGTGCTGCTTTGGGCAGAGGCAGTGGCTGTCAGACAGGCCACACTCTTTCTGGATTATCCCCGTAGAGGGAGGCACACCAGCTTCTGTACCAGCCCATGAATCCATGTCTCACTCTTCTCAGTGTTCTGAGAGTGGGGGCTCTTCCCCTGCTCAAGCACCAGCCACAGATCTCAGCTTGGCACTCCTGAACTATGTGCTCTAACCTGACGGGGTTGAGATTGAGCCTGCAGCTTTGTCTTCTGGCCTCTTGTGGTTGGAGACTGGCTCTGCTTGGGGAGCAGATATGCTCGCAAACCAGTAAAGCACTCGTACTGGGCAGTGGAGGTTCTGCTGTGCGCATGTTCTTGTGGGAGCAGCCAGGTAGCATCCTTGGGAGGGGCTGGTGGACAGCCCGCTGTACAGAAGAGACACACCCCAGTCTCATGAGAAAGGCAGCCCTGCTCTCTCCTGGCCCTGCAGTCAGCAGAGGAAGGGGGAGAGCCTTGGAGGATGGGTTCCTGTGGCCGTGTTTTGCTGTAGCTGCCCCACATGCAAAACCCTCTGGGATCCATGCAGGCAGGAGCTCTCTCTGCCGACTCTCGAGGCAGATCCCCTGCCGATTCAAGTGTCTACGGGGGTCGTGGGGTCTCTTGTAGGTATGATCCTAGAGATCCTCAGCAAGAGTGAATGGCCTCACAGTCACTTCATTCACCCCTTCCCTAGTTGGTGTTCAGGGCCGGGAGCTAGTCCTAACATCCAGCAAGACCACACAGGGTTGCCAGCTTCCTCATCTTCAGCCTCTGTGTCTGCAGTGCCTCTCTGTCAACTCTGAGTGTTTTCTCTCCCAGAGATCTGTTTGATGTATGTTGGCTTACTCAATATTTTGGTCTCTCTCAGTGGGAAAGTTCCTTTCTGGCTGTATCTGGGCAGCCGTCTTGCCTCTCCCCCAACAAGATCTCAGTTATTTTTCATTGGTGGCAAAGAGAGGAGGTGAGTGAAACATATCCACTTTAATGATATATTAATACTTTAAATCATGGTTCTTCAGCAAAAATTTTGAAGATTATCTGTCTCTACCATCTTTCTATGCCCAAAAGCCACATGAAAGCCATACGTGTGGTAGAGTTTGCATGGAACTGTTTTGTTTAAAAACTGGATTTATATTTTGACAGTACTCCATCGTTTTTGCCAAAGTTAAAAAAAAAGATTATTCTGATAATTAAAACAAGATACTAATTGTTTACATACTGAGACTTGCTAGTGTGATTAAATTAATATTAATTACTTAAAATTAATGTGTGAAGTATCGCTACTTAACTAAATGGAATGCAGGAATGATTTATCAAGTACATATCCTAGGACAAGCAATCTTTCTAACAGACTGGTCTCCATTTTCGCCTTGGGAGCATCCAGTAATTAATGTACTTCTGCTAAGATTCCACACCTCAAAGCCAATGCTGTAAAAAATTGTTTGTTTAGATAAAAATAAATATAAACACGAGTTCTGGAATTTTTCCATATGTTCTATGATACATTGACTTCACTTTGGAACTGAATGCTCAGGACAATCCAAAAAGATAATACTATAAATGACATGACAGTTATTATAGTTGGATAGGTAAGTGATTTCCAAAATAAAGACTGGAAAATTCTCATGACTTCCATCCACTATGCAGAATTTTCAGTATCAAAAGGCTACAGATGTTGACTCCATAACTTTCTAATCTCATTTCTCAATAATAGCTTCTCACTGAAACCATCTTTACTGGGCTCTTTATATTCTAAAACTACAACAACTAGCTTGAGGGACTATGTTTTAAAAGGACATCTTAAAGATATTTCTTTTTTCATTCTTTGTTCCCCTCCATTTTAAGAGATTAACATTTGCAATACAAAAACTTCTTTAGAGACAATAAATATTACCTTTAAAAACACTTTTTCATTTAAATTTATTGAATCTTTTCCTGGCTGTTAGCTAAAAACCTTATGTAAAACTTGGGGATGTGTGATGATAGAACTTCCAAAGAATAGAGACATTGAAATAGATGCATAGCAGAGCATTATCTAGTACCAATTAATTTATTTTTGTATAGGTTATATTCCAAAACACAGAACTTATGACTAGGGGATCTTGATTAAATAATTTACTAATCAAGATTTTTCAGAAAAAAATTCATAAGGAAGTGAGGACAGCAGGAAAGGGCAAAGGAAGAAGCTAGATAAAGATGTAGTTTCAAAAATGTAGCCTCAGCATGATTTCTCTGGGAGATCTGGAGCTTAGATTAATCACGGAGGTGATTCTTCCCAGAAATTAGAGGGTTGGGTTGTTTGTCTGACACCGGTGGATCTGCCCAGGGAAGGTGGAGCGTAGCCTACCAGATGTTACTGAACAAGGTGCTCAGGTCGGACAAGGACAGTCCTCTGGAGAAGTGCAGGTGTGAACTGTTATCAGTCAATTCTCGAAGCTGGGTCATGGGTACACCTCCCCACTCAGTGCAATTTGGATAGAGGACAAATATCTGCTACAGTTCTTTTCTCACAACTCATTATCATGTAAGTAATTTCAGCTTCTTAAATAAATTTCATAGGAAAGAAGGAAAAGTTTATTTGCTTGATAAGTGACTGCAAGCAATAATTCCCCATTGGCCTCGGCCTCCAGATAACCCAGCTCATGATCCTGGCTTTGCTTTGTTTCCTTCTGTGGCTCTGTCAGTGATTTCATCCATTCCCATAATAGGAGTTCAGAAGAAGAAAAATCCCTTTGAGTCAGCAGGAAGCTTTCCTGGAGAGGAAAGAGTAAAAGAATCAGTTTTGTTGGTGTTTTTGCCCTCTGCTAGCACATATTCCCTTGACAGTAACAGGAAATTTGCATAACCTGTCTGATTATTTTCATGGGTGGACCTCAAAAGGGATTCCCTACCTGGCATGCAGTAACTACTGATCTTCCTTGCGGACTTAATCTGCATTCAGTTCACAACCAAAGGAAAGATGCAAGCTCAAACTTACCAAAAACAGTACCTGGGTGGTATGAAGCTAATTAGTCAGAGCCATATGTATTGTTTCAAATATGTTATTTTGTTTTTTAATGCTGGAGTTCAAACCAAAGACTACAATTGGTATCTGATTTTAAGGTGAAGTTTTTTCCCCCATTTTACTATGAGCACATTATCTTGTTTCATATAGAATAATCTCTAGTAAAATGATCTATTCTTAGGTTTGAACTGTAAAAAGGGAAAGGATACAATTAGTTTTTGTAGTTTGGATCACTTTAAAAGCATCATATTACTGAGTTTCCAACAGAAAAAAGTAAATACGAGTTAAACTTTCCAGAAACTAGTTATAACAATGATTAGGTATCTGGGGAGGAATAGCTCCTCTACCCCTGTTAAACTTAGAAGCAGTAAACAACCTCTGAAGAGATTATCTCTTAGGAGATTTATATCCAGGGAATAAAAGATGCCTTTGAGGGCGTCTTTAAGGGTTTCCTTCACCATGACCTTCCTACCTGCCTGTCTCCCACCAACTTTAACATCTGTCTTCAAATATGTAATTAATTCAAGGTTGTCAAAGTCACTTAATGCACTTAACACAAGATCTAAAGATGGCTTCCCTGGGTTCATATTACAGAGCCACCACTTCCTGTGCCACCTTAGACAAGATTATATATCCTGAGTCTCAGTTTTTTCATCTATCAAATGGAGCTGATGAGAATGATACATTTCCTCCTAAGGTAGTGTGAGTTTAAAACAAAAGAATCAGTCCAATGCCTGCCATGCAGTATGGAATTAATACTTGTAAGCTTTTAGTAAAGCTCACACCAGTATTGTACTACACCAGAATATGCCATTTTTTAAATAGAGGTTGACGCGTTGGGGGACCATGGTTTGTTAGTATCACATTTTAGTTTGAATTGAATCTTGATATTTTCTTATACTCTAATATAATAAGACTCCTAATCCTTCCCCAAAGTGTCATATGTACACAGTTCAGAATTTCAGAGGACATTTATCAGAAGTGCTAGAGATATAAAAATCACCTTTTCTCCCTGTTCCCTGAGTAATGGAAATAAAATGAGCTCAGAGAAGCTTAGTGAAATTGTAAGTGTCATGACTCAGAACTGATCCAAACCTGAGGAATGACCCAAATATGTGAGGTCACCACTGGGGCCTCCTGGGTCCCACCTTTCTGCAGATAACCACAGATTTCTACTTTCACTTGGCAACACAATTTGCAGATAAAACAATGTGTTACCATCTTCTTTCCTTTACCATATTGTTGATTCTTAATTCATTAATTCATTCACTCATTTATTTGTCAAACATGGCTTGTGTGTTTACTGTGGGCCAGACAATGTGTGGAGCATTGGAGATACAAACATAAATCTCACTCCCCGCCTTAAACAGTTCATAGTCTAGAGTGAGAGAGACACTATTGTAAACCAGTGTGATAATTGCTATTAGTGTAATAAAATCATTTTCAAGATGACAAGGTGGCCCAAATAAAGGAGTGTTCAACTTTGAGAAGGGCAAGTTAGAGCTAACTTGTCATTAGAGTTTCTCAAGTAAGGTAAGGGTGTAATTGAAGAAATTTGCCAGGGAGGGGGGAAAGTCGTAGGAAGAGGAAAATGAATGTGCACAGTCACAGAGGTGTGAACCAGCCTACTGTGATTAGGAAAGAGCAATTAAATCAGTAGATAAGAGGTTTTGGCCCCTCTCCAGCTGGACCAGGCTCAGGGGAGGGGGTTACAAAAGAGGTAAGCAAGTGGGAGTAAGGGTGGGATGGGGGTGGCCAAAGGCCAGGAGACCATCCACCGCTTCCTGGGAGGGCTGTGCCTGTAGTGGGTTTGTTAGTGGGCAGAACAGGGCAGGGCAGGTTAGCCAAGCCTCCTATCTCCGCTTCCGTCTTCCATCTCCCAACGTGGTCATCCTGGCTGCCATGGAACCCTCTCCACTCAATGGCGTGGAGTCCTGGCTACCACCTGGGATGGTGTGGAGCCTGCCGGCACACCGCCCACTACCTAAGGTGCTAGGCTGCAGGAGCTGGCAGCCCTTGCTCAAAGCCTGCTGTTCCTTGCACAGTTGATGGTCTTTCTTATTTGCATCATCCATCCCATGTTCTGTGGACATCTGGGCAGTCAAGTTGAATAGTGTTACACTTGTGAATAATACTGGTATTTCGGTTAAAGCTGGATTAGCCTCCCCTTGTGACAAGCTAGTGTCTCAATCCTTTGTAGGCAAGAACCTAAAATGTGTGGGGACCATACTTCAAAGAGGAATCCTTATCTTGATGCTGTGTTGTTTTCCTTGCTGGGCCATCTTTCTCAATACTGACAGCATCTTCCTGCTGTTAAGCGGATCCTGACATCACCAGGATGGTCCAAATTTATGTGATGATTTTCATTCTTGCTCTTCCAGCAGCATTCCCGTTCTGGCTGCAGAGGAGATATTTACAAAAGTCAGGGCATCATCTTGCCTTAAGTTACCACTGGAATCACAGAGAATGCAGTCTACGTGGGCCTCAGTGCACTCTTGCTTGTAGATTGTGGAACTTAGAGGGTTAGAATCTGCCTGGGCCAACACCACTTCCCAGTTCTTCCTGTCTGCACTTCTTTTCCTCCACATGTAGTGGAAAAAAAAACTCATATCAATACTTGGGGAGGTTGGACTAGGGACTTTTCCCAGGAGTGGGGCGCCTACATCCAGCTGGCTATCCCAGTATGCTCATGGTATATATTGAGTGACAGACTGTTTTAATTGGAACCCTTCTTGCAGGACTGATTAATGTGACAGAGCTGGAAGCTCAGGGCATCATCATCTGTGAACTGGCCTTTGTAGTCTACATGGTTGCCCCCTGGCTTTGGTGTGGCAGCCTGTGTACGAGTGGGCAATGCTGTGGGAACAAGGAATCCTGAGCAGACTCGGTGTTCTCACTTTACTCTTCTGTGTGCCAGTGTGTGTGCACTTGCGGCAAGTGTTTTACTGTTGTTTTGAAGAGTGTGGTTGCCTATGTATTTGCCATTGACAAAGATATTATTTCCCTTTGTGAGCCAAGTGATGCCTGTTTTTGCTCCTCTTCATCTATGTGATGCACTTGCAAGTACCTTTGGTGGAGTCGTGAGAGGCACAGGAAAATGGAAGATTGGTTCTATCTTGACTGCTATTGGTTATGGGAAAACCTTTTTTGTTTTCCCGTGGGAGTATCTCTGATGTTTGCTGCTAAACTTTGGATAATAGGACTCTGGTCTGGATTGAGCATGTCTTTCAAGACCTTTTCTCTTTAGTGTACATCTTGAGAATAAACTAGAACAGAGTTGCAGAGCAGGCACAGGTTTGAGCTAGTCTAAAAGGGTACAAAGAGACCATAGCTACCCCAACAGAGCTGTCTATCCCAGAAAGAGAAGTAACAGATGGAGTGATTTTGCCTGATATTGTCAGACCAGAGCGCCAGATCACACAACCGATGGAAGAAAACACCCAATATGCAGTGCCCTCTGTTGGGGATGTTTTGACATTGAGACAGTTGATTTTCTATTGTGGAATGGCTTTTGCTGTTGCTATTGCTATCCTTTTAGCAGGAATTTTAATAACAGTTTTCAATGACTATAGTTAAAGTAGAAAAATCATCACCAGCCTTCAATTAGAAATGGTAATTATATGCCTTATATTAAGCGTGGAAGGAGACCTTGTTATCTGGACAGTGGTTTTACTCTCAACTCTGGGTGGAAAGGTGATGTCTCCATGATTATTCTGAGAAACTGTGTTACTTTAATGGAAATCAAGAAAGGAGGTATAACTTTAAGCAAACTTTTGTCTGTTAACTGTAACATGATTTCTAAGTATGTAAATTTGATTTTTCCTGCTGTAAATGTTCTTTATTCTTTCTTTTTTTTTTTTTCTTTTTTTTGAGACAGAGTCTCACTCTGTTGCCCAGGCTGAAGTGCAGTGGCCTAATCTTGGCTCACTGCAAGCTCCGCCTCCCAGGTTCAGGCCATTCTTCTGCCTCAGCCTCCCAAGTAGCTGGTACTACAGGCAGCTACCACCATGCCCAGCTAATTTTTGTATTTTTAGTAGAGACGGGGTTTTACCTTGTTAGCCAGGATGGTCTCGATCTCCTGACCTCGTGATCCACCCGCCTTGGCCTCCCAAAGTGCTGGGATTACAGGTGTGAGCCACTGCACCTGGCCTATTCTTTCTTATGTTGAATATCTTTCTTCTTCCAGGAAAATGGTTCATTGTCCTATAAATTGTTATTGGTGACCTAGTTTTCTTTTATTTCTCTTAATGTGCTTAATCTTGTCACTGAGTATATATTAAGTACCTGTTCAAGTCCTGTCTAGGATATTGCCATATAAGCTTTTACAAAATAAACACCTTAAAATGAAAGAGAGAGAGAGAGAGAGAAGACTTTGAAGGTAGGGATGGGGCAAAGTAGGGGCCAATGAAGGGGTAAGATTGTGTTGAAGGAAATATTGAACTTGAGGCAGGGCCTAATATACTCTGGTGTGCATTTTAAAGATATCATCCTGGTTGCAGCATTCGGAGGGAACAACTGAGGGGACAGAAGATAGGGTAGAACCACATCAACATGCCATGAGGAGGCTGCTGCAAAGGCCCAAATACAAGTTTCTAAGGAGCTGATTTGAGACCATAGCAATGAGATTGAATCAAGGGAAGTGGATTTAACATTTAGGAGGTAAAGTCTACTGGGCATTATTACTACATTAGAAGACTCAGGGAGAGGAAGGAATCTTGTGGGGAGGGAGACTTTCCCTCCTCTGACAGGATGTAGAAATTGGGGGCAAAATTTACCATGGAAATAGATCTTATGTAAACTTACATCGACCTGTTATTCTGACTGATAACTCTCAGCCCAGTGCTTTAAAAATTTCTTTTTATCTATTTATTATTTATTTTGAGACAGATTATGACTCTGGCTGATTTTTGTATTTTGGGTAGAGATGGAGTTTCGCCATGTTGCCCAGGCTCGTCTGGAACTCCTGGGCTAAAGCAATCTATCCACCTTGGCCTCCCAAAGTGCTTGGATTACAGGCATGAGCCACTGCACCCAGCTAGCCCAGTGCTTTTTTGACAAAAAGGCAGTGCCTCAATAGCCAGCTGGAGTCAGAACCCTTTAGGAAATCCGTTTCCTGAATACTGAAAAAGTTCCAATGGCTTAGACTGGAAAAGCTAAGTAATGAAATGCTGATGGTATAAGAGTGTGGTGAAACTTATTCCCAAGCATAGTACCAGTTGTGAAATCCTGTCTCTCATAGAGATGATTAACAAGTGAGGGTGTCAGAGTCACATGGCAGAAGTCATTTCAAGTCATGTCAAATGGTCTAGTGATGACATAATCATTTAAGAAATCAACAAATTCTATCAATACTGGATGAGATGCCATATTTGGGATGAGTGCAGCAAACAAGGTAGGCTTTCTTAGAAATAAAGATGCTGTCTTAAAAAATAGCATGTACTTTTAATTTACTTGACAGTATTTAAAACTATCATCAATAGCTTAGTAGATACCAGACAAGTTGTAAAATGTGTGATATAATTTCACTTAATTCTCAAATCAACTGTATAAGGCAGATATTGTTGTTATCCCATTTTACAGAGGCTTAGCAAAGTTGAACAATTTTGTTGTGGTTATTTGGTTCCACAAAGATTAGACCCCAGGTTTAATCTTACTACTGTCAATCTACCCATTAACATGACTGGGAATAAGCTGAAAATCTTTTTTTTTTTTTTGCCCAAGTCTCTAGATAAGACAAGGAATAACACTTTTCTTAAGACTAATACTTCTTTTAAAAAATTATTTTTCTATTTTACTTTTAAGTTCTGAAGACTAATACTTATTTTTTAAAAATCAGATGTCTAGGATATTTCGACATTCTTCTGTAGGCGGTCGATTTATCAAATCTCATGTTATCAAATTAAGGTATGTAAATTTGGTTTATAATTTCAAGTTAATACTGTTAAGATGAGGTATTTGATGAACCTAATTGCTTAGCTGCCCTGAGCAAGTCTTTACAGCAACACAGAGATTTCATAAATCTTGAACAGCCCAAGGGTTCCTACCTATTTCCCAATCACAATAGAAAGTCATAAGGTGCTTTGAGACAAGAAAATATCAGCTATTGGATAGAAAAAGAGGAAACAAATACAAGAAACAGGGGAATGACACAGTTAACATTCCCTCTTTCCCCGGTCTCTTAAGCTAGGGGCTAAGTAGAACTTAATGTCTTTTCCATTTTCCTCATTTTAAGCCTACTCCACCATCAGACAATGACTTTCTTTGCAGTAAAGTTTTTCTTTCATGACAGTGCATGTTTATTGTTAGTTTAAAATGGTTTTTCATTTTGATGCTTTGGTGAAAAATAATATACAAAAATTAATCATTAAGTTATTAACAGAGACTAAAATTATAGAATCCACCCTGAATATGTTTTTACATGTTGTCTAAAAAGCTGAGATTCCATAGTGATATATATCTCTCTCTCTTTTTATATATATATATTTGTAATATTTGTTTGTTTGCTTCACTTCTTGGTGATAAAGTAAATATAAATATGGTTAAATGATTAAGGAATCCATGTCTTTCCTTTTTCTCTTGCACTTCTTTCTTTCATACCTTCTTGACTTTTTTTCTTTCTCCTTTCCACTTTTCTCTCCTCCCTCTCTCCTTCTTTCCCTTTCTCCTTTTCTTCCTTTGTTCTTTTATCTATCCAATTAAATTCATTCTCAGAAGATTTCTTGAGGCTTTCTAACCCTGCACATCACAATATAAATTTATATATTTGAACTGTTTATCAAATGATTCTCTTTTATAACTGCTTTCTTTAATCATTTATCTATTAACAGACAACCAGACCCCAAAATGTCAGTGCTTTAATATAGTAAAGGTTTATTTCCTTTTTATGGTACAGTCCAAAGAGTCAGAAGTTGGGGCAAGAGTGTGGGTGCCAATCAAGACTATGAAATGAAATTGCCCACTGGACCTTCTGCATCTGGTTGGCAGACAAGAGAAGAGTGAGAGCAAGGAAAATGCTATGAGAGGTTTTATTAGAAGCCAGACCTGGAAGTGGGGGACATTATTTCTTTTCATATCTCATCGGCCAGATTCATTAGAAAGTTTCAGTAAACCTCAGGAAAGCCCAGGAAATGGAATCTATCTCTGTGCTCAGGAGACAAAGGAAACTAGGTTTGGTAAACAGAAGGATCCTCCCTCTCTCACCACTTCTAAAGAATAATGACATTAGTTACAGCTTTTGCTCAAAATGCCTTAAAAAGCAAACCTTTTAAGTATGTACGAAGCATGAGTTCACGAACATCTCCCGCAAACCCCTCTAAACTGTGAGTTAAGTAAGGGCAGTGAACAGCTGTTTTCAGGTATGTATTTTATCCAGTATTTCCAGCATGCCGTCTTTATTTCTTCTGCAGTGCTTCCACCACTTCCTGGTTATTATACACTCATTTTTAATCTCTGTATCTAGAGACAATTTAAAAATCTGGTATGCACGTGTATCATGCATTATGTTTTTTAAGTTTAATGTGAGTCCTAATAGGTTACAGTCATTAATGATTAGATAAATGGCATTTTTTATCTGCTTTTTTGTTCTTCAGTCCAGATGAACAAGGTGTGGACATTCTTATAGTGCTCATATTTCGATACCCATCTACTGATAGTGCTGAACAAATCAAGAAAAAAATTGAAAAGGCTTTATATCAAAGTTTGAAGACCAAACAATTGTCTTTGACCATAAACAAACCATCATTTAGACTCACACGTAAGTCTTTTATTTTTATTTGCCACTTTTTCAGTTCCCTCCTCTTATAACCCTCTTTAATTTTTGTAAGCAATATATATATATTTATTTATTTATTGTAAGCTATATATATATATATATATATATAAAATCTCAGCATGGAATACAACTAAAATAAAATTCCACTATGAGGCAAAATTTACTATTACAACTTTTTTTTTTCATATTTTACTAGGGCTTTTAATAAGATTTCTAAACTTTTTTCCATATCATATATTATTGGGTCCTTACAAAAGTTCCAAAGGGTAAGTATTACTTTCGCCATTTTACAGGTAAAGAAGCTGAGACTCAAGGAAGATGTGAGACATGGGATTAGCAAACCTTGGGGCTAGAATTAGACACAGGTATTGTGACTCACAGAGGTCTTTACAGATCAGTTCTGGGTTTTTTTTTTTTATAGTATCAAAGAAAGACGTCTTCATGAAGGTTTACCCCTGTAGGAAGAGCCAGTGACATGAACTGTAAAGAGGTTCTCTAGCTTGTTTCCAACTTAAAACTATTTTTCATCACTTCATTATTTATTCCTCATGAATTGAAATAGGAAAGTTCTTGTTTTGTTTTCCTCCCAAAGTGGAAGAAAAGGGAGTTCAAAAAGTTTAGGAAACTAAAATTCAAACTACCTTACAGCTAGTTGGAACCCGAGCCGATTTCTATGCCAATATGTAATTGAAGGTAGTAAAATAATGTGTTTCAAATAAAATTTTAAAGGTCAAGGGCAAGAACTGTATCTTTTTATTTTCTTTCCCCTCCCTCAAACACTAGCATATATGTCACATGTGATAGATGTTCCAGCTCCATTCATTGCTTCTTGTTATGTATTTCCAAGTTTAGTTACTTCTAATTTAATACAAAAAAAGATGGGAGAGGGGCTTATATTTTGGACCCAAAAGACTTCTCCCTTCCCAATAAGTCATGCATTTATTTAGGAAACAAGTTATCTAAAGTTAATTCTTTTATTGTTAGAAATCAGGAAAGTTCTTTAAATATATTTTGAGATAAATCCCCACAAATATTGTTACATTCTCAAGAAGTAATTAGAAATAAGGGAGATCATGGTATCCACCTTGATTGTTGGTCAATTATATTCCAAAGTAAAACAAAGTATTTTCCAGCATTCTATAAATGGAAATCTCAATTCCTGATGATATAACTGTGCCTAAGCCACAATCATATATCCTAAAGTAAAATAACCATTACAAAAGTGACATTATATTATGTTTACTGAGTTGTTACAGCTGTAGAGTTTCTTTTTGTACAATCTATAAAAAAAATTTTGGCATCATTGGTTACATACAATGATTTTTTATGATACAAGTTGTTTTAATACCAAAATAAATTCTCTGACCATGCTCAATATTGAAGATTTAACTGTGTATGTTTTCTTCTGCCACATACATGTATTTGTTAAATAAAGAGACATATCCATGAAACCTCTAGTAGGAATTGGGGCTCGCATCCCTTTTTGGGGAGAAGTCAATGTTCCTGATAAAATCACCATAATTCTCCATGTTCTCACTGACAAACAAACAGAAAACCAATCACTAACCCAACAAACATCTAATGTAGCTGAGTTATAATGAAAATGAATGAATAAATTTGAAGGGAAAAAAGATGTCACAGAAGGGAAACATAAAATGAAGTGAAAGTTTGTGTATGGCTGGAGTCTCTGGACTGGTTGTGTGTGAAAGAACTTCATGCCTCTAGTGCCTGCTGCCTGAGCCACAACTATCCAAGCCATTCACAAGAGAGAATCCTCAGGGAGACAAGGTTATCAACCTGCATTGACTAAATTACTAGTCTGTTAGATCAGGGCCTTGAAATTGGGCCCTCAGTGGTCTGTGATGCATTTAGCTCCACAGAGCTACCATTTCAGACTGGCCATTAGGAATACGCCTAAACCACATAGGTTGGTAAACACCAATTGTGATGGGAATTGGAGGTTGCTGCCTCAGATTATACTGGAGCCCCCAAAGAAAGTCAGGGACATTTATCTTTATTTATTATTTCCTAATTTCCTAATTTCTGTTTCTTTTTCCTGAGCAAAATCAGGAAATAAAATGCTCTCTGATTTAATTTTAAAGTAAATTACACAATTTGAACCAAAAATAAAATCAGAGTAAAAGGTTATTTATATATTACTTGATTATGAAAAATCTCATGTTCTCTTGAAATATGTATGCTTTCGATAATTTGCATTTCTATTAATGACCAGTTGAACAACGTAACATGAAAATGGGAATATATTCTTCTGCCAACTAATTCATGTTTTGCTTATTCCAGCTATTGACAGCAAAAAGATGAGGAATCTTCTCAACAGTCGTAAGTTCCAAAACCCACAATTAACTGTTTATTTCACAGTAAAAGATCATGAAAAAAAGTTATAGAAAAGTTAGCAGTAAAGTTTACCAAGCTTTTTAAGACTTATTTTATATTTTTGTAAACCAAGCACTTAGTCTTATTATTTTTAGTATTTAAGTATTTAAATTTATAAATTTATACCAAATACAGTTTTAAGTTTATATGACCTACGAGATGTGGTTAAAAACACCTTACATAATATTCTAGATATTATATTAATATTCATTATAAATAATTGTTTTAATATTATCTACCAATTCAAGAGGGTGTTTTAAACTGGTAACATTTAGGCTTTAATTTTTTTTTAATTTGCTTGCATTTTTATTGAAATATCTGTTATGTACATTCTCTTCCTCTTCCTGCCCTGCACCCCACATTCCAGCATTGGTACATAGTTAAGGTCTATTGTGGACAAACACGCCCATTAAAAATGTTGTAACACTTTAAGTTCTCCTTTAAGATTGACTTGAAATCTAGTCAATTGAGGGTTTGAAATCAGGGAAGAAGAATTTTTTTTTAAACTAGCCTTTCAAGTTTTAAAAGACCAAAAAAGTCAATATTGTTTAAATCTGTTAAAATACAGGGCTTTGCAAACACAATAAATTGATTCTCTTTAGTCATTAGTTAAGGGAAAATCATGACCTACATTTAGTATTGGGCTCTCTCTCAGTAATAAGGATACTGCTGCTACTTTTGGTGTGGATCCTCCTAATTTTGTATCCCACTCTGTCACCTACCAGCTGGGTGGCTGCCAGCAATGTTCCCTCTTCAAGTCTTAATTTTCTCATCTAAAAGGTATGTTTCTATAAATACATCTAAAACACATAGCAGAGGATCTATACATTTTTGGTGCTCAATGAATTATCTATATATGCTTTATAAGGAGAGACAGAAGTTAATTCCTGGACTGAATGCCTTGAAATGTTAGTAAACATTTCTTCTGAACCTCAGTAGGATCAGCAAGACCTGTATCAAATAAGCTCAAAGGCTGAGTGCTATGAATGGTTCACAAGGTAGCAGGGACAAAGGATTGTCTATAACCAAAGCAAATCAGAATATACTTTTTTCCTCCTTTTTATGAATACGAATGATCATGTATTTCTGTGGCAGGCTGTGGAATAAGGATGACGTCTTCAAACATGCCATTACCAGCATCCTCTTCTACTCAAAGAATTGTCCAAGGAAGGGAAACAGCTATGGAAGGGGAATGGCCATGGCAGGCCAGCCTCCAGCTCATAGGGTCAGGCCATCAGTGTGGAGCCAGCCTCATCAGTAACACATGGCTGCTCACAGCAGCTCACTGCTTTTGGAAGTAAGTTAACCAAGGCTGCTGTGAGCCTTCTTTTCACAGTCCTCATCTGCCACTGATTTAGTGCGTCAGAAGAGTCCAGTCTTGCCAGTTTATCCTTTGCTCCATTCAGGGTAGACCCAGCTGTCCCCTAAATGGATAATGCTTCCCCTATGCCCTGTCTTTGATGGTTGGTTTTTGTCATTTATAGTTCTTATATATTTTCCTCTATCATCATGAACCTAGTGCTGTCTTTCCTATTATATATTATATAAAATGATATGTAGATTATTTTAGTGTAAAGACTATTACACATGTAACAAGTTTAATCTCTTTTACATACTCAAGAAGAAAGTCAGCTACTTTTGTTTTGTTTTTTTTCCAATTAATCCCTCTAACTTCCCACTGTCAGCATTGCCATCACTTTACAAACAAGAAAAGAATCATAGGTATCCCTCTTGAACTTCTCTCTTCTCATTGCATTCTCTAGGAACCCTGCAGGCCTGTATGGTCCAGAAAAGTGTGTGGAAGGTGGGAGAGACCTGCTACCTTGTCTTACTCCCCTCACGGTATTCAAGACTGGTTATGTACAGCCCAGCAAAATCTCTCTGGGCTTTCATGGTTGTACCTCTTAAAACTCAGCTGTGTCACTTCATGTACACAGACATACATAGGCACCCTACTGCCCCAAGAGGTCAGGAACACACAATCTTTCTTCTCTGAGGTTTTACCATCATGGTACAGAAAGCTTTTCCTTTTAAACTCTCAAAGACAATACTCTAAATAAAGACCCTTTGCCTGGCCAGTGGCACTGCTTCTGCACCCTGCACCTTATTAAAGGAGCCTATCCCTGGTGATTCTCGGAGGTGCTTTATCATCCTTCTAAGGGTGACATCCCAGATGGTTCCAAGATACTAAGGTGATTATGTGTTGCTTCTTCACAGAAGAGAAGAGAAAAGGGACTGACTTATATATGTGTATTTACAACTCCCGAAATAACTGGCATTATGCCTTATGGGTAAATTTGAGTCCCACTCACTTGTGAAGGTTTTCTAATTTTTTCATATTCACACAATCCTCCAATCTTTGCACTTCCGTTTTTGTGAGAATGTCTTCCATTTTAGTTTATAACTTATCTCTCTTTATGTAAATTAAAAATAAACAAATCCAGAATTCCAACTTAATATTTAGTGAAGAATACAAGCTCTGGCGATTGAAATTCTTGTTTCAGTAGGTCCAGTGCAGGTTCTGGGTACTCACAGACCTATATGGGAATTGGCCATTGAGCTTGATGAAGTAGAGATTACTGGTGATCTTGATAAAAGAAGTACTTGATAAAGGAAGTAAAGAGATAATAGGACTAGCCAGAATTTGCTGGTGATATAAACCTTGTGAGAGAGAAAAGCATCTATGTGAAAGGAGAACTGAAAGTCTAGTAAGAGGGACTGACCAGGCCAGATCCATGGGCGGTAGGAGCTGACGTTGAGTTGGGATTAATTAGCCCTTGTATATCAGGGAGGGATATGAGCATAGGGCGGAGAAAAACCATGTGTATACATGAAAGTTTGCAAAGCAGACAAATTACACTTCACTTCAAAGACCACAGTAAAACCCAGTAAAATAAGAACGAAAAAGTGAGTCATAAAATAAGAATCAGTGGAAGACATGACATGGAGAGAAAATGCCTCTTGGTACGTATATTATCCAAAACAAATCAAAATTAATTTCTACACAGTTTGTTGAAATTAAGGAAAAAAGGACCTGGAGAGTTCCTAGCAAGCAAGAACTTTAAAAATTGGAAATTAATCATAGTTATTAATTATTTGTACATAATTGTAATAATTTTAAAAACTATTTTTTCCTATTATTTTATCAACTACAAACTTTCTCACCAAAAGAATGTTTCAGGAGCATAATACTGATAGTTGGGAAGAAATACAGTCCCAGTCTCTTTTACAGAATTAAGTCAAGCATCACAATATTACTTTTAAATTTTTTGCAGAAATAAAGACCCAACTCAATGGATTGCTACTTTTGGTGCAACTATAACACCACCCGCAGTGAAACGAAATGTGAGGAAAGTTATTCTTCATGAGAATTACCATAGAGAAACAAATGAAAATGACATTGCTTTGGTTCAGCTCTCTATCGGAGTTGAGTTTTCAAATATAGTCCAGAGAGTTTGCCTCCCAGATTCGTCTATAAAGTTGCCACCTAAAACAAGTGTGTTCGTCACAGGATTTGGATCCATTGTAGATGATGGTGAGCAGTTTCAACCTAATTTTCTTAGCACAAGAATGTCTTGAGATCGAACGAGCTAGCTATCTTAAGGAATCCCTCTTAAGCTTTTAATGAAAGTAATGGTCTTTCCAATATGTGTGGCCTTGGGCAGAACAGGGGCTGTGGGTTAAAAAGTAAAAATCAGGCCCTGTCTTTTGAGTTTACAATTTATGATGATCATAAATATTAAAATGGGTTGTAAATATTTTGAGCATTTTTTTTGATTAGTCAATAAAATCTGTATCTTTTTCCTGTGTCCAACCTGCTAGGGGTGTTAAAAGACATCAAGTCTAGTAATTGTATAAATTAAACACCAGAACTTAAGATTTCTAGGTACTAGTTCACTCTAAAGAGAAAGATTAGGCCAGCAGTGATGGCTCAAGCCTGTAATCCCAACACTTTGGGAGGCCGAGTCGGGCGGATCACGAGGGCAGGAGATCAAGACCATCCTGGCCAATATGGTGAAACTCTGTCTCTACTAAAAATAAAAATAAAAAAGAAAGAAAGAAAGAAAGAAATAGAAAGAAAGAAAGAAAGAAAGAAAGAAAGAAAGAAAGAAAGAAAGAAGAAAGAAATCTCAACTGCTCAACTGGAGCAGTGGAAAAAAAAAAAGTCAGGGAGAGAGAACCTGTGCAGTACAAAAGAAAGAAAGAAGAAAGAAAGAAAAAAAAGAAAGAAAGAAGAAAGAAAGAAAAAGAAAGAAAGAAAGAAAGAGAAAGAAAGAAAGAGGAAAGAAAGAAAAGAAAGAAAGAAAGAAATCTCAACTACTCAACTGGAGCAGTGGAAAAAAAAAAAGTCAGGGAGAGAGAACCTGTGCAGTACAAAAGAAAGAAAGAAGAAAGAAAGAAAAAGAAAGAAAGAACAAAGAAAGAAAAAGAAAGAAAGAAAAAAGAAAGAAAGAAAGAAATCTCAACTGCTCAACTGGAGCAGTGGAAAAAAAAAGTCAGGGAGAGAGAACCTGTGGAGTACATGAACTTACCTGTTTTAGAAAAGTATCTCCAGAGGCAGTTGGATTTTTGTCAGCTGTTGAGGTGTTTATTATCTTGATGCTCCTTCTTTTTCTCTATATTAATAAGCAGTTCTGTTTTGAAAATGTTGGAGGGCTTCCAGATCTTGGTTCAGAATACAGTACAAGGAACAATTCACAAGATAAAATTTGGCTGTGACTCCCAAATGAGCGTGTCAGAAATGTCGTGTAGTGAAAGTGCATCCGCATGTCAGTCTCTTGAAGACGGCTCAGTTCCAGAAATTCTCATTAGCCTGCTTTATAATGCCACAAACGGAAGGCTATCAGCAGAAGTGATAAAAGGCAGCCACTTAAAAAACGTGGCAGCAAACAGACCACCCAATACATATGTTAACTCTACTGAAATCCATGTATCAAGAGATGTCCAAATGCAAGATATCCATCCGCAGAGGGCAGCCAAAGCCAGTGTACACGGAAACTTTTGTTTTTCAAGTGGCCCTGTTTCATCTTTCTGATGTGACACTCATACTGTCTGTGTATAACAAAAGCAGCATGAGAAGAAAAGAGACGATGGGCTGGATTTATGTAGGTCTCAACGGCTCTGGAGAAGAACTCAATCACTGGACTGAAGTGAAAGAGTCAAAAGGACGGCAAGTAGGTAGATGGCAGGTGTTGCTAGAGTTATGATGAATAGAATAAGCAAACAGTTACCATCCAAGGCAGCATATTTCTAATTACAACATTACTGTTTCTACCAAGTCACCATTACAAGAGCTGTTCTTTGAAGAATCATATTCAACCTTTTACCAAAATGCTTTAAGTTCTATGGAAAGAACATGTAATACTGACATAAATGAGGAAAATATGTGTGTCTGGTAGATCTTGTTTGGGAAACTGAGAAACGTACATTATCATTGGTAAACTAACAGTCCTCCAGAAGTTTAATGAGATGTTTTTGAAGTTAATTTTAATTCAGCAAAAGAGCCAGTCATTTTATGAAAAATCAAAATTATAAGTGATTTTAAAAACCAGAATTTTAGTTGCAATATAATTTTAATATCACTCTACATACTATTTAGAAAACATAGTTTGGCCAGTCCCTGGTGTTTGTAATGTTCTTTGATATGAAAAAGTAGTCCTCCAACCCTGTCGCATCTAATGGCGAAGGGTTTCAGTCACATTGAAAATTGTTTTATTTCAGACACGTTCCCTTTGTGCACTTAGTTTCATTGTGCCTCAGTTCCTCTCTATAGCACTAAATCTAAGTGCAAACAAGTATTCATTTTCATACAGGAATGTTTTTAATATGTTTTTTTTTAAAAGTTCATTTTTCATTTGCCTCTGCTTTTGCCTGATCCAAAGAGACAAAGTCACAGTACTGGTCCCTTGCAAGTCTTTAGACAGGTTGCACTGTAGAACTACGTAACTTTCTGTTGAAAGCATTTCCTGTATTCTTGCATTCCAATGTAGGAAGCTAGTAGAGCAGGACTTTACTTTAAAATTTCTTTCAGTGATTGACTCTTCAAAAATTGCAGTAATGTGAAAATACATTTTTTTTTTACAAACTGAAAACAGCAGATAAACTGTAGAAAATGAAAAACAATTCAATTTTAATTTTCTGCTCTGAGTATTTAGTAACCAACACTGCGTAAAGCAGGTAGCATCCAAAATAAGAAACTGTTCTCTCTTTAAATCTTCACTCTTACTTCAATTTATATTTGTGATATAAAGACTATGCAGTTCTCAGTTTGAATCGGAACATCATGTTAAAAACAGTTCTGAGATTCCTTATGAAGTTTCCAGTAACTTGTGACTAGATTTTATGAAATTTACAGATAAAGTTCTTCAACGTGATGTTATCTTGTACCTTTCATGTAAGTTCAATTTGCTCACACAGCTTGAAAGTTGTATTTGCAAAATTAAGCCTTCAATTTTTATAAATGCAACGATTCCTCAGAACAGTGTGGCAAGATCTTTATTTCCTCCGAAGCATGTAAAAGTTGTATAATGTGCTAATTTTTTAATGGCAAGTCACTTTCATTTGTTTTTATATTTAGGAACTCTAATTAATCAGGAATATTATAAGCTGTTTTCTTTATAATTTTGCTTCTTACCTAATATATCATTTTATGCATATACTTTATTAGAGTATGTTTTATATATATTCAAAATAGCTTCTTTTTTCTCCTTCTCATTTCTAGTTAAAATAGACAAAAACATACTATTTACCAGTTACTAAAAAGCAGTATATCATTGCTCCTAGTCCCAACTAAGTACTATATATTATTATAAACTAGAACTTGTTATTACCGTAATAACAAAACAATGCATAGATATTACTTCAGCTTGGCTATACTGAAAGGCCTTAAAAGAAATCCAAAAAGACCATGAAATTCTGTATTTTTTCATTTAAAAAAGGCAGCTGTATGCATTCATACACATGAATTGTAAGAAAAAATACAAAAGCTATATTGCATGACATGAGGTTTGAGAATGTGTGTTACAGGGCTGCATTAAAGCGAAAAATTCATCTTTTATTGTTACATCAATGAGCTTTCTCCAGGATTTTTAAAATAAACAAGTAAGAATTAGAACCTGAAAAAAAAAAAGAGATACTTATATTTCTATCAAGGATATCCTGAAAAAAAAACTAGTGCTAATATATCTTTTTTTTTTTTTTTTTTTTTTTTGAGATGGAGTCTCACTCTGTCACCCAGGCTGGAGTGCAGTGGCACCATCTTGGCTCATTGCAAGCTCTGCCTCCCAGGTTCACGCCGTTCTCCTGCCTCAGCCTCCTGAGTAGCTGGGATTACAGGCACCCGCCACCATGCCTGGCTAATTTTTTTTTTTTTTGTATTTTTAGTAGAGACAGGGTTTCACCGTGTTAGTCAGGATGGTCTCGATCTCCTGACCTTGTGATCCGCCTGCCTCGGCCTCCCAAAGTGGTAGGATTACAGGCGTGAGCCACCGCGCCCGGCCAACGACTGCTAATCTATCGTAATCTAGCTTTTTTTTTTTTTTTGACAGAATTTTATTATATGAAAAGTTTTCCAAATGCTCCATGCATATCCAACTTGGCTTTGTGAGAAGTTCTTAAAAGTCTCTTACAGCGAGCTCAGGGCTACTCACCAACAGCTTCAACCCAGAGCCCTAAACTACTTCTTTTCTGTATTCAACTGTGCAGTATCCTCTCCTCCTAACACCCAGCCCTGTTCTGTGTTGTTATCAGATCACTAGCACATATTGGGCATTCATTTTGTTTCCCATGCTGTGAGACACCCCTAAATAGTACATGACAGAGTAGAGTAGGGTGAAGAGATCTGTGCAGCTGGCTCCTGGTTTCTACTTGAATAGCTTTAGGAATGTCAATAAACTTCCAGGGGCCATGGTTTCCTTATATGGAAAATGTGGCAGTTGGACAAGATCAGTGTTATGGACCTCTATGAGAATCTAATGAGGACTATGGACCCTCTCCTCATGAAAAAATGCATGCATATGTAATATTTTGCATGTAGTTTTAAGGCTCCTAATATCCTTGAAAGATCTACAAAGGTGATATAATACTACGACATGTATGTTTATGGTTCCTTGCATGCAGACATTTATGACACAGAAAATAAGATGATAGCTAATGTTAATAATCTTTGGCTTTTGCTACAATTTATGTGTCTTTTATGTCTTAGATGCAGTCGTATTTGAGGAATACTGTTTATTTGTTTGTTTGTCCATTTGTGCAATAGGACCTATACAAAATGCACTTCGGCAAGCCAGAGTGGAAACCATAAGCACTGATGTGTGTAACAGAAAGGATGTGTATGGTGGCCTGATAACTCCAGGAATGCTATGTGCTGGATTCATGGAAGGAAAAATAGATGCATGTAAGGTAAGTTTAAAGTCAAGGCCAAAAGTTTATGAGGAAACTTTCCATTAGGTATTTCTGAGTTTGGCATATATTTTACCTAGGAGAAAAAAAATGGCATCTCTTACACTGAGAACTGAGTTTATTTAATAATCGTAACAATAACAATAATTGTGCTGAGTGTTTAATATACTCTAAGCCAAAAATTAGCACTTTTTATACATTATTTCATTTAATGTAATGAGATAAAAGCAATATTATAGTTATCCATATTCATCCCCCAGCCTCCCAGTCATTTCCCGTCGCCCCTCACATTTTTTAATGACAGCGACAGCTGAAACAGGTTTTCTTTCCATTCCAAGCTCTGCATTAGCAACACTGACCTGTTTAAACGCTGGACTTCTAGTTCCTGGACCTCCTCTTCTCCAGTGATCTTCTATACTATTCAGCGACCTCAGACCGTCCTCTTAGAGTCACACTATGGGCCTCGTTACCAAAGCTGCTCCATCTCCAAAAATGCTCATTTGCATCTTCCTTTTTGACTACTATCCCCCAGTGTTTCCCCCCTGCTTTTTAACTACTGCTTCCCTATATACACTCACTATGTTATACCCTAGTCTACCCACTCTCACTCCCAGCACGCACAACCTACATGTACATTCCTTGTGTCTGTTCTCTGTTCTATTTTTCTCCTTAGCCTTTGTCACCATCCAGTATTTATCTAGCTTATTGCCTATTTCTCCACTAACTAAAATGTAAGCTTCTTGGAGGAAGACATATTTTAATCTATTTTATTTACTGCACCTGAAATAGACTAGTGAAAATATGTGATGACTGATTGAATGAAAAACAGTCTTTTTTCAACTTCATGGACACCTATTGTCCATTGATTACTCTGTTTTCTCACATTAATCATTTCCTTTCTTCCATCTTCTACTTTTCCAGCTCAGATTTCACTGTCCATTATTTTTTACTGATAAATCATAATTGTATTACATCTATGGAGTATGATGTGACATTTGATACATGTATACAATGTGGAATGGTTAAGTAGAGCTAATTAACATATCTGTCACCTCACTTAACATTTTTTTTGTGATAGACATCTAAAATTTACTCTCTTAGTTATTTTGAAATCTATAATACAGTATTATTGGTTATAGTCACCCTGCTTTGCAGTAGATCTCAAAACTTATTCCTCCTCACTGAAACTTTGCACCCTCTGACTAGCAACTCCCCCTTCCCTCACTCTCCACCCCCCTAGGCCCACCCAGACTCTGATAATCATCAGTCTACTCTCTACTTCCATGAATCCAACTTTTTTAGATTGCACATATAGGTGAAATGATGTAGTGTATGTCTTTCTGGCTTATTTCACTTAGCATAATGTCCTCTAGATCCATGTATGTTGTCCCAAATGGACAGAATTTATTCTTTTTATGGCTGCATAATATTTATTTTGTAGATATACCATATTTTCTTATCTCTTCACACATTGATGAACACTTAGGTTGATTCCATATCTTGGCTATTCTGAGTAATGCTGCAGTGAACATGGGAGTACAGATATTCCTTTGACATATTGATTTTAATTTTTTGGATATATTCCCAGAAGTGGGGTTGCTAGATCATATGGTAGTTCTATTTTTAGTTTTATAAAGAGCCTCCATAGTGTTTTCAATAATATCTGTACTAATTTACATTCCCACCAAGAGTATATAGGGGTTCCCTTTTCTCTTCATCCTCAATACTTGACTTTCATCTTTTTTATAAAAAACATTATAATAGGAGTAAAGAGATATCTCATTGTGGTTTAAATTCATTTCCCTAATGATTTGTAATGCTGAGCATTTTTTTCATGAACGTGATGGTCATTTGTATGTCTTCTTTTGAGAGGTATCTGAGTCCTTTGCCAATTTTTTAAAATCAGGTTTTGTTTTGTTTTTTGCTATTGTGTAAACTTCTTTATATATTTTGGATATAAGCCCATATATATATGGTTTGCAAACATGTTTTCCCATTCTGTGAGTTGTCTCTTCACTTTATTAATTGTTGTTTTGTTTTGTTTGTTTGCCATGCAAAAGCTTTTCAGTTTGATACAATCTCATTTGCCTGTTTTTGCTTTTGTTGCCCGAGTTTTTGAGGTAATATTCAAAAATCCTTGCCCAAACCAATGTCATGGAGCTTTTCCTCTGTTTTGTTCTAGTAGTTTTATAGTTTCAGGTCTTAAGTTTAGGTTTTTAATCCATTTTGAGTTTCTTTTTGTGCATGGTGTAAGGGTAAGGGTCTAATTTCATTCTTCTCCTTTTTCTTTGTTTTTTTTTGAGACAGAGTCTCACTTTGTCACCCAGGCTGGAGTACAGTGGTACGATCTCAAATCACTGCAACCTCTGCCTTCCAGGTTCAAGCTATTCTCCTGTCTCAGCTTCCTGAGTAGCTGGGACTACAGGCATGTGCCACCACGCTTGGCTAATTTTTATATTTTCAGTAAAGACGAGGTTTCTCCATGTTGGCCAGGTTGGTCTCGAACTCCTGACCTTAAGTGATCCACCTGCCTCAGCCTCCCAAAGTGCTGGGATTACAGGCATGAGCCACCACGCCCAACCTAATTTTATTCTTCTGATGTAGATGACCAATTTTACCAGCACCATTTACTGAATAGACTATCTTTTCCTCAGTGTGTATTCTTGGCATCTTTGTCAAGAAATCAATAGACCATAAATATATGTGTTTTTTTCTGGCTTTCTATTCCATTAGTTGATGAGTCTGTTATTATGCCAGTACCATGCTGTGTTGATTACAATTGCTTTATAAGACATTTTGAAACCAGGTTGTGTAAGGCCTCTAGCTCTGTTCTTTTTGCTCAAAATTATTTTGACTATTCAAGGTTTTTTTGCTTCTATATGGATTTAAGGATTGTTTTCTCTCTTTGTGAAAAATGGCATTGGAATTTTGGTAGGGATTCCATTTTAACAATGACAATTTTAACATTTTAATGAACATTTTAACAATGATAATTCTTCCAATCCATAAACATGGAATATATTTTCATTTTTGTGTGTTTTCTTCAGCTTCTTTCTTCTACATTTTATACTTTTCAGTATACAAAGCGTTCACCTCTTCAGTTAAATTTACTCCCAAGTGTTTTATTTTTTGTTGCTGTTGTAAATGGATTGTTCTCTTAATTTCCTTTTCAGATAGCTCACTATTAGTGTATGGAAACACTATTGAGTTTTGTATATTGATTTTGTATTCTGCAAACTTACTGAATTTGTTTATCTCTTCTAACAGCTTTTTGTTGGTTTTAGGGTTTTCTATCTATAAGATCATGTTGTCAACACACAAAGACAATTTCATCTCTTCCTTTCCTATTAGAATGTCTTCTATTTCTTTCTCTTGCCTAATTTCTCTAGCGACAACTTCCAGAACTGCGTTGAAAAGAAATCAGAGTAGACATCCTTTTGATGTCCCTGGTCTTACAGGAAACACTTTAGATTTTTCACTATGGCTTTAATAACAAAAGCCAATATATGGCTTTTATTGTGTTTGACATACACCTATTATGTTGAAAGTTTTTCTTACAAAAGCGTGTTGAATTTTTTCAAAAGCTTTTCCTGCATCTGTTGAATGGATCATGGTTTTTAGCCTTCATTTTGCTAATGTAATGAATCATACTTATTGATTTGAATATATTGAATCATTCTTGCCTCTGAGGGATAAATCCCACTTGATATTGATGAATGATTCTTTTAATCTATTTGAATTTGGTTCGTGAGTATTTTGTTAAGTATTTTTACATCCTATGTTTATCAGGAATATTGACCCATAATTTTCTTTTCTTGTAGTGTCCTTATCTGGCTTTAGCATCAAGGTAATCCTTACCTTGTCAAATGAGTTCGGGAGTATTTCCTCTTAAATTTTCTGGAAGAGTTTAAGAAGGATTGATATTAGCTCTTCTTTAGATGCTTGGTGGAATTGAACTGTGAAGCCATCTGGTCCTAGACTTGACTTTGGTGGGAGACTTTTTAATTACTGATTCAATATTCTTACTTATTTTTGATCTGTTCAGGTTTTCCATTTCTTCAGGTTTTCCACTTCTTCATGATTCAGTCTTAATAGGTTGTTTTACCTTCTTAAATATTTCTGCATCACCATTTCTCCTTTCTTTGCCTCTCTTTCACGCTCCTTTCCTTCCTCCCTTGACCAGACAACTACACTAGCTGTCTTGCTAATTTCCTCATTTTTACTCTTATGCTCATCTCGTGCGTTAGGCAAATAAGGGCCAGAACCATTTCCAAAAAAAATGCTAATCATGTCAGATCTCTCTCTGAAACACTTCAGTGGCTTACCTTTAGTCCTAAGATACAAACAAAAACTTCTAAACAAGACCTACAAGGCTCTACATGGACTTGTCTTTCCTTACCTTCCAGATTCATCACACTCCTCTCTACACCCACCTCCTTTTCTAGGCCCTTGCATTTGCCAGGTTCCTTCATGCCACAGAGCATTTGTAATACTGTTCCCTCTGCCTGTAACACACCTGACCCCCACTTCCCTTGTGCTCAGTTCTTCCTTCAGATACCAGCTCAATTATACTCATCAGGGGAAACTTTCCTGTTTTTCCTTATCAGTCAAATTTCCCTTTTGTATGTTACCATAGTACTTATCATAATGGTCATTTTGCATCTGTTTTTAGGCTTATTTAATATTGTTGTTGTTGTTTTTAACCTAAACTTCAAACTCTATGAGCACAGAGGCCTGTCATTTTCGTCATCATTTTATCCCTAATAGACATCAGATTGCCTCAGACATAGAATAGGAACTCAATAAATAGTTAATTAAAGAAACAGATAAATAAATAAGTGAGGAAGAGGCACAGAAAGCTTAAGTATCTTACCTAGGGTCATACAGCCAGTAATCAATAGAGCTGGACCTGAAACCGGCAGTTCAGCTGCTGAGACCACACTTTTAACGACCACATGTTTATTTGTTTATTTACTTAATCTTCTTTGTTCTTATTTTTGTTTTCCAAATGAGATTTAAAGGAGCTTATAAAAATTTAGCAAGAAAACTAATTAGAAATAGGTGAGTAAAAGAAAAGGAGACCAAGAATAGGTCCATAAAATACGATCAAGGTGACAGCATTTGGAAGAGATCCTTGAAATTGTATACCTAGGCTTACAAATGCTAATCTCACATTTAACATTTTATATACATTGTTACTAAACCATACTAAACAGGCCTGGTCAAACTAGAAAAAAAAACAACCTAAGGATACTGATGCAGAAATAATGTAACCATTTCCTGTGAATGAATGTTAGCCTTCCTAAGAAAAACAATGCCCTTTAAATTTTAGCAAAAATTTTAATTCAGTTGAGAGACCCATTATATAGTCTGTAGTCTGGCTGTGGTCTGTGTACCAATTTCCTTTTTTCTCTGTGAACGTCAGATTACAATACCTTCCCACTGAATTAAAGTAGAGTTAACAATTTAAAATATGTTTTTATTTCAGGGAGATTCTGGTGGACCTCTGGTTTATGATAATCATGACATCTGGTATGTTGTAGGTATAGTAAGTTGGGGACAATCATGTGCGCTTCCCAAAAAACCTGGAGTCTACACCAGAGTAACTAAGTATCGAGATTGGATTGCCTCAAAGACTGGTATGTAGTGTGGATTGTCCATGAGTTATACACATGGCACTTGAAGCTGATACTCCTGCATATTTTGTATTGTTTAAATTCATTTAGTTTGGATTAGTGCTTTTGCTAGATGTCAAGAAGCCCTTCAGATCCAGACAAATCTAATATCCTGAGGTGGCCTTTTTGTACATAGGACCAAACCCCCTCTACCATGAGGGAAGAAGACACAGCAAATGACAGATAGCACCTATTCCTTACTCACAAGGGAAACTGCTTGTGATACTTCCTAGTAAGATAAATAAGTGGTTTCCCTCAATCGAAGACGGGAACATCATTTTCCACAGGATATGAAGAGCTGCCAGTAATGCCAAAATCTTACCTTGTATAATACCTGGAGCACGTGAGATTCTTCTAGTGAAAAAGAACAGTCTTCCCTGAAGACTCAGGGCTTCAACATTCTAGAACTGATAAGTGGACCTTCAGTGTGCAAGAATGGAGAAGCATGGGATTTGCAATATGACTTGAGCTGGGCTTATATCTCATAATACAGAGCACTATCACTAACCTCAACAGTTGACTTTTTAAATGTATCTGAACTTGCTGTTAACAGTGTTATACACTCAAGCACTAGCTTCAGGAAGCATGCTGTATTGTTAAGAAGCTTTTCTGATTTATTCTTTAACAGCATCTTGCCATCTATATGTTAGTTGCAGTTGGCCCAGAAAGGAAAAAAAAAAGAAGAAGACTCTTGGGAACGTTTTTCCATGAGCACAAGAGGATAAAAAGAAGCAGATGAAGGCTAGGAGAGTTGGTTTCAAATAATTAGTAACAGGACAAGCACTCTAATTTTTGATGGAATGAGTTATCCAATTATTTACTTAGAAATATTTATATCAGCATATGGCAACTGGTACTTTTGTAAGTCTTCAGATCTCTGACAAGTCAGATGTCCATCATAGTATCAGGTCAGATGTCTATCAGAATATCAGAGCTGATTTGTGTAAAGCTTAGTGTGAAGCATGTAGGACAGTGCCTGGCGTATACTATGAACTGAATAAATCTTTGTTATATGGAAATGAATGCCTTGGCAAGCTTTAAGATAAATGAGCTCAATTTTTTTCAAATAAGTGTTACATATGGCCCAAATCCTAATTATGGCAATAGTGGTAGAAAATGGACTTTGGACCAGGCTCCTCAAGCTGAAACATTGTCTCTGCCTCATAGGAGCTGTGTGTCCTTGCCCAAGTTACTTAACATGTCTCTTCATTAACTCTTTCACCTCTACAATGGGAATAAAAGTGGTACTACCTCATATAGTTGTTTTGAGAATTAAATTAATTAAAACAAGTAAAACACTTGCAATAGTGTCTGCACACGGTAGTCTCTCATGGATTAGCTACTATTTATCATTAATAATGTGCTTTAGATTCAATAAACCTTACTATACTTTTAAAAGATTGATCTTTGCTTCTTTAAAGCCATGTAATTGATTTCAAAGTACTCTGAATTACATTGTAAGGCAAATTCGGTGAACTACTATAATTTTTTCAAAGTCACTTTTATGCCTCATTAATATATTTTGCACTATGTCTGCTTATAGACAAGTAGTCATAGGATGTTACAATCATCTGTCACCATGGTTCTGACTACAGAGATGCATCCGTATTCATCTATACACCTCAAATGTGAGATTAGATTTGCTGCTCTGATTTATTAGAGAAAAATCTAGACTATTCATTTCCCTAGTGTTGGAAAATGTTGTTAGTTTACAAGTACATGTGTTTATATGTAATATATGTAAATGAGAGAAACACAACTAAAAATGTCTCCCGGTTATTATTCACATCTCAGTAAGATATAAACACAAAAAACTTATCATACTGTCATCGAATTTCTGAGTCAATGACTGGGAGTAGCTAAATACCACCAGAGAAAGCAGAGTAGAAACTTAAATTCTTACACGTCCTTCACTTAAACTCCTACAGTTTGCATATAGCACAGAAACATTTAAAGTTTTTGAGAATGTTTAGCATATTAAATATGGGCTTGATTGATGATGAACATATTTTATATTAAAGCTAAACACTTCCTTTAGTAGATACAGGAAAGCAAATCTGTCTATCAAAAAATTACTTTCCTCTATGTAATTTCTATAACCATGAATATGTGTTTTGTGTTATTTATATTTAATAAGACTGTGATACCTTTTTGTGAATAAGTATCTGTGAAACTGTGTATACTGATTTAAATATTTCTGTGCATAATTCAATTGAGTTCAATGATATTTAAGCATAAATGAGAGAAATAAATACACAAGGTTATAAGAAAATCCAATAATGGAAAAGTGGATTTTTTTTAACAGAATTTATATGTCCTATTTCTAGTTAGGTGTCTGACTTATTGAATGGTTTTGTAGGAATCATGTAATGTTTTCTACCTCATGTTTTCCATCTTCCAAATGGGACCTTAAGCTGTCTACCTTATGGCATTGTTGTGAGACTTTTGAGATGAATAATAAAGTTGAAAATTCTATTAATGTTCAAAACTTACTCAAAAATGCAAAGTACGTCATTGTAAACTGATATCATTTCAGATGATGCTGAAAATCCATTAAGATTTTAAAGGGGGGGTGGAGCCAAGATGGCCGAATAGGAACAGCTCTGGTCTACAGCTCCCAGCCTGAGTGACACAGAAGACGGGTGATTTCTGCATTTCTGTTTGAGGTACCGGTTTCATCTCACTAGGGAGTGCCAAACAGTGGGTGCAGGACAGTCGGTGAAGCGCACTGTGCACGAGCTGAAGCAGGGCAAGGCATTGGCTCACTCGGGAAGCGCAAGGGGTCAGGGAGTTCCCTTTCCTAGTCAAAGAAAGGGGTAACAAACGGCACCTGGAAAATAGGGTCAGTCCCACCCTAATACTGCACTTTTCCAATGGGCCTGGAAAACAGCACACTAGGAGATTGTGTCCCGCACCTCGCTCGGAGGGTCCTATGCCCATGGAGTCTCACTGATTGCTAGCACAGCAGTCTGAGATCAAACTGCAAGGCCGCAGCAAGGCTGGGGGAGGGGCGCCCGCCATTGCCCAGGCTTGCTTAGGTAAACGGCAGCCAGGAAGCTCGAACTGGGTGGAGCCCACCACAGCTCAAGGAGGCCTGCCTGCCTCTGTAGGCTCCACCTCTGGGGGCAGGGCACAGACAAACAAAAATTCAGCAGGAATCTCCGCAGACGTAAATGTCCCTGTCTCACTGACAGCTTTGAAGAGAGTAGTGGTTCTCCCAGCATGCAGCTGGAGATCTGAGAATGGACAGACTGCCTCCTAAAGTGCATCCCTCACCCCTGAGCAGCCTAACTGGGAGGCACCCCCCAGTAGGGACAGACTGACACCTCACTCGGCCGGGTACTCCTCTGAGACAAAACTTCCAGAGGAACTATCAGACAGCGGAATTTGTGGTCTCACGAAAACCCGCTGTTCTGCAGACACCGCTGCTGACACCCAGCCAAACAGGGTCTGGAGTGGACCTCTAGTAAACTCCAACAGACCTGCAGCTGAGGGTCCTGTCTGGTAGAAGGGAAACTAACAAACAGAAAGGACATCCACACCAAAAACCAATCTGTACATCACCATCATCAAAGACCAAAAGTAGATGAAACCACAAAGATGGGGAAAAAACAGAGCAGAAAAACTGGAAACTCTAAAAAGCAGAGCACCTCTCCTCCAAAGGAACACAGTTTCTCACCAGCGACGTAACAAAGCTGGATGGAGGATTACTTTGATGAGTTGAGAGAAGAAGGCTTCAGATGATCAAACTACTCTGAGCTACGGGAGGAAATTCAAAACAATAGCAAAGAAGTTAAAAACTTTGAAAAAAAATTAGACGATTGGATAACTAACTAGAATAACCAATGGAGAGAAGGGCTTAAAGGAGCTGATGGAGCTGAAAGCCAAGTATCGAGAACTATGGGAAGATTGCAGAAGCCTCAGTAGCAGATGCGATCAACTGGAAGAAAGGGTATCGCTGATGGAAGATGAAATGAATGAAATGAAGCGAGAAGGGAAGTTTAGAGAAAAAAGAATAAAAAGAAATGAACAAAGCCTCCAAGAAATTTCGGACTATGTGAAAAGACCAAACCTACGTCTGATTGGTGTACCTGAAAATGACGGGGAGAATGGAACCAAGTTGGAAAACACTCTGCAAGATATTATCCAGGAGAACTTCCCCAATCTAGCAAGGCAGGCCAACATTCAGATTCAGGAAATACAGAGAATGCCACAGAGATACTCCTCGAGAAGAGCAACTCCAAGACACATAATTGTCAGATTCACCAAAGTTGAAATGAAGGAATAAATGTTAAGGGCAGCCAGAGAGAAAGGTCGGGTTACCCACAAAGGGAAGCCCATCAGACTAACAGCTGATCTCTGGGCAGAAACTCTACAAGCCAGAAGAGAGTTGGGGCCGATATTCAACATTCTTAAAGAAAAGAATTTTCAAACCAGAATTTCATATCCAGCCAAACTAAGCTTCATAAGTGAAGGAGAAGTAAAATACTTTACAGACGAGCAAACGCTGAGTGATTTTGTCACCACCAGGCCTGCCCTAAAAGAGCTCCTGAAGGAAGCACTAAACATGGAAAGGAACAACCGGTACCAGCCACTGCAAAAACATGCCAAATTTTAAAGACCATCGAGGCTAGGAAGAAACTGCATCAACTAACCAGCAAAATAACCAACTAACATCATAATGACAGGATCAGATTCACACATAACAATATTAACTTTAAATGTAAATGGGCTAAATGCTCCAATTAAAAGACACAGACTGGCAAACTGGATAAGGAGTCAGGACCCATCAGTGTGCTGTATTCAGGAAACCCATCTTACATGCAGAGACACACATAGACTCAAAATAAAGGGATGGAGGAAGATCTATCAAGCAAATGGAAAACAAAAAAAGGCAGGGGTTGCAATCTTAGTCTCTGAAAAATAGACTTTAAGCCAATAAAGATCAAAAGAGACAAAGAAGGCCATTACATAATGGTAAAGGGATCAATTCAACAAGAAGAGCTAACTATCCTAAATATATATGCACCCAACACAGGAGCACCCAGATTCATAAAGCAAGTCCTGAGTGACCTACAAAGGCACTTAAACTCCCACACAATAATAATGGGAGATTTTAACACCCCACTGTCAACATTAGACAGATCAACGAGACAGAAAGTTAACAAGGATATCCAGGAATTGAACTCAGTTCTGCACAAAGTGGACCTAATAGACATCTACAGAACTCTCCACCCCAAATCAAGACAATATACATTTTTTTCAGCACCACACCACACCTATTCCAAAATTGACCACATAGTTGGAAGTAAAGCTCTCCTCAGCAAATGTAAAAGAACAGAAATTATAACAAACTGTCTCTCAGACCACAGTGCAATCAAACTAGAACTCAGGATTAAGAAACTCACTCAAAACCGCTCAACTACATGGAAACTGAACAACCTGCTCCTGAATGACTATTGGGTACATAATGAAATGAAGGCAGAAATAAAGATGTTCTTTGAAACCAACGAGAACAAAGACACAACATACCAGAATCTCTGGGACACATTCAAAGCAGTGTGTAAAGGGAAATTTATAGCACTAAATGCCCACAAGAGAAAGCAGGAAAGATCCAAAATTGACACCCTAACATCACAATTAAAAGAACTAGAAAAGCAAGAGCAAACACATTCAAAAGTTAGCAGAAGGCTAGAAATAACTAAAATCAGAGCAGAACTGAAGGAAATAGAGACACAAAAAACCCTTAAAAAAATTAATGAATCCAGGAGCTGGTTTTTTGAAAAGATCAACAAAATTGACAGACCGCTAGCAAGACTAATAAAGAAGAAAAGAGAGAAGAATCAAATAGAGGCAATAAAAAATGAAAAAGGGGATATCACCACCGATCCCACAGAAATACAATCTACCATCAGAGAATACTACAAACACCTCTATGCAAATAAACTAGAAAATCTAGAAGAAATGGATAAATTCCTCGACAAATACACCCTCCCAAGACTAAACCAGGAAGAAGTTGAATCTCTGAATAGACCAATAACAGGTTCTGAAATTGTGGCAATAATCAATAGCTTACCAACCAAAAAGAGTCCAGGACCTGATGGATTCACAGCCGAATTCTACCAGAGGTACAAGGAGGAACTGGTACCATTCCTTCTGAAACTATTCCTATCAATAGAAAAAGAGGGAATCCTCCCTAACACATTTTATGAAGCCAGCATAGTCCTGATACCAAAGCCTGGCAGAGGCATAACCAAAAAAGAGAATTTCAGACCAATATCCTTGATGAACATTGATGCAAAAATCCTCAATAAAATACTGGCAAACCGAATCCAGCAGCACATCAAAAAGCTTATCCACCATAATCAAGTGGGCTTCATCCCTGGGATACAAGGCTGGTTCAACATATGCAAATCAATAAATGTAATCCAGCATATAAACAGAACCAAAGACAAAAACCACATGATTATCTCAATAGATGCAGAAAAGGCCTTTGACAAAATTCAACAACGCTTCATGCTAAAAACTCTCAATAAATTAGGTATTGATGGGACGTATCTCAAAATAATAAGAGCTATCTATGACAAACCCACAGCCAATATCATACTGAATGGGCAAAAACTGGAAGCATTCCCTT
Source organism: Nomascus leucogenys (assembly GCF_006542625.1). Taxonomy (NCBI): domain Eukaryota; kingdom Metazoa; phylum Chordata; class Mammalia; order Primates; family Hylobatidae; genus Nomascus; species Nomascus leucogenys. Next base: position 36,036,063 of record NC_044389.1, read on the forward strand.
TGAAAACTGGCACAAGACAGGGATGCCCTCTCTCACCACCCCTATTCAACATAGTGCTGGAAGTTCTGGCCAGAGCAATCAGGCAGGAGAAGGAAATAAAGGGTATTCAATTAGGAAAAGAGGAAGTCAAATTGTCCCTGTTTGCAGATGACATGATTGTATATCTAGAAAACCCCATCATCTCAGCCCAAAATCTCCTTAAGCTGATTAGCAACTTCAGCAAAGTCTCAGGATACAAAATCAATGTACAAAAATCACAAGCATTCTTGTACACCAATCACAGACAAACAGAGAGCCAAATCATGAGTGAACTCCCATTCACAATTGCTTCAAAGAGAATAAAATACCTAGGAATCCAACTTACAAGGGATGTGAAGGACCTCTTCAAGGAGAACTACAAACCACTGCTCAATGAAATAAAAGAGGATACAAACAAATGGAAGAACATTCCATGCTCATGGGTTGGAAGAATCAATATCGTGAAAATGGCCATACTGCCCAAGGTAATTTATAGATTCAATGCCATCCCCATCAAGCTACCAATGACTTTCTTCACAGAATTGGAAAAAACTACTTTAAAGTTCATATGGAACCAAAAAAGAGCCCGCATCGCCAAGTCAATCCTAAGCCAAAAGAACAAAGCTGGAGGCATCACGCTACCTGACTTCAAACTATACTACAAGGCTACAGTAACCAAAACAGCATGGTACTGGTACCACAACAGAGACATAGATCAATGGAACAGATCAGAGCCCTCAGAAATGATGCCGCATATCTACAACTATCTGATCTTTGACAAACCTGACAAAAACAAGAAATGGGGAAAGGATTCCCTATTCAATAAATGGTGTTGGGAAAACTGGCTAGCCATATGTAGAAAGCTGAAACTGGATCCCTCCCTTACACCTTATACAAAGATTAATTCAAGATGGATTAAAGACTTAAATGTTAGACCTAAAACCATTAAACTCCTACAAGAAAACCTAGGCAATACCATTCAGGACATAGGCGTGGGCAAGGACTTCATGTCTAAAACACCAAAAGCAATGGCAACAAAAGCCAAAATTGACAAATGGGATCTAATTAAACTAAAGAGCTTCTGCACAGCAAAAGAAACTACCATCAGAGTGAACAGGCAACCTACAGAATGGGAGAAAATTTTTGCAAGCTAGTCATCTGACAAAGGGCTAATATCCAGAATCTACTATGAACTCAAACAAATTTACAAGAAAGAAACAACCCCATCAAAAAGTGGACAAAGGACATGAACAGACACTTCTCAAAAGAAGACATTTATGCAGCCAAAAAACACATGAAGAAATGCTCATCATCACTGGCCATCAGAGAAATGCAAATCAAAACCACAGTGAGATACCATCTCACACCAGTTAGAATGGCCACCATTGAAAAGTCAGGAAACAACAGGTGCTGGAGAGGATGTGGAGAAATAGGAACACTTTTACACTGTTGGTGGGACTGTAAACTAGTTCAACCATTGTGGAAGTCAGTGTGGTGATTCCTTAGGGATCTAGAACTAGAAATACCATTTGACCCAGCCATCCCATTACTGGGTATATACCCAAAGGACTATAAATCATGCTGCTATAAAGACACATGCACACGTATGTTTATTGCAGCACTATTCACAATAGCAAAGAGTTGGAACCAACCCAAATGTCCAACAACAATAGACTGGATTAAGAAAATGTGGCACATATACACCATGGAATACTATGCAGCCATAAAAAATGATGAATTCATGTCCTTTGTAGGGACATGGATGAAACTGGAAAACATCATTTTCAGCAAACTATCGCAAGGACAAAAAACCGAACACCGCATGTTCTCACTCATAGGTGGGAATTGAACAATGAGAACTCATGGACACAGGAAGGGGAACATCACACTCCAGGGACTGCTGTGTGGTGGGGGGAGGGGGGAAGGACAGCATTAGGAGATATACCTAATGCTAAATGACGAATTAATGGGTGCAGCACACCAACATGGCACATGGATACATATGTAACAAACCTGCACATTGTGCACATGTACCCTAAAACCTGAAGTATAATAATAAAAAAATTAAAAAAAAGATTTTAAAGAAGTTTGGATTTTTCTACAGTATTGGCATTTTTATGCTTTGTGAATTTTGAAAATATATTTGTCATCAAAGACAAAAAAAAACACCCTAAAACATAAAAAAAATAGACTTGGCCTCCTGTGTGGTGATGCTATAGTAATATTCATATCTTTTCGTAGAAAAAAAACTTCTAATTTGTCTGACTCTTTTTAAAATACAGGTCAAATCCATTAAGCTGACAATAAATAAGGCAGCTCATAATCTCTGTGCAGTCCTGATGGAATTTTGGGTGGCATGAGAACTCTAGTTAGTTTATAATGCTAGAACAATATTAGACCAAAGTTACTGCCAATAGCTGACCATCTCTCAGTGAAATCTATATGATTCAACAACAATATGAAAGACAAAAACATTTTAATAGTAATTTACTCTTTTCACTGAATAAACTTATTTCTTTGTTAATGTATTTATTTGACAGACAAAGGTGATATGCAAGGAATCTCTTCATGCAATCATGAAAATGAAAAATAAACTTGAAAGCTAGAATCATAGCTATTAGAGCTGGGAGAGACCTAAGAGATTATCTACATCAACCTCCTCTTTTGAATGACGTGAAATCAAGGCCAAGAGAATTTCTGCAAGGTTATACAGTGGATTTTAGATAGTGGAGGAACAGAATCTAGGAGCCCTAGTATGCAGTCCGGTCTTTTCTCCACTATTCTAACCTGAGTTATGCAGGTTCAGTAGGCAGGATCATTGCAGACCTACAAGTCACTAAAGTTAAATGACTACTGCCAAACTAGTTTCTCCTAGTAGTTATAAATATGCTAAACCAAACAGCATCTCCAATAATTGTTGTAACTTTAGCAATGAAACTGGGAACTCCCTTTCACTTCTGAGTTCCAGAAGTGACACAAGGGATTTCCCCAACATCAGCTGTGATTCTTTTTACGTGACAAAAACTAGCCCCAATTTCTATTATGTTCTAAATCTTTTCCTCAATAGACCTAAATATACTATTAGCAATTGCAGTACTATTCATTCTAGTAGGAGGTTGAGGAGTACTCAAACACAATAAAAAATTCTAGTCTATTCATCAGTTACCCACATAGGTTGAGTAATCGCAATTTTAATTTACATCCCCACCATCACTCTCAAATCTACTAATTTACCTAATATTAACAGTAACCATATTTATACTACTCATTGCAAATATAAGTAACACAACATTATCACTATCCTATATGTGAAATAAATGACCATCACTAACATCTATAATCCTTATTATTCTACTATCCCTAGGAGAACTGCCCCTGCTAACAGGATTTTTACCCAAATGAGCTATCATTCAAGAAATAACAAAATAATAGCCTCATTATACCTACATTCACTGCTATCATAGCTCTTCTCAACCTGTACTTTTATATACATCTAATTTATTCCACGTCACTAATGATGTTCCCAACAACTAATAACATTAAAATTGCGATTTTAAAACATAAAACATCCTCCTCCTGCCACCATTCATTATTACCTCAGCCGTATTCCTGCCAATCTCACCAATATTTTAAATATTAAACTAGAAACTTATGTTAAATCAGACCAAGAATCCTCAAAGCCCTAAGTAAATTATACTTAATTTCTGTAATTCAATAATAAGAATTGCAAGATCTTACCTCACATCAATTGGATGCAAAAAAAAAAAAAATGAAGTAAGCTAAACTTACATGGTGTTCTGCAAAGTATATTGTTGGACCAAACCAGTTTTATGATTAAGACAACAACCTACTTAAAACTATATTCAACTATACCTAAGGAAACAGAAGATGAATTGAGTGTAGGCAAAGCTACTAAGCTAGTTAAATAGGCAGATCATAATACTTCATGGGAAGTTTACCCCCCAAATTCATACCTTATTCCATCCTTTTCTCACTTTCCCCACAGTTATAATTTTTTTAAATTTTGAAGTAATTTAAAGCCTTAATATGATAGAAATAAAATATCCACACCATATTTTAAAATAAGGCAGCAAAATATTTCAAGCCTTATTAAAACACTGAATATCTGTTTTACTCTTTACTTTTTCAGAATATCTGTTTTATAAAAAAAAACTATAGAAGCCCACTAAAATGCAAAAAATAAACAAGTTTTGATTAAGCCACTTTTGTAAATGCTTACAGTTAACGCTCTTTTACAGGTTTCAATATATTCCTTGCCTTAAGGTTTTAACTATGACTAAAAGAAATGAGGAAGATAGCCTGTAATCCTAGCACTTTGGGAGGCCGAGGCGGGTGGATCACTTGAGGTCAGGAGTTCGAGACCAGCCTGGCCAACAGCGCAAAACTCCGTCTCTGCAAAAATAGAAAAATTAACCAGGCATAGTGGTGCGCGCCTGTAGGCCCAGCTACTCAGGAGACTGAGGCAGGAGAATCACTTGAACCCAGGAGGCAGAGGTTGCAGTGAGCTGACATCGCACCACTGCACTCCAACCTGGGTGGCAGAGCGAGACTCCATCTCAAAAAAAAAAAAGTGTAAAGCATATTATTATAAACTGATTTCAGCACAGACAATGCCACCCATTTGTTAAGATTGTACAGAAGATTTTATATAATGTTAGCATTTTTATCCTTAGTGTTTGTCCTATATTGATAATCTTTAGGAAAAGTGGATTCAGAGGTTAAACGAACAGGCTAGAATTCACTATGAGAAAAGGGGAAATTTAAAAATGGAGAGGAAAAATAAACAATCTAAGAATAAAGAAGAAACTACTGGAAAGACAAATACTAAACTACTTGATGAAAAATAGCTGGAATTCAGAACAAAGGTTACTTTTTAAGAAGTAAAGAAAATGGATTATTCACCACCTTTGAAAAAGATTAAAGAAACATGACACATACTGATGGGCGAGAGCACACAATTGTACCAACTTAACACAACTATTTTTAATTTTATTTTCTAATTATTGTATATATGAATGCATATATTTCACAAATTGACATAGTAGCATTATAAAATTATGTATTTCTCCACCTTAAATTATATATTTATGATGATATTTTTTATATAATCATCAGTTTTGATGTCTATGATACATCAAATAGTTAAGCCACAGAGACCTAACCCAGAACATTAGGCTGGCCTGTTATCAATTATATTTAATATCAGGATCAGGAACCATAAGTATGGCATCCTGCCCTTCCCCACTCCATGCACGCATGAACACCCTGTGACCACTTGTCATTTCCCCTATTTTGTTCCTTACCAATAATGTGTGTGATTTCTCCCCCTTTACCCCATACCACTCTCTCCTCCACTGGTTTAACATCTCTTTAGCACCCTCTTTCCCAGCTGGTTTCATGGAGTCCTCCTTGTTCCCTTTCATTAAAGTGCTCCTGTATCTTCAGCCTCTCCGCAGAATGCTTCCACATCATCTTACTAAAGTCTGGATGTCACCATCTAAAACATCACTTTGTTTTAGCCATCTCAAGGGATTGTTTCTTCTGCCTGGCTTTAATACTAAGTCAGAATTCTTTCAACTCCCAACTACAAGCTTTCAAATACTTGTGTAGTCTTCCAACCATTTTTGCTGTTGCAACCTACTCATCTGACAAAGGGCTAATATCCAGAATCTACAATGAACTCAAACAAATTTACAGGAAAAAAACAAACAACCCCATCAAAAAGTGGGCGAAGGACATGAACAGACACTTATCAAAAGAAGACATTTATGCAGCCAAAAAACACATGAAAAAATGCTCATCATCACTGGCCATCAGAGAAATGCAAATCAAAACCATAATGAGATACCATCTTACACCAGTTAGAATGGTGATCATTAAAAAGTCAGGAAACAACAGGTGCTGGAGAGGATGTGGAGAAATAGGAACACTTTTACACTGTTGGTGGGACTGTAAACTAGTTCAACCATTGTGGAAGTCAGTGTGGCGATTCCTCAGGGGTCTAGAAATAGAAATACCATTTGACCCAGCCATCCCATTACTGGGTATATACCCAAAGGACTATAAATCATGCTGCTTTAAAGACACATGCACACGTATGTTTATTTCGGCACTATTCACAATAGCAAAGACTTGGAACCAACCCAAATGTCCAACAACAATAGACTGGATTAAGAACATGTGGCACATATACACCATGGAATACTATGCAGCCATAAAAAATGATGAGTTCATGTCCTTTGTAGGGACATGGATGAAACTGGAAAACATCATTCTCAGTAAACTAACGCAAGGACAAAAAACCAAACACCGCATGTTCTCACTCATAGGTGGGAATTGAACAATGAGAACACATGGACACAGGAAGGGGAACATCACACTCTGGGGCCTGTTGTGGGGTGGGGGGAGGGGGGAGGGACAGTGTTAGGAGATATACCTGATGCTAAATGACAAGTTAATGGGTGCAGCACACCAACATGGCACATGGATACATATGTAGCAAACCTGCACATTGTGCACATGTACCCTAAAACTTAAAGTATAATAATAATAAAAACTCAAAAAAAAAGAAAATGCCAAAAGCAATTGCAACAAAAGCAAAAATTGACAAATAGCATCTACTTGAACTAAACAGCTTCTGTACAGCAAAAGAAACTATTATCAGAGCTAACAACCTACAGAATGGGAGAAAATTTTTGCAATCTATCTAGCTGACAAAGGTCTAATACCCAGAGCCTACAAGGAACTTAAACAAATTTAAAAGAAAAAAAACAAACAACTCCTTAAAAAGTGAGTAAAGGACATGAACAGACAGTTCTCAAAAGAAGACATACATGCAGTCAACAAACGTATGAAAAAAAGCTCAACATCACTGATCATTAGAGAAAAGCAAATCAAAACCACAATGAGATACCATCTCATGCCAGTCAGAATGGCTGTTATTAAAAAGTCAAGAAACAACAGACACTGGTGAGGTTGCAGAGAAAAAGGAATGCTTTTACACTGTTTGTTGGAGTATAAATTGATTGATTCAACCATTGTGGAAGACAGCGTGGCAGTTCGTCAAGGATCTAGAGGCAGAAATGCAATTTGACCCAGCAATCCCATTACTGGGTATATACCCAAAGGAATATAAATCATTCTATTCCAAAGTACACATAACACGTATGTTCATTGCAGCCCTATTCCCAATAGCAAAGACACAGAATCAACCCAAATGCCTATTAAATACAGAGTGGAGAAAGAAAAGGTGGTACATATACACTGGAATACTATGCAGCCATAAAAAGGAATAATATCATGTCCTTTGCAGGAACAATGGTGGAGTTGGAAGCCATATTCGTAGCAAACTAATGCAGGAACACAAAACCAAACACTGCATGTTCTCACTTATAAGTGGGAGCTGAATGATGCGAACGCACGGACACACATAAGGGGAAACACCACACTTGGACCTGTTGGAGGGTGGGGCATGGGAGGAGGGAAGAACAGCTGATGGATTCTGGGCTTAAGACCTAAGCAATGGGTTGTTCTGTGCAGCAAACCACTATTACACGTGTTTACCTATGTAACAAACCTGCATATCTCACACATCTACCCCTGAACGTAAAAGTTGAAGAAAAAAAAGTTTTATTTTGTTTTTTAATCGACAAGAAAGAAACTCATTTCAAATATAGCTACATAGATAAGTTGAAAATAAAAGGATGGAAAAAGATAAATCATAAAAACGATTTTAAAAAGGAATAGCTGTATTGGTATCAGAATATGTAAATTTCAAAACAAAGAAACCTACTAGGGCCAAAGAGGCACATAGATACTTCTAAAAGGATCAATCTACCAATAATATTTAGCGATTCTAAATGTTCATACACCAAACAACAGAGCTTCAAAATATTTGAAGCAAAAACTGAGAGAAGTAAAAAGAGATAAAGAAAAATGTACAATGTAGTTGGCAAGTTCAACATCCTCTGATTTCAATAATTGATAGAATTACCTGGCAGAAAATCAGCAAGGATACAGATCTAAACAACACTATCAACTAATAGGGTCCAATTGACATTTATAAAACACTTCACTCAACAGCAAGATACACTTTTTTTTTCAAGCACACATGTAAAAGTTCTCAAGATAGACATATTCTGGATTATTATCCTCAACACATTTAAACAAATTAAAATCATACAAAGTAGGTGCTCTGTCTCCAATGGAGTAAAACTGGGAACCCATTATAGAAAGATAAAGGGAAAAATCAATACTTTAAGTTTCTACTACAAGAAACAAGCAAATGAGAGCAAAATAAATGTAAAGTAGGAGTAGGAAGGAAATAATAAAGAACAAAATCAATCTAGATAAAAACCTCTGTTAATAAATTTGCAAACGGGGGTGGAGCCAAGATGGCCAAATAGGAACAGCTCCGGTCTACAGCTCCCAGCCTGAGCGACACAGAAGACGGGTGATTTCTGCATTTCTGTTTGAGGTACCGGTTTCACCTCACTAGGGAGTGCCAAAGAGTGGGTGCAGGACAGTCGGTGAAGTGCACTGTGCGCGAGCCGAAGCAGGGCAAGGCACTGCCTCACTCGGGAAGCGCAAGGGGTCAGAGAGTTCCCTTTCCTAGTCAAAAAAAGGGGTAACAGACGGCACCTGGAATATCGGGTCAGTCCCACCCTAATACTGCGCTTTTCCAACGGGCCTGGAAAACGGCACACCAGGAGATTGTGTCCCGCATCTGGCTTGGCGGGTCCTATGCCCACGGAGTTTCACTGATTGCTAGCACAGCAGTCTGAGATCAAGCTGCAAGGCGGCAGCGAGGCTGGGGTAGGGGCGCCTGCCATTGCCCAGGCTTGCTTAGGTAAACAAAGCAGCCAGGAAGCTCGAACTGGGTGGAGCCCACCACAGCTCAAGGAGGCCTGCCTGCCTCTGTAGGCTCCACCTCTGGGGGCAGGGCACAGACAAACAAAAAGGCAGCAGGAACCTCCACAGACTTAAATGTCCCTGTCTGACTGACAGCTTTGAAGAGAGTAGTGGTTCTCCCAGCATGCAGCTGGAGATCTGAGAATGGACAGACTGACTCCTAAAGTGCGTCCCTCACCCCTGAGCAGCCTAACTGGGAGGCACCCCCCCAGTAGGGACAGACTGACACCTCACTCAGCCGGGGACTCCTCTGAGACAAAACTTCCAGGAAATATCAGACAGCTGAATTTGTGGTCTCACAAAAATCCGCTGTTCTGCAGCCACCGCTGCTGACACCCAGCCAAACAGGGTCTGGAGTGGACCTCCAGTAAACTCCAACAGACCTGCAGCTGAGGGTCCTGTCTGGTAGAAGGAAAAGTAACAAATAGAAAGGACATCCACACCAAAAACCCATCTGTACATCACCATCATCAAAGACCAAAAGTAGATAAAACCACAACGATAGGGAAAAAACAGAGCAGAAAAACTGGAAACTCTAAAAAGCAGAGCACCTCTCCTCCTCCAAAGGAACGCAGTTCCTCACCAGCAACGGAACAAAGCTGGATGGAGGATGACTTTGACGAGTTGAGAGAAGAAGTCTTCAGACGATCAAACTACTCTGAGCTACGGGAGGAAATTCAAAACAATAGCAAAGAAGTTAAAAACTTTGAAAAAAAAATTAGACGATTGGATAACTAACTAGAATAACCAATGGAGAGAAGGGCTTAAAGGAGCTGATGGAGCTGAAAGCCAAGTTTCAAGAACTATGGGAAGATTGCAGAAGCCTCAGTAGCAGATGCGACCAACTGGAAGAAAGGGTATCACTGATGGAAGATGAAATGAATGAAATGAAGCGAGAAGGGAAGTTTAGAGAAAAAAGAATAAAAAGAAATGAACAAAGCCTCCAAGAAATTTCGGGCTATGTGAAAAGACCAAACCTACATCTGATTGGTGTACCTGAAAATGACGGGGAGAATGGAACCAAGCTGGAAAACACTCTGCAAAATATTATCCAGGAGAACTTCCCCAATCTAGCAAGGCAGGCCAACATTCAGATTCAGGAAATACAGAGAATACCACAAAGATACTCCTCGAGAAGAGCAACTCCAAGACACATAATTGTCAGATTCGCCAAAGATGAAATGAAGGAAAAAATGTTAAGGGCAGCCAGAGAGAAAGGTCGGGTTACCCACAAAGGGAAGCCCATCAGACTAACAGCTGATCTCTCAGCAGAAACTCTACAAGCCAGAAGAGAGTTGGGGCCGATATTCAAGATTCTTAAAGAAAAGAATTTTCAAACCAGAATTTCATATCCAGCCAAACTAAGCTTCATAAGTGAAGGAGAAGTAAAATACTTTAGAGACAAGCAAACGCTGAGTGATTTTGTCACCACCAGGCCTGCCCTAAAAGAGCTCCTGAAGGAAGCACTAAACATGGAAAGGAACAACTGGCACCAGCCACTGCAAAAACATGCCAAATTTTAAAGACCATCGAGGCTAGGAAGAAACTGCATCAACTAACGAGCAAAATAACCAACTAACATCATAATGACAGGATCAGATTCACACATAACAATATTAACTTTAAATGTAAATGGGCTAAATGCTCCAATTAAAAGACACAGACTGGCAAACTGGATAAGGAGTCAGGACCCATCAGTGTGCTGTATTCAGGAAACCCATCTCACGTGCAGAGACACACATAGACTCAAAATAAAGGGATGGAGGAAGATCTATCAAGCAAATGGAAAACCAAAAAAGGCAGGGGTTGCAATCCTAGTCTCTGATAAAATAGACTTTAAACCAACAAAGATCAAAAGAGACAAAGAAGGCCATTACATAATGGTAAAGGGATCAATTCAACAAGAAGAGCTAACTATCCTAAATATATATGCACCAAACACAGGAGCACCCAGATTCATAAAGCAAGTCCTGAGTGACCCACAAAGTGGCTTAAACTCCCACACAATAATAATGGGAGATTTTAACACCCCACTGTCAACATTAGACAGATCAACGAGACAGAAAGTTAACAAGGATATCCAGGAATTGAACTCAGCTCTGCACAAAGTGGACCTAATAGACATCTACAGAACTCTCCACCCCAAATCAAGAGAATATACATTTTTTTCAGCACCACACCACACCTATTCCAAAATTGACCACATAGTTGGAAGTAAAGCTCTCCTCAGCAAATGTAAAAGAACAGAAATTATAACAAACTGTCTCTCAGACCACAGTGCAATCAAACTAGAACTCAGGATTAAGAAACTCACTCAAAACCGCTCTACTACATGGAAACTGAACAACCTGCTCCTGAATGACTGTTGGGTACATAATGAAATGAAGGCAGAAATAAAGATGTTCTTTGAAACCAACGAGAACAAAGACACAACATACCAGAATCTCTGGGACACATTCAAAGCAGTGTGTAAAGGGAAATTTATAGCACTAAATGCCCACAAGAGAAAGCAGGAAAGATCCAAAATTGACACCCTAACATCACAATTAAAAGAACTAGAAAAGCAAGAGCAAACACATTCAAAAGTTAGCAGAAGGCTAGAAATAACTAAAATCAGAGCAGAACTGAAGGAAATAGAGACACAAAAAACCCTTAAAAAAATTAATGAATCCAGGAGCTGGTTTTTTGAAAAGATCAACAAAATTGATAGACCGCTAGCAAGACTAATAAAGAAGAAAAGAGAGAAGAATCAAATAGAGGCAATAAAAAATGAAAAAGGGGATATCACCACCGATCCCACAGAAATACAATCTACCATCAGAGAATACTACAAACACCTCTATGCAAATAAACTAGAAAATCTAGAAGAAATGGATAAATTCCTCGACAAATACACCCTCCCAAGACTAAACCAGGAAGAAGTTGAATCTCTGAATAGACCAATAACAGGTTCTGAAATTGTGGCAATAATCAATAGCTTACCAACCAAAAAGAGTCCAGGACCTGATGGATTCACAGTCGAATTCTACCAGAGGTACAAGGAGGAACTGGTACCATTCCTTCTGAAACTATTCCAATCAATAGAAAAAGAGGGAATCCTCCCTAACACATTTTATGAAGTCAGCATCGTCCTGATACCAAAGCCTGGCAGAGACATAACCAAAAAAGAGAATTTCAGACCAATATCCTTGATGAACATTGATGCAAAAATCCTCAATAAAATACTGGCAAACCGAATCCAGCAGCACATCAAAAAGCTTATCCACCATAATCAAGTGGGCTTCATCCCTGGGATGCAAGGCTGGTTCAACATATGCAAATCAATAAATGTAATCCAGCATATAAACAGAACCAAAGACAAAAACCACATGATTATCTCAATAGATGCAGAAAAGGCCTTTGACAAAATTCAACAACCCTTCATGCTAAAAACTCTCAATAAATTAGATATTGATGGGATGTATCTCAAAATAATAAGAGCTATCTATGACAAACCCATAGCCAATATCATACTGAATGGGCAAAAACTGGAAGCATTCCCTTTGAAAACTGGCACAAGACAGGGATGCCCTCTCTCACCGCCCCTATTCAACATAGTGCTGGAAGTTCTGGCCAGAGCAATCAGGCAGGAGAAGGAAATAAAAGGTATTCAATTAGGAAAAGAGGAAGTCAAATTGTCCCTGTTTGCAGATGACATGATTGTATATCTAGAAAACCCCATCATCTCAGCCCAAAATCTCCTTAAGCTGATTAGCAACTTCAGCGAAGTCTCAGGATACAAAATTAATGTACAAAAATCACAAGCATTCTTGTACACCAATCACAGACAGAGAGCCAAATCATGAGTGAACTCCCATTCACAATTGCTTCAAAGAGAATAAAATACCTAGGAATCCAACTTACAAGGGATGCGAAGGACCTCTTCAAGGAGAACTACAAACCACTGCTCAATGAAATAAAAGAGGATACAAACAAATGGAAGAACATTCCATGCTCATGGGTTGGAAGAATCAATATCGTGAAAATGGCCATACTGCCCAAGGTAATTTATAGATTCAATGCCATCCCCATCAAGCTACCAATGACTTTCTTCACAGAATTGGAAAAAACTACTTTATGGAACCAAAAAAGAGCCCGCATCGCCAAGTCAATCCTAAGCCAAAAGAACAAAGCTGGAGGCATCACGCTGCCTGACTTCAAACTATACTACAAGGCTACAGTAACCAAAACAGCATGGTATTATTACACAACAGAGATATAGATCAATGGAACAGAACAGAGCCCTCAGAAATGATGCCACATATCTACAACTATCTGATCTTTGACAAACCTGACAAAAACAAGAAATGGGGAAAGGATTCCCTATTTAATAAATGGTGCTGGGAAAACTGGCTAGCCATATGTAGAAAGCTGAAACTGGATCCCTTCCTTACACCTTATACAAAGATTAATTCAAGATGGATTAAAGACTTAAATGTTAGACCTAAAACCATTAAACTCCTACAAGAAAACCTAGGCAATACCATTCAGGACATAGGTGTGGGCAAGGACTTCATGTCTAAAACACCAAAAGCAATGGCAACAAAAGCCAAAATTGACAAATGGGATCTAATTAAACTAAAGAGCTTCTGCACAGCAAAAGAAACTACCATCAGAGTGAACAGGCAACCTACAGAATGGGAGAAAATTTTTGCAAGCTAGTCATCTGACAAAGGGCTAATATCCAGAATCTACTATGAACTCAAACAAATTTACAAGAAAGAAACAAACAACCCCATCGGAAAGTGGGCTAAGGACATGAACAGCCACTTCTCAAAAGAAGACATTTATGCAGCCAAAAAACACATGAAAAAATGCTCATCATCACTGGCCATCAGAGAAATGCAAATCAAAACCACAGTGAGATACCATCTCACACCAGTTAGAATGGCCACCATTGAAAAGTCAGGAAACAACAGGTGCTGGAGAGGATGTGGAGAAATAGGAACACTTTTACACTGTTGGTGGGACTGTAAACTAGTTCAACCATTGTGGAAGTCAGTGTGGCGATTCCTCAGGGATCTAGAACTAGAAATACCATTTGACCCAGCCATCCCATTACTGGGTATATACCCAAAGGACTATAAATCATGCTGCTATAAAGACACATGCACATGTATGTTTATTGCAGCACTATTCACAATAGCAAAGAATTGGAACCAACCCAAATGTCCAACAACGATAGACTGGATTAAGAAAATGTGGCGCATATACACCATGGAATACTATGCAGCCATAAAAAATGATGAGTTCATATCCTTTGTAGAGACATGGATGAAACTGGAAAACATCATTCTTAGTAAACTATCGCAAGGATAAAAAACCAAATACGGCATATTCTCACTCATAGGTGGGAATTGAACAATGAGAACTCATGGACACAGGAAGGGGAACATCCCACTCCAGGGACTGTTGTGGGGTGGGGGGATGGGGAGGGACAGCATTAGGAGATATACCTAATGCTAAATGACGAGTTAATGGGTGCAGGAAATCAACATGGCACATGGATACATATGTAACAAACCTGCACATTTTGCACATGTACCCTAAAACCTAAAGTATAATAAAAAAAAAATAAATAAATAAATAAATAAATTTGCAAACAAAGAAACAACAGAGAAAAACTAGTGACAAAAAAACTGTTTAAGAGAAAATCAATAATAACATTGATAAACTTCTGGAAAGACTGAGAAAGATTAAAATAGAGAAGATTGAGATCACCAGGATCAGGAATGAAATGATGGAATATTACAAAAGAGCTAGCAGCCCTCAAATGTTAATTAAGGAATACCAGAAATGAGTTTACATTAATAAATTTAACAACTTAGAAGAGATGGACAAATTCCTTGAAAACCACAAGCTACCAAAACTCAGCAAAGATAATATAGATAACTTAAATATTCCTACTACTAAATAAATTGAATTTGTAATTAAAATTCTATTAAAAAAATTCAGGCATGAATGGTTTCTCTGGAGAATTTTTCAAAATATTCAAATAATTAACACCAATTTTACATGATCCCTTCCAATAAAAAACAGATGAAAGGAAAACATTTTCTAATTCATTTGATGAGGACAGTATTATCCTGATACTAAAATCAGAGCAACAAAAATAGGAAGCAGCAGACAAATATCTCTCATTAATTTAGACACAAGATTCTAAACAAAACTTTAGCGAATTGAATCCAATAGTATTTAAAAAGAATATGCCATGATGAAATGGAATTTATTCCAGGTATGCAAGGATGTTTCAATATTTGAAAATCAATTAATGTAATACACCATATTAACAAGCTAAAGAAGGAAAAATATATAATCATGTCAATTGACACAGAAAATGCTTCAACAAAATTTGACATCAATCACACCCACTAGATAGTCCATAGTCCCAGATACTTCAGAGGCTGAGGCAGAAGAATCACTTGAACCTGGGAGGTGGAGGCTGCAGTGAGATGATATTATGTCACTGTACTGTAGCCTGGGGGATGCAATGAGACCCTGTCTCAAAAAAAGAAAAAATTCACATGCAACCAAAAAAGAGCCCAAATAGCCAAAACAATCCTAAGCAAAAGGAACAAAGCTGGAGGCATTATGCTACCTGACTTCGAACTATACTGCATGGCTATAGTAACTAAAACAGCATGGTATTGGTACAAAAACAGACACACCAATGGAACAGAATAGAGAACTCACAAATAAGACTGCATACTTACAAAGATCTGGTCTTTGACAAACCTGACGAAAACAAGCAATGGGGAAAGGATTCCCTATTTAATAAGTGGTGCTGGGAGAACTGGCTAACCATATGCAGAAAATTGAAACTGGCCCCTTCCTTGCACCTTACAGAAAAATTAACTCGAGATGGATTAAAGATTTAAATGTTAACCCCCAAACCATAAAAACCTTAGAAGAAAATCTAGGCAATACCATTCAGGACATAGGCACAGGCAAAGATTTCATTATAAAAACTCCAAAAACAATTGCAACAAAAGCAAAAATTGACAAATGGGATTTAATTAAATTATAAAGATACATGCATGTGTATGTTCATTGCCACACTATCCACAATGGCCCAAAGACATGGAATCAACTCAAATACCCATTAATGATAGACTGGTTAAAAAAAATGTGGTACATATACAACATGGAATACTATGCAGCCATAAAAAAGAATGAGATAATTTCCTTTGCAGGGACATGAATGAAGCTGGAAGCCATTATCCTCAGCAAACTAATGCAGGAACAGAAAAATCAAACACTGCATATTATCACTTATAAGTGGGAATGGAAATATGGAAACACATGGACATATAGTGGGAAACACACACGGGGGCCTGTCAGGGGTGGTGGGTGGAAGGAGAGCATCGGGAAGAATGGCTAATGGATGCTGGGCTTGACATCTAGGTAATGGGCTGATTGTTCATCAAACCACCATGGCACACATTTACCTCAGTAACAAACCTGCACGTCCTGCATATGTACCCCAGAACATAAAATAAATGTTGAAGAAAAAAAGTTGATGATATACATGTAACGAGCAGATCTTAATGATGTTTGTTTTACTGTCTTAACCTTAAAGTGCATCATAGGAATATCATAGGAACTGAACAAATATCTGTGGAATGCCATGACGTTTACCACATTAGGCTTCTCTGAAACACCATAACACAATAGGGTCTGAGCTACTATGTGCAATGACTCCTAATCTATGTTCTATTTCCCACTTCTTCATTCACAACATGACAATACTTACTTGTTACCTGGTGTCAGTTTTGTAATTTCTCCTTTTCAGGGACAACAATAACATCAGTTGAAGAAAAATCTCAGTCAGAGAAGCATCTTACATCTTCCTCAAGGAAAGTATGTTGCTATTGCCTCATGACATAATTCCTATGCACTGTAGTATCTTTTCATTATAATGGCACATTAATACGAGATAATAGGAAAGCAGTAGCATGCCTATTTACATTATTAACAATTTAAAACAATCTTAAGAAGGATTTTCTGCAATAAATTTCAACTGTACAAGTAAGGTTTGGGCATAAACAAGTCCAGGCGATTTATACATATTATGAATTCTTGAGAGCTACTCAAGTAGATGCCTAAAGGGAAACAAAAAATAATTACCTCCGTACTAAAAATGTGATTGCTGACCATCATGCCAGTTTACATCTTTGTTCCCATCACATCAGGGAAGTTATATTGGGACACTGTAGTTGTTTGAGGGGATACAACATAAAAGATAGACATAAATAGTAGACAAGGGCTGCTATTCCCCCCCACCACCAACTTCCATAATCAGCTGGTGATGGGGAAAAAAAAAACGATTATTTTTTAGAGCTAGATTTATATCAAGCACCATTCACATAGTAATTCTAAATGATAAAGAGGAGAGCCTTTGGTGTCAGAAAGACCTGGAAGGAAATGCTGGCTCTATCATTTACAGACATATGAGACTAGTCAAATTATTTCATATCTGTGAGCCTCAGTTTTTATTTCTGTAAAATGAGGTTAATTCCTCCCCAAAGGGCTGTTGTGAAGTATTAAATAAGTTAATGCATGTAAAGTCGTGATGGCAATGGCTAGCCTTTGATGAATACTGTTTATTTGAAATAATTATAATTTCATTTGTTTTTCTATTTTGAATGTAAATTTTATTGAGGTATAAATTACATTAAATAAAATTTACCTTTTTAGTGAATAGTTCTGTGAGTTTTGACAGGCACATATAGTCTTAAAACCAACACCACAAGATATAGAAAAATTTCTTCTCCCCCAAAATTTCCTTGTCATAAAGGCCCTCTTTGTCATCATCATACTGTGGCAACCTCTAATTTGTTTTTGTCTTTCCGGTATTGCCTTTTCTAGAAATGTCATATGAATGGAATTATGCAATATGCAACCTTTTGAATCTGGATTCTTTTACTCAGCATAACACCATTGAACTATTCTCATTTAATTTGTACATATATTACTATTCTTAGAGCAGAAAAATTAAGTACAGAAAGTTAGGTAATTTACTCAAATCCATAATTGTTAGAAGACAGAAATGTGGTTCTGGTTCTTTCAAAGTTGTATGTTTCTTGTTTGCTATGTCATATTGCCTCCTGTTGGCCTATAGCTTATTAAACTCCCACTGCCAATTCTGGATTTTATGCTGATATTCAGACATTTAGTCTTCTACACTCCTGCAATGAAATACACAGAAAGCTAAGAAGCCAGATTGCATTAGGATGCACAGAGAGATTCTGAACAAAATTCTTATGTTCTACCACACTGACATTCACAGCAGTCATCATTTCACCTTAATATAGTCCATGATTCCCTTCTTATTTGTACCAGATAGTGTGAGGGGCATTTTGCATATATTGTTTCCTATAATTCCTACAATAGTCTGGAAAGCTATTATTAATTCCATTTACGGACAAGGAAGTTAAGACACAAAAGGGCCAACCAGCAGCTACAGAGTAAAGCCAGGATTTGCAGACAGGTGTATCTCTCTCCAAAGTTAGAGCTCTGTCTGTGAGGACTTCTGCCACTCACAGTGGAAGCTGTTGTTTATTGCCATTGTACTAGACAGTTTCATATACATTATGCAATTTAATACGCACAAAGGTCCTGCATATAGATGGGATCAACCCATTCTAAATAGGACAAAACTGATGCTCAAGGGATTTAAGTAACCTGTTCAAATTAACTAGCAGAGTCAGAATTCCATTCTAAGTCCATGCATGCCCTACTGACTATTCCATGAAGCACTATGCCAGAAGAAAAGAAGGAAAAAGAGGGAAAGGAAAACAAAAATGTTCCTATGTGTGTTCCTTGTATAGTTCAATAGAATAACCTTCACTAAGGTTTTATCTATTAAATATCAGGTAAGAAAACATATGCAAATGAAATACAGTCCAAATAATAGCCGATGTTT
This sequence comes from Nomascus leucogenys, assembly GCF_006542625.1. NCBI lineage: Eukaryota > Metazoa > Chordata > Mammalia > Primates > Hylobatidae > Nomascus > Nomascus leucogenys. The sequence continues at coordinate 36,054,976 of NC_044389.1, forward strand.
CTGTCGTGCTTCCATTGCATGAGGCACTATTTTAAATATTTTACATGCACAGCATTAACTCACACGTTTCATAAAAACCCTAAAAGATGATAATTAGTATTATTCCTATTTTACAGACATGGAAACTTCTGAGATTTGAACCTTGGCACTCCTAGAGAGCCTATGCACTTAAAGCTCTCTGCTGTACTGTGTAAAAAGATTTCGGCCAGGCGCGGTGGCTCACGCTTGTAATCCCAGCACTTTGGGAGGCCGAGGCGGGCGGATCACGAGGTCAGGAGATCGAGACCACAGTGAAACCCCGTCTCTACTAAAAATACAAAAAATTAGCCGGGCGTGGTGGCGGGCGCCTGTAGTCCCAGCTACTCGGAGAGGCTGAGGCAGGAGAATGGCGGGAACCCGGGAGACGGAGCTTGCAGTGAGCCGAGATTGCACCACTGCACTCCAGCCTGGGCGACAGAGTGAGACTCCATCTCAAAAAAAAAAAAAAAAAAAAAAAAAAAAAAAGATTTCAAATGTGCTTTCTCCAAGTGCTAGAAGCAATGACTGTGGAAAACCTCTATTTAAAGTAGTGTTCCCCCTTAAATGGGTACCATTTGGTTATGAGAGTATGATCAAGGCTAAACACTAAATATTTTCGTCCTTCATGCAATTAGTAAAAAGAATAAGGGAGATCTGGGCCGGGCGCGGTGGCTCACGCCTGTAATCCCAGCACTTTGGGAGGCCGAGGCGGGCACATCACGAGGTCAGGAGATCGAGACCATCCTGGGTAACAACGGTGAAACCCCGTCTCTACTAAAACTATAGAAAAAAAAAAAAAAAGATTAGCCGGGCGTGGTCCTGTAATCCCAGCTACTCGGAGAGGCTGAGGCAGGAGAATGGCGTGAACCCAGGAGGCAGAGCTTGCAGTGAGCTGAGATCGCGCCACTGCACTCCAGCCTGGGTGACAGAGGGAGACTCAGTCTCTAAAAATAAAAAGAATAAAGGAGATCTGTGTTCCCCAAAACGGAATGATCTTCACAATGTTAAACGAATACAACCAAACTGCACTATAATGTATACATTGTGATAAATGTTTTTTATGCATGATAAGCATTAACACTCCTTCTCCAAACACTAGTTGCTTCTGAGGGAGAAGGAAAGGGACCAAGATGAGGCCATGGTCAAACATGGTTTTAGTCTCATTTGTTTACAAACAGCATGTATTCATATGTTGTTTGTCTAATTGAAAAAGTTCATTTCTTCTCTTTCATTCTAGTAAATGTCTCTCAATGTTTATCACATTAAGTCATCTGGGGAAACATATAGTTTTATATTAATTTATTTGCCTGTACTCTCAGAAGTAGGTATTTAAAAAATTATTATATGCTAGTAAATTCACTATACTTCTGTAAGATAACTGCTGTTCAACATGAATTTACGGAATATTTCCTGAGTTATATTTTTATTATGTATTTAGATTTTAAGAAGATCTGTTTGTTTTTATCTAGAGCTTTTACATGACAGTTTATTTAAGATACTTATACACCAACCATTATCTTCTTTAAACTCTTAATTCTAGTACATTCCTAAGGTATTTCTCATTCTAATCTTTGTAACCAGTTTCTCCTCCTTTAACAAAATTAGTCCATACCAAAAAAAATATTGCTTTCTTGTTGGGACTATGCTGTCTCTGGCTTTCTTCAAGGCCTTCTATGGGTTGAAACTTCTCTGTTCAGACTTGTCAAACTAGTTTCATTTCAACTACTTGTAATTTGTTTCCTTATTTCTTGGAGCTGTAGACTTCTAATACATCTAGAGATGTCATATAGTTGATTAGAAAGTTGAGTTCAGCGGGTGCAGACCTGCAAGATCATACTCTTCCTCCTGTACATGATGTATCGGTAAGTTCAATTCTGTTTTATAGATGGCTTGTTTGATGTACTCTCCGTCAGTGGCCAGATTCCTGATGTGTCAGAGGACTGCTAGTGAGGTGTCTTTAGTGGATTCAATCTGCATTGGATTTTTAAAAATTTCTAGAATTATTATAGCATCCTGGATTAATTTCTGTGTTTGAAATCAAAGTTTTTGTATAAAAATTGTTAGCATTATTTCATGTGGCCAAGTTCAATAGTTAAGATTTTAGAAAAGGTTAATGAAAAACTATATTACATTGTGACTTAATTGGTTTTGATATTTGTGTGTGTGGAAGGAGGGTGTTTATGTGTTTTAAAACAAGCCTCCTTTCAGCAATATTGACAAAATTTAGCTTCTATAGCGTTTTCTCTTTCGCCGTGTTTACTTGTCCCTTATGATGGGTGCTTGTGGGACTAATGCAGATTGAGAGGTAAATAGCTGCAGAGACACCTGCCTGCATTGTAGAAGACCCAGGGCTTCCACGTGGGAGAATGAGAAAACAAGCTCACTGCTGGGAAAACATGCCTATTCTCTACAATTCTTCCTGTTGCATTTTGAAGAAAAAATACATGAATTATTTGGATATTGTTTTTCAAAATGGGGTATGCCATGTGCAAAGAATATGAAAAAATAAGATTCCTTGGCATAACTTTATATACAGTTAAAACAGTGATTTTTAAACAGCCATGATGATAATAATATTTCACCATTGTTTAGACTTGTACTATTTTTGAAACATCTTCATGTATGTTATTTCCTTTATAGCCAAGACAGCCTTGTGGCTAAGTAGAACAAGTATCGCAAGTATCGTTAACTCCCATTTTAAAGCAAGGAATTTGAGGAAAACAGAAGTTAGGGGACGTCTCCAGGTCTAGAGGGCTGTCAGAAGCCAGAATCATGGCTATAATTCCTTGGAATCGAGTCTTCCTTATCAGCTACTGCAGCCTGTCTGGGTGGCAAGGATTCCATCTGGTGAATTTCAGAGATGATAATTTGATACGAGATTGGCCACAAAGTTAGTGAACTTCACTAGGCTTCCTTCCCCACTCATAAAATGCTTGTTTGCATCAGTCCTTCAGTAACCACACAGTAATTGACAAAAAGTCTCTGAGACCCTCAGAAAGGGTCTTCAATGCTTCAAACGTAACCAGTACTCCATAAATATTTATTGAACAAATGAATGGGCAAGCAGATGTAAATATCTAGCATTAATGTTTTACTGTTAAAAAATTATTTTAAAAATTAATAATTTACTATTAAATTATTAAAGTATATTGAATGTGAAAATGCATGTCCATGTTTATAGAATCATGATATTGTAAAACAGGATTTCCAGTTTTTCATATTTCATATTCTCCAAATCATTCTTTTAAACTATCAAACTCCTAACTATGGGCACCAAGTGTCCTTTTCTATGAACATTTATACATACATATATAGGAGTGTTTGCAGCTTAGGGAAGTAAGTTACAAGGGTAGAATCAGTGGTCAATGCCATTGTTCCAGACATCAGTGACACCTGCTGATAAAGAAAGGAAACAGGCTGGGCGTGGTGGCTCATGCCTGTAATCCCAGCACTTTCGGAGGCCGAGGCAGACAAATCACTTGAGGCTAGGAGTTAGAGACCAGCCTGGCCAACATAGTGAAACCTCATCTCTACTAAAAATACAACAATTAGCCAGGCATGGTGGCGCATGCACCTGTAGGCCCAGCTACTTCGGAGGGTGAGGCAAGAAAATAACTTCAACCTGGGAGTCAGAGGTTGCAGTGAGCCAAGATCATGGCACTACACTCCAGCCTGGGCAACAGAACAAGACTCTGTCTCAAAAAAAAAAAAAAGAAAGAAGGAAAGAAGGAAAGAACGAAAAGAAAAGAACAAGAAAGGAAATGGTGGGAAACATTGAATGGTTATGGTTTCTTTAAGCCAAATTCATGCAGTATTAATTTAGGACTTGGAAGATTTGCAGATGTCAGGTCACACCGACAGGTAGGCTTAAGGATGAGGCAAAGCAGATGGTTAACAATTGTTACAATACCCTGTGTGTCACCTACAGTCATTCTACAATATGTTCTATAGTCATGCTCTCCATTCGTACTTCTCCATTAACAAGAAACACAATTTGGAAGCCTCGTCAAACATATTCGATTTGTAACCTTGCTCTTTCTGCCATCATGAACCTTGTATGTCTTCTCTGTGGGTCCTGTCACCCTCTTCTCTGTATTGCAGGGATTCTTTCTGTTTTGGTGTGAATCTCTGTTTGAATTTTCCTTTAAGAATAGCCATACACCTACTTTTTCCTACACTTTCGTTAACTGAATGATTCATTCACTTAAGTACCTCAAATATCTTTCTTACAAAAGATAAAATACCAGGCCAGGCACGGTGGCTCACGCCTGTAATCCCAGCACTTTGGGAGGCCGAGGCGGGCGGATCACGAGGTCAGGAGATCGAGACCACGGTGAAACTCCGTCTCTACTAAAAATACAAAAAGAAATTAGCCGGGTGTGGTGGCGGGCGCCTGTAGTCCCAGCTACTCGGGAGGCTGAGGCAGGAGAACGGCGGGAACCCGGGAGGCGGAGCATGCAGTGAGCCGAGATCGCGCCACTGCACTCCAGCCTGGGCGACAGAGCGAGACTCTGTCTCAAAAAAAAAAAAAAAGATAAAATACCAAATGACTTCTTCAGGTGAGATTCTTATCCTGTTCCCAGAAGTCTGGCATCTGTTTTTCCCATAGCTCTTTATTTTCAGTATTGTTTAATAAATGCAAAAAATCAGAATTCTCCTCTTCCTCACCATGTTTAGAGAAAAAGATCCTGGACAAGTCCTTTGTAAGCTTTCATGTTTTATATTTTAATTTCACTTCAGATTATTGTTTTAATCAACTTCTAATTTGCCATGAGCATTTCCCAATATATTCTAAAATTATACCTTCAGAATTAAAATAAAAATAGCAAACTCTCCATGTTAGTTACTAATTACTAAACTTGTTATAAATTGTCAATTAAAAATTACTTTTTGGGTTAGTTTTCAGCAAACTCATAGTGCTTACTATAAATAAGCATTCAAACTATAATATACATATTACATTATGTTGGTGCATTTAATTATCTCAGCAATCCTATGGCTTAGGTAATATTATCTCCATTTTATACGTGAAGAAAGTAGCCCAATATCACAAGCCAATAAGTGAAGGAGCTGGAATTTCAACCTGAAAAATAGAGCCAGAGCCTGAGTTTAACGAATAGGGTAACTTAACTTTCTTTCCTTCTTTTTAGTAATTTCTAAGAGAAGAATAACTGTTTTTTAATTTAATTTTTTAAAATTTCAACTTTTCTTTTCACTATAGTGGATACATCTGCAGGTTTGTTACATAGATATATTGCACTCAGGTAGTAGGCACAGCACCCAACAGGTAGATTTTCCACCTATGCCTTCCTCCCAACCTTCCCCCTCTAGTAGTCTGCAGTGTCCATTATTCCCATGTTTATGTCCATGTGTGCTCAACGTTTATCTCCCATTTATAGGTGAGAGCATGTGGTATTTGGTTTTCTGTTCCTGCATTAGTTTGCTTACGATTGTGGCCTCCACCTTCTGCAAAGGACATGACTTCACTTTTTACAGCTGCATAGTATTCCATGATGTATATGTAACACATTTTTTAAAAATCCACTATTGATGGACACCTAGGTTGATTACATGTCTTGCTATTGTGAATAACACAGCAATAAACATATGAGTGCATGTATCTTTTTGGTATAATGATTTATTTTTCTTTGGGTATATATCCAGTAATGGGATTGCTGTGTTAAATAGTTCTGTCTTAAGTTCTTTGAGAAATCTCCGAACTACTTTCCATTGTGGCTGAACTAGTTTACATTCCCACCAACAGTGTATAAAAATTCCCTTTTCTCTGCAGCCTTGACAGCAACTGCTGTTTTTTGACTCTTTAATAGTAGCCATTCTGATGGGTGTGAGATAATATTTCTCTGATGATTAGTAAGGTTGAGCATTTTTTCATGTTTGTTGGCCACTTGTATGTCTTCTTTTAAGAAGTGTCTGTTCATATCTTTTGTCTACTTTTAATGGGGCTGTCTTTTGCTTGTTGATTTGTTTAAGTTTTTCATGGATTCTAGGTATTAGACCTTTGTCAGATGCGTGGTTTGTGAAAATTTTCTCCAATTCTGTAGATTGTCTGTTTACTCTGTTGATAGTTTCTTTTGCTGTGCAGATACTCTTTAGTTTAATTAGGTCTCATTTGTCAATTTTTGTTTTGTTGCAATTGCTTTTGGAGACTTCACCAAAAATTCTTCACCAGGGTTGAAGTTAAGAAGGTTATTTCCTAGGTTTTCTATAATTTGAGTAAAATATTCACAATACCAGTCACTCCATAGGGTTCTGTCTATAGTCAATGAATTGAAATATACGTGCTTATCATTCGGATTTAAAGGCTGATTTGTAGCATCCTCTTCTTGATTTGTTTTCCTTCTTTTCCAAATCTCTGCCTATATTAATCCATTTTCACGCTGCTGATAAAGATATACCTGAGACTGCGCAATTTACAAAAGAAAGAGGTTTAATGGACTCACAGTTCCATGTGGCTGGGGAGGCCTCACAATCATGGCAGAAGGTGAAAGGCATGATTATCTTTCTTACACAGTGGCAGACAAGAGAAGAGAGCTTGTGCAGGGAAACTCCCCTCCCCCTTATAAAACCATCAGATTTTGTGAGACTTATTCATTATCACAAGAATAGCATGGGAAAGATCCGCCCTCATGATTCAATTACCTCCCATCAGATCCCTCCCACGACACGTGGGAATTGTGAGAGCTACAATTAAAGATGAGATTTGGGTGGGAACACAGCCAAACCATATCATTTTGCCCCGGCCCCACCCAAATCTCATGTCCTCACATTTTAAAACCAATCATGCCTTCCCAACAGTTCTCCAAAGTCTTAACTCATTTCAGCATTAACTCAAAAGTCCACAGTCTCATCTGAGACAAGGCAAGTCCCTTCCACCTATGAGCCTGTAAAATCAAAAGCAAGTTGGTTACTTCCTAGATACAACAGAGGGACAGGCACTGGATAAATAGACCCATTCCAAATCAGAGAAATTGGCCAAAATGAAGGGGCTAAAGGCCCCATACAAGTCTGAAATCCAGCAGAGCAGTCAAATCTTAAAGCTCCAAAATGATCTCCTTTGGGTCCATGTCTCACATGCAGGTCACACTGATGCAAAAATGGGTTCCCATGGTCTTGGGCAGCTCCAACCCTGTAGCTTTGCAGGGTACAGCCTCCCTCCCAGCTGCTTTCACGGGCTGGCATTGAGTGTCTGTAGTTTTCCAGGTGCACGGTGAAAGCTGTTGGTGATTCTACCATTCTGGGGTCTGGAGGACAGTGGTCCTCTTCTTACAGCTCCGTTAGGCAGCAACCCAGTAGGGACTCTGTGTGGAGGCACTGACTCGATAGTTCACTTCTGCACTTCCCTAGCAGAGGTTCTCCATAAGTGCCCTGCTCCTGCACCAAACTTCTTCCTGGACTTCCAGGCATTTCCATACATCCTCTGAAATCTAGGTGGAGATTGCCAAACCTCAATTCTTGACTTCTGTTTACCTGCAGGCTGAACCCCACATAGAAGCTGCCAAGGCTTGGGGCTTGTATCTTCTGAAGCCATGACCCAAGATATAGCTCGGCCTCTTTTAGTCACAGCTGGAGCAACTGGGACACAGGGCAACAAGTCCCTAGACTGCACACAGCAGAGGGACCCTGGACCTGGCCCAAGAAACTATTTTTTCCTCCTAGGTCTCCAGGCCTGTTATGGGAGGGGCTGCCTTGAAGACCTCTGACATGCCCTGGAGACATTTTCCCATTGTCTTGGTGATTAACATTCAGCTCCTCGTTACTTATGCAAATTTCTGCAGCTGGCTTGAATTTCTCCTCAGAAAATGGAATTTTCTGTTTTATCGCATTGTCAGGATGCAAATTTTCTGGAGTTTTATGCTCTGTCTTCCTTATAAAACTGAATGCCTTAATAGCGCCCAAGTCACCTTTTGAATACTTTGCTGCTTAGAAATTTCTTTCTCCAGATACCCTAAATCATCTCTCTCAAGTTCAAAGTTCCACAAATCTCTGGGGTAGGGCAAAATGCCACCAGCCTCTTTGCTAAACCATAACAAGGGTCACTTTTGCTCTGGTTCCCAACAAGTTCCTTATCTCCATCTGAGACCATCTCAGCCTGGATTTCATGTCTAGATCACTATCAGGTTTTTGGTCAAAGCCATTTAACAAGTCTCTACAGAGTTCCAAACTTTCCCAAATTTTCCTGTCTTCTTCTGAGACCTCCAAACTGTTCCAACCTCTGCCTGTTACCCAGTTCCAAAGTTGCTTCCACATGTTCAGGTATCTTTTCAGTGGCATCCCACTCTATTGGTACCAATTTACTGTATTAGTCCGTTTTCACACTGCTGATAAAGACATACCCGAGACTGGGCAATTTACAAAAGAAAGAGGTCTAACGGACTCACAGTTCCATGTGGCTGGGGAGGCCTCAAATCATGGCAGAAGATGAAAGGCATGTCTTACATAGTGGCAGACAAGAGAAGAGAGCTTGGGCAAACTCCCCCTTATAAAACCATTAGATCTCATGAGACTTATTCACTGTCATGAGAATAGCATGGGAAAGAGTCACCCCCATGATTCAATTACCTCCCATTGGGTCCCTCCCACAACACAACACATGGGAATTGTGGGAGGTACAATTCAAGCTAAGATATGGGTGGGGACACAGCCAAACTCTATCACTGCCATATAAGGAACAAAATTTGATAGATAAAAGAGAGAGGATGACAGAAATGTGTATAAAGTACTTGGAAGCCTAGTTTGTAAGAATTTATGATCAGAGAAGCTTATGATTCCACAGTGGGTGATGATTCATTTGTAATGCACCAACAGCTACCATTTATTATACACTTACTAAATTTGAATCATTTCGTGCAGATTATCTCATTTATTTCTTACAATCTTCACGTGAGTTAGTCCCTATGCCTGCCCTATTTTATAGGGGGAAAATGTTGCCTCAGATCACAGAGTTACTGGACATTAAACTGAAGCTATCCATATCTTCCTATTCCCAACAGATTCATAGACATGTTTCCAAAATATCTCCGGCAATGACAAGAAATTGACCCACTGGAGATATGAAAGTAATATAAGCAAGATCTGAATATACACTATTAAAGCCTTTTTTACATCATTATCAAGGTGATCCGGTTACAAACAGAACAGATGGCTTTGAAATCAGACAGATAAGTCCTTCCCTTACCTTAGCTCTGTCACTTGTGTTGCTTTTCCTCTCTGAACCCAAGTTTCCTCATGAGTAAAATGTTAATAATAAAGCCTACCACATCAAGCTGTAGCAACAATTACACGAGATCACCTATATGACAACTCCTGACCCAGAGTAGGACTTATGCTAGAGTCCCTCATTTACTCATTTCATGGCTTTACATCTCTAGGTAGCATTTATTATCACCAGTTTACAGGGGGGAAAACTGAAAATCAAAGAGGTTTTATAAACTTCTCAAGATACATGTTAGAGTCATAAGCAAGGACTGACACCAAAGTCTACTGACCCTAAAAGGTAGTTTCATATCTGCAACACCAAGATGCCTATAGAAGGCCTCTTTTTTAAAATCTTAAACTCTCATTTTTGTTAACTTAATGGAAATTTGTTATTTGTGTTATTTTAAATATTTACAGAAAATAAGTTTACAATGCTTCATGAGTTTCAATGTCATAGCACAGCTTGAGGCAAAAGTACTAAAGATTGTACCATGAATTGCATGAGGGTAGAGAAACCATGTCTTACTCATCCCTGCCTCCCTAAGCATACACGGCACCTAAGATATAGTAGAGGCCCACTAAAACATTATGGGAAACAAAAATGGGTGGATGAGTGGATGGATGGATGGATGCATAGATGGACAGTTGAATGGATCCTGAGACAGACAAAAGAAAGGACAAAGAAGAAATCATAAATATTGTAATGGCTGGTAAATTCATAGAAGTAGTTTGTCAAGGCATATTTATGTTGTACAGGATGCTGACACAGGCATTTGAATACAAACAATTCCTTTTGCACGCAGGCATATCATTTCAGCATGAGCCTAAACCTCCAACCTGACACCATGTCGTACAAACTTTAATAGGTGATACTGTACCTAGTGCCAAAACATGTTAAAGCTAAGTGTGCGTACACACACGTACACAACACAAACACACACACACACTGTATGATGTTAAGCACTACCTATCATTTCTAGAAAAGTAGAACATTTTATAATAAGTTTTACTTTGTGGCTCAACCCTTTATTCCATTTTTAATATTGTACTAATTAAACAGCATCTTCCTTTTATTACGTCATTCTAAGCCACACTGGAGTACACTTTGTGTTGGTTAGTGTTGCATTAACAATGTTCCGGTACTTCCTGATACCTTTCCTATCTAAACTCCCTCCTGTGGGGCAACGACAAGATGATCTTAAAATCTAAAATGCACATATACACCATGGAATACTATGCAGCCATAAAAAATGATGAGTTCGTGTCCTTTGTAGGGACATGGATGAAACTGGAAACCATCATTCTCAGTAAACTATCTCAAGGACAAAAAACCAAACACCGCATGTTCTCACTCATAGGTGGGAATTGAACAATGAGAACTCATGGACACAGGAAGGGGAACATCACACTCCGGGGACTGTTGTGGGGTTGGGGGAGGGGGGAGGGACAGCATTAGGAGATATACCTAATGCTAAATGACGAGTTAATGGGTGCAGGAAATCAACATGGCACATGGATACATATGTAACAAACCTGCACATTGTGCACATGTACCCTAAAACCTAAAGTATAATAAAAAAAAAAAAAAAACTAAAATGCTACTGTCATCAAAATTACATACAAAAATGTATCCTCACACTAAAATGCTCATTTTCTCAGCATGGCTGATTTCTATCAAGTATGTAATAATAATAACAATAAAAAGAATGATAACATCTCACATTTATATATTATTTACTCTATGTAGGTTACATTTAATATGTATTCATGCATTTAATCTTCATACAAATCCTATGAGATAGGTATCAATTTTATTTGCATTTTACAAATGGAAGAACTAAGACACAAAAGGACCAAATGCTTTGCCTCACACTGCAAAGCTACCAAGTGGCCAACTTGGACTTGAACTCAAGCGGTCTGGCTCCAGATTTTGGCTCGTATTGTTAATGCTATACCACTCCCAATCAGAAGTCAGTTCACTCATGTCACATTAATTTAAACTAATATGTGACTATGCTCTAACATTAATTCAAAGTCTAAGTTCAATGCTATTTAATAAAGCCTCTGCAGCTATAAGCTAGGATGATAAAACTCTGTATTTTGCTAATATCTCAAGGTGAGAGGGAGTTAAATGCCAGTCATAGCTCAGGATACATCTAGAGAGGGACCTTTAACTGAGTGAGGGCAGGGAGATCTAGAAGGGATAAGAAACTGAAATTAATTTCACTGATTAGGGTCAGATGGATGCTAGAGGAAAGACAGGGCTACAGGAACTTGGAGTAACTCCAGCCTGGCAGGCCAGATGTGATCAACAGTGAGTATCTGTGTGTTTGTCCTGAAGTGGCAGGGGATTGAAGTATCCCTCCATGGGGAGAAGTACATCCATGGGGAACCCAGGAAAGGTGCTCTCAGTCCCCTTCAGCCTCAATCTCCCCAGTTATGCTTTAATTTTTCCCTTTTTCTGTTTTGTTTTGGTTAGTTTGCTTAATTTCTGTCCCTGGGACCAGGATGAAGGTATTTTTCTAGATAGGTGAGGAAATGAAGTATTTTCTTTTCTTGGTTCCTAACTTTCCTTCCCTGAGTTCCTTGAACTCAGCTCAGCCTGAATCTCTTTATCATTTTCCACAGAGAATTACCTTTGGTCTGGATTCACAGTGGTATTTTATTCAATGCTGCAGTTCCCTCTTTGCTCCACCTCACCCCTACTCATATCTGGGAGTTAGAGGCAGAAGGAATAGAAAATGTTTTCTTTGTTCCTTCCTCTTCTGTTGACCTATCTGACCATGAGATATCCCATGAGTACATCTGGAGCCACCTTTTCAAAACTGTTCTGTGGAGCAGAAGCATCCCAAGAAATACCTATTTTTTTTTTTTTTTTTTGAGATAGAATTTCACTCTTGTTGCCCAGGCTGGAGTGCAATGGTGCAATCTTGGCTCACTGCAAACTCTGCCTCCTGGGTCCAAGCAATTCTCCTGCCCCAGCCTCCCCAGTAGCTGGGATTATAGGCATGTGCCACCACACTCAGCTAATTTTGTATTTTTAGTAGAGATGGGGTTTCTCCATGTTGGTCCAGCTGTTCTCGAACTCCCAACTTCACGTGATCTGCCCACCTTGACCTCCTAAAGTGCTGGGATTACAGGAGTGAGCCACCACACCTGGCCCCAAGAAATACTTTTTACCCCCAGTAGAGATGGGGGTAAAAAAGTACATTTGGAAAACTTATTTCAATCTAATTCAACAAGTAGTTTTCAAGTCTGTAAGAGCTAGGTGGTGTATTAGGCCCTGGGGTTATATTAGTTATCAGATATATAAAAAAAACTAAGAAAAGCTGCTCATCTTTAATCTCATTTGAAACCATTAAAGGCGCTAAGACTTGCATAAGTGAGGATTCTGTTTAACTTCATTTAAACCACGGATCCCCAAGTCCCAGGCTGCAGATCAGCACCTGTCCATGGCCTGTTAGGAACTAGGCAGCACAGCGGGAGGTGAGCAGTAGGCAAGTGAGCATTGCCACCCAAGCTCTCCCTCCTGTTAGATCAGCAGAGGCATTAGCTTCCCATAGAGGCATGAACCCTATTGTAAACTGCACATGCGAGGGACCCAGGTTACATGCTCCTTATGAGAATCTAATGCCTGATGATCTGAGGTGGAACAGTGTCATTCCCAAACCATCCCCCCTACCCCCGTCCATGGAAAACTTGTCTTCCACAAAACCAGTCCCTGGTGCCAAAAAGGTTGGGGCTGCTGATTTAAACCATTTTTTTCCAAATCTATTTGAATGCGTGAAACCTCTCTTCCCTCCACTACTTGGAAACACTATTTGAGAAATGCCCCAATGCTGTGTATGATTTATTCACCATCTTCAGGATCTTACACACTTAGGGGTAAGAAGATATGTGTACACATAACATATCAAGAATTAAAACATATAGAGAATATTTGGAGGCATAGAAAAAAGCATCAAATTAAATAAAAGCCTTTGAAGCTTACAAACAACCCCAAATATGGTCACTAATTTTTCCATACACACTTATCTCACAGGCCTCCTTTCCATGACATTACTTTGGCCACCATTATGGGAACCTCTGTGGGGATGGGGAGGAAAGGAATTCTAACCTTTTGAAAGTATGTAAGAATTTAAAGACCTTGGAAAGGGAGGAGATATGAAAGCAAAATCAAATTTCAAATGTAATCGCAATGAAGATTGGTGGAGCTTCACATCAGTAAAACCACCTCTACACTCATTTTATAAAACCTTTCACTTACCTTTTATGCTACTTGAAGTTCCACAATTATTCATTTGGGTTAAAAGGAAGCCTATTCTGAAGAAGGAAAAAGAAGCTTTCTCAAGGGCAATTTGACGTAACAGAGAAAACAGGCTCTAAGTCATAGCAGCCACAGTAGGTTCTAACTCTGCATACTGGCTGCGTGAATTGAGCAGGTTATTGCTCTCAGAGCAAGTTATTCACCTATAAAATGATGACAAACAATTCTACTGACAGCAGTGTTTGGAGAATAAAATGGGAAAATATATCAACAATCCCTACAAAGTTAGCACTTCCTAAATAGCAGTTCTATATTCTATCATTTTGGGTATTAAATGGTCATTCTAAAAGAGTCATAGCACACCCAGACAGATATCCACATATCAGAGTATATTAAGTCACCACGAAAGGTTGCTTTCCTTGTAGCAAATGACTAAGTTCAGTCCCTCAAAGAGAACCACAATTTCCTTTAGTAAAAGGAGAGTTATCACTCTGCTTCTATAAGAACTTTCTTTCTGAAATAGGTCCTAGGCTAGGAAAAGGGAAGCAAAGCTTTCTGGGTGAAATGGCTCCATGGAATTTAGTACCTTAGCACCTTTATTCAGTTACATTAGGAGTTAAGTAGACTTGTAGTTTGGCCTGGAAAGATGACCAATAATCCTTTTAAAATCAGGTAGTGTATTTTGGATTTCTTTATGAAGACTTGTGGAAAAATATCCTGTCTGTAAATTGGCACTTGTGTAATAGTCACATGCATCTACATTTATACACTGTTAATATATATCTACAAGAAAGCAAAAAAAAAAAATATCCCCCCCAAAAGAAGAGACTTGGAGCTTAGGGATAAAATGATAAAAGCATGTGGTTGATCTTGGAGTGGCCAAAGTGGCTGCCTTCAGGGGAGGCTTTTCTAGGAAAAGTAAGATCCTTGTGAAGTAAAGGGTTCACAATGTCTTTGTCTCGACTCAAGTTATCTTTGAACTCACATACACAGAAGCTGCCAGCTCAGAACTTTGTTACTGACAAACTGCAATTCCCAGCTCTGATCATTAACAATCCATACTGCTTTATATATTCTTCAATGAATGTGTCTTTCAGTCTACAAGATTGCAGAAAGCAAAGTCATGAAATTATTCAAATTATCACCATGTTTTCATCGACAGCATCTTTAGAAAAAACCTGGCATGACTACATCCTTCTAAATCCCAAATAATCAAACTGAACGAAGGTCTAACGGATTTGGATTGGTCTAATTGGATTTCATGGAAATTATAGGTTGTGTTACTCTGAGTAAGGATAATGTGTTACTGTGAATAAGGATCATCTGTACTCTGGGGACTCACATCCTTTGGGAGTGTCTGTCCCAGGGGGTCTGGCCCATCTCTTGTTTGGCCAGGTGACCTCCAAAGGTGATGCCTGCCTTTGCCTTGTCCCACCAAGGCTCTTCCACCTCACCAGGGGCTCCTTCTTGGCCACCTTTACATCTCCAAAGACTGCAGAGTGCCAAGTAGTCATAATCAGTGATGACTTTTAGCTTTCTTCCTATTTTAATTTTTAAGCACTTTGTATTTACAAAATTACTACTTCAGTAAAATATCCCTTCGTTATTTTTAATTCTATGCTTACCATAAAATTCCCTTTTCATTGAATAGTTCTCCCTCAAAAATGAAAGAATATTTAAATCCCACATGCTTTCTTTGAAGGCTATAGGTTTCTGTTCATTTTCCTGAAAGTCATAGTATTTTCAGTTATGGTAGGCAGAATTCTAAGAGGGCCCCCAAGATTCCCACCCTCAGTGTACATACACTTTCTCCCAATTATGGAATCAAATACTAATCTGGGTGCTGCTGTGAGGAAATTTTGCAGATGTAATAAAGTTCCCAAATCAATTGTCTTGAAGATGGGAGAGTATCCTTGATGGGCCTACCCTAATCAGATACCATTTTTAAAGAGCCTGGGCTTCCCCAGTAGAGAGATTCAAAGTGTGAGAGAGATTTGATGTGAGGGAAATTCTCCACTGCCGGCTTTGAAGAAGGAGGTGGCCAAGTAGCAAGTAATGGATGGCATCTGGGAGCTAGAGAGGCCTCCGACTCACAGCCAGCAAGAGCACAGAGACCTCAGCTCAGCTTCAAGGAACTGAGTTCTGCCTAATACCTAAATGGGCTTGGAAGAGGATCCCAAATTTCAGATGAGAAAGCAGGCCCAATCAACACCTTGATTCCAGCCTTGATTTCAGATCCTGAGCAGAAAGCCCACCCATGCCACATACAGAGCTGTGAGCTAATAAATAGGTGTTGCTTTGATCTGCTAAATTTGTGGTAATTTGTTACAAAGCAATAGAAAATTAATACACTTGTGTTTGTTTTATCAGCATAAGCAAAGCACAAAAAAATGCAGGAGCAAAATGATGCATCTTTAATTTCAAAAAGGTTAGATTCCAAAAGGATTTACCAAGTGTATTTCTTTTCAAATCTGAAGTAATATTACACAAATGACTAATATGGCCTATCCAGAATGAGAAGGTGATGATAATCTTTTTTGAGATGGAGTCTCACTCTGTCACCCAGGGTGGAGTGCAGTGGCGCGATCTCAGCTCACTGCAACCTCCACCTCATGGGTTCAAGCAATTCTGGTGCCTCGGTCTCCCTGAGTAGCTGGAATTACAGGCTCAGTTCCTTTCGGTGTGACTATGTGTGTCTTGGTGGTGGGAGATGTGATTCTTTCATCTACTTTCTCCATTTATCTTACTCAGAGGAACTGTGCTCTAATAGGGAAATAGATTGAAAGCTTATAAATTTCCTTGAGTTTTAACTTTTTTCCTTTGGTCTTTTTTTCTTTTCAAATGACTTGAAGACACATTGATAAAATTCTATGAGAAAATGAAGAGTTGAACAAATTGAATATATATGAGTGAATGAATAGATTCATACATAAATGATAAATTTATTAAATAATTTGAACGAAATCAATCGAGAGGCACCAAGAATAAATTTGTGTCCTAGAAGTTAGAAGACCTGAGTTTGAGATAACTAGTAGTTGTATTATACTGGAGAAATTACTTAACCATCACTGGACTTCATTTTTCTCATTTGGAAAATAATTCAATCACACTAAACAATCTTTAAGGTCTCCTTCACTTATAAATGTATGTTTTAAGCCATTTAAGAGGTTAAATAATGTCATGTCCCATGGGACTTCTGTTTGTTGTTCTAGTCAAGCATGTTAGCTGGTGTCTATCAGAGGACCCGCTGCCATTCCGCAGCCAGTTCTCTAGATTATTTTTCATCAGTCAGTGCACACATGGTCAATATGTACTCAGTAGAACTCAGGTTTCTCAAATTCCACGAGGATTCTTGATTAATTTTATTACTTATGCCAAAACTATTATCTTCTTAACTATTTTAGGTCCAAACAGTTTTAACTTTTATCCTGGCATTTATATATAAAAAACTTTTACAAGACCGGGCGCAGTGGCTCACGCCTGTAATCCCAGCACTTTGGGAGGCCGAGGCGGGCGGATCACCAGGTCAGGAGATCGAGACCATCCTGGCTAACACCATGAAACCCTGTTCCTACTAAAAATACAAAATATTAGCTGGGAGTGGTGGTGGATGCCTTTAGTCCCAGCTACTCGGGAGGCTGAGGCAGGAGAATGGCATGAACCCAGGAGGCAGAGCTTGCAGTGAGCAGAGATCACGCCACTGCACTCCAGCCTGGCAGCCTGGGTGGCACACCGAGACTCCATCTCAAAAAAAAAAAAAAAAAAAAAGAAAAAGCACTGTTTTATAGTCAAAAGAAAAACTTTCTATAAATCAACCAATCCTGTGAAGAAAATATGAAAAATATCCTCTGTTTCCAAAACAATTTAGGCTATCAATATATACACATAAAGAGATAAACTCTGATAAAATGGATAAATAAAATTCACTATAATAGCAAGTTTTAGAGAACAAGCATGGGAGTTAGTCGACCTGGGCCCTTAAACAGATATCCTCTCTCTCATCCTCTGTTATTTCCTGTGTAATGTTGGTATCGTTCCTGCCTGACTCTCATAGATTTATATGATTCCTACTCTGCACCAGGTGCCTTATTGGGTCTTAGTGGTAAAAAGATGAACAAGGCTAATGCAGCCCATTGAGAAGCTATCTGTAAGTGAACATACATGCAAACTAATACTTGATTCAATGTGATAAGCACTGTTGCTGATCATAGGTGCCAGAAGAACAGCAAAGAGTTATTTTTTCCTCCAAAATTGTGGAAAAATTTTTATTCCTGGTGTGATGCAATATAAAATACACAGCACCACCATTGAAGTATTCTTGCCAAATGAATTTAACCAAAATCTAATCAAGACTTCAGATCTAAAGAAAATCTAAAGGTAATCCAATTGATAGGAAATGAGGGATATAAAAGAACAAGTTAAATAATACTACAGGAAAGCATTCAGACAAGTCCAGAAAGTAAGATATTCTAAAGGATGATTAGTTTGATCTCTTCAACAGTCAATGTCATTAAAAACTAAAAAAGAAGCAGGACTCTTTTAGATTAAAAGAGATTAAAAAGGCATGACAACCAGGTGCACTACCTGGTCCTCCATTATGTCTTGGCTTTTACAAATCATTTGTAATTATAATGAAACCATGGAGGGCATTTGAAGATGGACTGGGTATTAGATGATATGGCAGAAATATCATTAATTTTTTAGGAGTGTTAATAGTATCATGGTTATGCTGGATATATCCTAATTGTTTATAATAATGATTTGGTAAAAAGTCATGATGTTTTATTTCACATTAAAAAATAGTAGCAGAAAAAAATAAATAAGCCAAATACAGTAAAAGTGTTAACAATTGATATAATAATGTGATATATATATATGGATGCTCAATTATACTATTCTTAGTAATTTTTTATGTCTGAACATTTTCATAATACTTAAAAATAAAAGATAAAAGATAAAAATAAATGAGATAATAGATTTAAAAATCACTTTGTAAACTCTAAAAGGATAGACAGATAAAAGAGATAACAGAGTGCTGGAGAAAGGAGGAATGGTCCCTCTTCAAGCATATATGCCACCTTGGACCATGCTGCTAAGAGAAACCATTCCTGACCACCCCAAAGAGGCCACCAAATGCCTCTAGAATAGAAACCAGGGGCAACATTAGGATTCCCAGATCCTGATTTTTTTTTTTTTTTAACACATCTTCTCAGGCCAAGATGACATTGAACAAAATTAAAGACCAACAACTTTTTGCAGGGAAAGGCAGGCGACAGCAACTTGAACTTGTCTAAGGAGAGCTGGAAAACCTGCAAGCATGACTATCTGAGAGTAACCAGTGGGCCCTTCCTTTTTCAGGACGGTGGGATTTGGCACCCGAAGCAGAAATCTGAAGCCGTGGATGATTGCCGTCCTCACTGTGCTGTCCCTGACAGTGGTGGCAGTGACCATAGGTCTCCTGGTTCACTTCCTAGTATTTGGTAGGTAAAATTAAAGATTTCACTCTATTTGATTTTATTTTTCTGCAAAGCTCCATTTACATATATGTAAATGTAATTTCATCTAAAAAATTGCACATTTACCTGCAAATTTCCACAGAGTATGTTTAATTGTTTCAGTTATTTCATCAACAAACAAGTACTAAATTCTTATTATATGTGAGTACTTCTCTGGATACTCAAGATACAGCTTTAAGCAAAGTAGACAGATTTCTAATTTCCTTAGAGCTCTCAATCCAGAATTCTTTTGAGAATCTACACAAAAAGATCAAATATTGTAATTGTCTGGAACTTATTAGTAATTATAATAAACAACTCATCACTTATTATATATTTAAATGAAAAGCTATGATAAATTAGTTATTAAAATTGGCTCTTTTACTCATGAACCATCGTTTTCTGTCCAACATTTCTAAGGCAAAAGAAAAGCACTTGTCTAATAAAATAAGGAATTTCAAAATGATTGAAAACCTATAAGTATGACACAATATTATCGTTTATTTTTAGAGAAAAAAATTTTACTTTTTCCAAAACAATATTCAGGGATTATATTTTTATCAGCTAATATATTTGTAATTACACAAATAATGCACTTCAAGATTCTCTTTTTATATTGAGTCTCTTTCTGGGGAGAATACAAGCCATTTACATTTTTTCACAAATCTCTACAATGTCACTCTCACATGGATGTCTGTGATAAAACAAATAACTCAGGCTGCTTACTTTAATGGTCTTATCTGCTGTCACCTTCACAGACTCAATGGGGGAGCAAAGACTCTACTTGGAGCCATAGAGGGCTTAAGATCATAGTCCTAGGCCTTATATGACAACCCCAGCTGTAGTTTATACCATTGGCAAAAGATTCTCAGGTCACTTTATTTGGTTGCATAAAAGCCCCTTTACAATGAGAGTAAGGTTTGTTAACAGTATGGATTATATGGGTAAGTAATCAGGACATCCAAAAAAGTGTTACAAGGTCCAGAGATTTCCCACTTAAGACATATGCCTTCCTGATATCCCTGTTTCTTTCCTTGGTTTGTAGTCTCGAAACCCACTGCCTCTTCCCTGAGCCAGGCTTCTCAAGGATTGAGGTTGTTTTGTATTTTTCCCATTCTCTATCTTTAACTCTGTATCTTTCTTACCCCCTCTGGGCCTTACTCCTGAGATTACCAAATTCCTTAGGAGTCTCAACTGCTTTCCTTTCTACATTTCCTAATAGATTTATCCCTGTTGCACGCTTGTCTCGTCTTCAATCTCAGACAGCTCTTCTCTACACTTCCTTTTCAGGTTTTTCTTAGTGTGCCTGGCTCTCTTGTTACAAATCAAAATTCACAAGGACGTTCACTTATCTCTACTTCCACTAGAGTGTATGGTGGTACACATTTCAACTCAACAAGGAGCAATGTAGCAATGAAATGTTCAAGCTCTACAGCTAGACTGGATTTAAAACTTGGACAGGCCACCTACTAGTTACAGAACAAGTTACTTAACACCTCTGTGCCTTACTTTCCTTATCTGTAAAATGAAGATGATACCAATCTTAGAGAGCTGGTGTGGGGATTAAATGTGCTAATACATGAAAAGTGCACAGGACAGTGCCTGGCATATTGTAGAAACTCAATAAATGACAGCTATTATAATTAATATAGGACATTAATTGTTATTTTTTAAACAAAACTCAATTATGAAGAGGCTCAGGGACATATTCAAGACTTTATATTAGCCCCATTGTAATTGGGTTCTGAAATCTTTGTCCAAACCATTTAGTTTCCTATTTTTTCATTTCCATTGCAGACCAAAAAATGGAGTACTATCATGGCTCTTTTAAAATTTTAGATCCACAAATCAATAACAATTTTGGACAAAGCGAC
This sequence comes from Nomascus leucogenys, assembly GCF_006542625.1. NCBI lineage: Eukaryota > Metazoa > Chordata > Mammalia > Primates > Hylobatidae > Nomascus > Nomascus leucogenys. The sequence goes on from NC_044389.1 coordinate 36,075,846, forward strand.
ACATATCAACTTAAGGACTTACGAGAGACGACCGAAAATTTGGTGAGTCAGGTAAACTTCTTTTTATCATAGAATAATGCAAGTGGAAGGGATTTTGTGGATCATTTCTCCATTTCTAAAAACATGATTTTCAGACCACTCACATTAGAATCAGCTTGCAGATTGCTAGGCCCCATCCCAGACCTGCTTAATCAGAGTCTGATGAGATGGGTAGGTGGGGAGGGGGGAGTAAGGGAATCTGCGTGTCTAACAAATGGGTGATTCTAATAAGCCCCTCTTTCTAACTCAGCTACCTTATTTAAAGGTAAGAGAATTGAGGCCAAGGTATCCTAGCCCATTTCTTCCCCAATTCCACCACGTTTCCCCAATAGAAAAGCCCAATCATACCAAAACTAGTTTTTATAAGTCCACACACTTTTTTGTAAAACCACATTTTAAGATTTTGAGTATTTTCAGAATTTACGTTCGTCTCGTAAATATATTGATAAAGACAAAAAGCCCAGACTTATTTTGTAGTAATCTTGTCAAATGCTAATAATTTTGTTAAAGCTAAAGTGCAAGACTGCTCCCAAAAAGAAAAAAGCACACTCAGTTGTATAATCATTCCACTCAGAATGCCCATGAACTCTCACTCAAAAAACTAGGTTCAAATTAATTTTTCTAACAAGGAAGCACAGAAGCAGAGAGTTATTTTAAAAAGAAAGAAATGACAAACGTATTGGTTTGTTTTAATCAAAGAACCATTTTTAAGACACTTTCCTTCTCAAATCATCTATCATTTTTTCCTGTCATCATTTGCTGTTTGTCCATAGTACACCTAATGGCATCACATTTACAATAATAGAGTTTATAATCTCTATTTTCAGTTAACATTAAATCATGCATAATTTCTTAATTTTGTGGTTTCATCTTTCCCAACCAATAATTAATGTCTACAGATTGATATCGATTCTTCATTCGTTCACATGCAGAGCATCTTATAAAAGAGCATTTGCAATCAATTCTTGAGTTATGCTAGGATGAACGTGGAGCCTGCACAAATACACCCAAATACCTTCTCTACTCTTCCAGTCCTAAGTGACTCCACATAACCTCCTCAATGTAAAAAAAACTCTTAACTTGCCTTAGTTAAAAAGATAAACACATCTTTGAATGATGGAAAATGTTACAATTTACTGGGAAATTTTGAAACTTGTTTCATTTATGTCTTATGCCCAACATTACTGCTACTGTTGTTGTTGTAAGTTAACTAAGCAATTCCGTCTTTACTGAAGTAAACGGACAGGAATGCAATAGGTCTTAAAAGAAGTGAGAGAAATGCGGAGGTGCAAGTTGAACAGAAACTCTATTTAAAAGTAGAGTTTTAAGTTTCAGCTAAGCATGTGTTCCTTCGAAGGCTAAGGCTAAGTTAAGTAAGGACACATTATCATCATGGGTACCTGCAAGGCCCTTGTCATTACTTATTTATCCTCCTTTATCACCATAGCATAAGCCCTTACCCTCCCCCTTGCAGGCAACCATTCTATGTTTCATGTGGTATTCTTTTGTTTGTATTCATTCTTACAAAAATATGTTTTGTTGTTTTGCGTGCACATGCTTTTAACTTATGTTTTGTGTTATAAATCACTTTTGTTTCATCTCTTTTTACTGAGAACTTTTTAAAAGATCTATGTTACTAAATATACCTTTAGTTTATTGCTGTTAGCTGCTAATTCATAGTGTGTATCTACCATATTTACCTGCCTGTCATGCCAAGAAATGCCACACTAAACAGACTCCTACTTACCCCCTTATAGACCTATGCAAGTACTTCTGGAAGCAGAATTACTAGGTCACTGAATGTACATATACTTAACTTGACCAATTGGTACAGGTTTGCTCTTCAAAATGGCTGACTCAGTGTGCACGCCCATCTACAATGCACGAGGATTTCTATGTCCCCGCATCTAACCAACACTTAGTGTCTTAGTATGTTTAGGCTACTACAACAAAAAATACCATAGGCTGGGTATCTTAAACAACAAACACTTATTTCTCATAGTTCTGGAGGCTGAAGATTCCAAGATGAAGATGATCAAGGCTCTAGCAGATGTCTGGTGAGAGCCTGCTTCCTGGTTCATAGAATACCATCTTGCTGTGTCCCTCATGGCAGAAGCCATAAGAGAACTTTCTTTTGTAAGGACACTAATGACTTTCATGAGAACTCCACCCTTATGACCTAACTATCCTTCAAAGGCCCCATCTCCTCTATCATCACTTTGGGAGTTAAGATCTCAAAATATAAATTTTAGGGGAACACAAACATTCAGTCCACAGCAGTTGGTATTATTTGGCTTTCTAAATTTGCCACCCTAATATGTATAAAGTAGTATTTTATTTGTGATTTAATTTGCATGTTTCTAATTACGAATGAGTTTGTGCATTGTTATGTATAACTATTAACTTTTTGTACTTTCATTTCTATAAATTGCCTGTACATATTCTTTGCCTATTTTTCTGTTAAACTTGCTTTTTTGCCTTATTTGTATTGCTTTGTGGAAGTTCTTTACATTTTCTGGATATGGATAGTGTGTTGGTTGTAGACACTGCACTTATCCATTCTGTCTTCTACTAATATTGACCATGTTGTTCTTTATGAAACAGAAATCTGTAACTGAAGTAATCATTTTTTCACTGTTTTGCCTTGTGATTGTATTTTGAAGCTTTTCTTTAAGAAGTCCTTCTCTTCTAAGACATAAAATATTTTACTATGTTATTTATTAACCTTACAGTTTTATCTTTTACATTAGGTCTCTAATACATGTGGAATCCACCTTTGGATGTGTTAGGTAGATTCAGTTTTTTAATTCATATAGTGAGCCAGTTTTTGAATATAACTAGTTAAAATATCTTAGCTTTTCCTAATATATGGTATTATTATTGAGTTCACTGCATGCATTTCTTGGCACCTGGGTCTTGCAGAAGAGGAAATATGATCTGTCTCCTCAAATTGCTTCCAATTTTTTTGGAGAGATGTGAGTAACACACATGGAATTGAATATCATGACATGATATAATTAAGGGCTAAATTATACGTTGAGGACAGTAAGTACAGAAAAACTTCAAAACCGAACAAGGGTTCCCATGGTCAGAAAAGGCTTTATATTATTTTACCTCTGTTTAAATAAGACAGGTGTTTTTCTCCTCCCATCCCGCACCAGGTTAGCTTTAGAATTACAGGAAGAGTTTATGCCTCATCCTGAGCCACACCTGTTTGTTGTTGCTAAATCCCAATGAATACAACCAGATTCTTCTCTCTGTCCTAAATGGGTGCTAATTAGACAACCAAGGAAGACAGGTTGCAGGTCCTGTTCTTCTTCACATTGGTCTTTACTGATTTGAATGCAAATTGAGATGCAAAAGTAAAAAGAGTTCATATTCAGATACTGCTATAATCCACTCCTGTTCCCTGAGATAGTGGAGCAGACATATCTCATTCTCTCATATCATCCTTCAGAGAAGGGTCCATTAATCAGACATTACTGATATCTGATTACTGCAGGGTGGCCATCCTGCAGGTGGAGAAGCATGGCATCCAGCAGAAGCTGACAGCACGCACTTTGAGGGAGGGAAGGATAAGTCAGCAATTTATGCTGAATAAGCTGGCTAAGTATACATGTTCAATAAGTTCTAGGGGAAGTCACAAATACTTATGAAAGGAGAAACATAACCATGTGCAACTGAGCTTTATGTCTCTTCATGTGTTGCATGTTCAAAAAATGGTGCATTAGCATGATCCAAGGGTGGAGTTTTCAGTCATTTGATGTTCAAAGGTGAAGCCGAGGACACAAAACCCTTACTATGCATCCTCTGTGAGTCAGCCAAAACCAGTCTGGACTGCTAGCTAGATTAATAAAGAAAAAAAGAGAGAGAAGATACAAATAAGCACAATCAGAAATGATAGAGGTAACATTACAACCAATCCCACAGAAATACAAAAGATCATCTGAGACTCTTAGGAACACTTTGATGTAGATAAACTAGAAAATCTAATGGAAATGGGTACATTCCTGGAAAAACACAATCTTCCAAGATTGAATCAGAAAGAAATTGAAACCCTGCACAGACCAATATTGAGTTCATACTTAAATCAGTAATTTAAAAAAACATACCAACCAAAAGGAAAAAAAAAGGCCCAAACTAGATGGATTCACAGCCAAATTCACCAGACGTACAAGAAATAGCTAGGACCAATTCTAATGAAACTATTCCAAAGAATTGAGAATAGACTTCTTCCTAAATCATTCCATGAAGTCAGCATTACCCTAATGCCAAAACCTGACAAAGACACACTGAAGAAAGAAAATTACAGGCCAATATCCCTGATGAACACAGATATAAAAATCCTCAACCAAACACCAGCAAACCAAATCCAGCAGCACATCAGAAAGTTAATATTCCAAAATCAAGTAGGCTTTATTTCTGTGATGCAAGACTGGTTCAACATATGTAAATCGATAAATGTGATTTACCACATAAACTGAATTAAAAACAAAAACCATACAATTAGCCAGGCACGGTGGCTCACATTTGTAATCCCAGCACTTTGGGAGACTGTGGTGGGCAAATTACCTGAGGTTAGAAGTTTAAGACCAACCTGGCCAACATAGTGAAACCCCATCTGTATTAGAAATATAAAAATTAGCCGGGCATGGTGGCAGGTGCCTGTAATCCCAGCTACTCGGAAGGCTGAGGCAGGAGAATCACTTGAATCCAGGAGGCAGAGGTTGCAGTGAGCCGAGATTGTGCCATTGCACTCCAGCCTGGGTGACAGAGCAAAACCTACCTCAAAAAAATTAAAAAATTAAAAAAATTAAAATCATACAATTATCTCAATAGATGTAGAAAAACTTTTGATAAAATTAAACATCCCTGCATAATAAAAATGCTTAGACTAGGCACCGAAGAAACATACTTCAAAATAATAAGAGCCATCTGTGACAAACCCACAGCCATCATCACACTGAATGGACAAAAGCTGGAGGCACTATCCTTAAGAACAGGAAAAAGACAAGAATGTTCGCTCTCACTACTCCTATTCAACATAGTACTATAAGTTCTAGAAAGAGCAATCAGGCAAGAGAAAGAAGGAAAAGGCATCCAAATAGGAAAAGAGGAAGTCAAATTATCTCTCTTTACTGACAATATAGCTGGAAAATGATGGAGGGGAGATTTGAAGTCATCTAGGCAACTCCACACATGTGCTCTTTCCACTAAATTTTCTACTGTCAGGAAGGGACTCAGCTAAGACAGAAGATAAAATTATTAAAATCTAAATCAATTCTTCTATCATTTCATTTTTTAAATCCATAAAGATTATAAATCCTCTATGCTGTGCTAGCTCACTCTTTCTTGACAGATACATTAGGTATACTTATTATAGAAAAATATTCTCTTTCTCATTTCCCTGTATCAGTTTTTGGTGAGGAAGGCAAAGGTAGAAGGAACTGTAATATAGAGAGATGAAGGAAGCTGATGGATATGTTGACATATGTATGTATATCTAGTGTGGACAATCTATAGTTGGAAGAAAGGTGTGGATGGGTATGCTTTTTGAGGGAAGTTTTTTGAGAAAAGAAGTAATATGAACTATTTCTAAATTTCCTGATAAAGTTGTAAATACAGCATAGTCTTCACAGGAGAATCTATTTAGTTTATCATTCATCATTCAGCAAATACAGCATGACGTTAGGCACTATAAAAGGCTAAGAAAAATGATTCTCTCTCTCTCATAAACTAATCCAATTTAGAGATTTAAAAGACAACAAACCTGGAGAGAACATGAACCTTGTAAATAATGGCCTTCCCTTGCTTTGGGTATCCTGGTTTTAAATATTTTTAGTACAGCTTTAAATAGATCCAGATGAGGTATTTTCCTCTTTTAAAAAAGCAATTCGAAGATCTAGGTTTTTGTGGTACACTGAAAATTAATACCTTATTCTTTAAAATCCTTAATTGCAAATCTTTGAATTCTATAAATATTTTGCCTTGTGATCTCAGAAATATAAACCAATTGGGGATATGGATATCTAATATATTGCGACTTGTTACATGTGATTAGTGACAGATGTCTGTCCATTTCTTTCTGACATTCCACAAAGAAACACTGAAGAAGGACCAGTGCAATCAAAGAAATGACTGATGGCATCACAAAATATCATATTCCATTTGATGATCTGATTACCTCTTTGTTGAGGGTGATCAGAAAGTCACAGTTTCATGGCACCCTCCACACCCACCGCCTTTTATGACACTGGATCCAACTGCTTTCTCCAATAGACACAGCACTTAAAGATGTGGCAGTTAGACCTGACCCCAAGAAGGCCAAAAAGCCTTCTATGAGCATCACTCTGTGTTCAGGTTGACTAAGCTCTATCTAGGCTTGAGAGAATGGTTCATAGCTGACTTCTTGGATCCAAAAAAAAAAACACCTAGAGTTTTATACAGATATGATACGAACTTTAAAGGATTGCAGTAAAAACTACCAAGATTATGATTCTTATTTTTGGAGAGTAAAGAAAATAGGCTACCTTTGGAGAGGGGCGCAACAGTTTCTGATCCGCTTACAAGCTGCTTGCTGCCCATCAGCGGGTAGGAGGTCTTAGTGAGAACCTACCTTCATGCTCATCCTGAGGTGGGCACTGGGAAGGCATTAACAGGCTCTGAAGCTACACGGCCCTGGTTTCAGTGAGCTCTGCGCTGTCAACGTGGGCACGTCACTTCCTCTTCTATGAACTGTGAATAATCATAGTACTCACCTGAGAGGGCTGATTTGAAAGCAAATGAGCTCAAACAGTGACATCTGTGCTTGGTGCACATGTGGCAGACAACAGTGGTTCCTACTATTATAATTATTACAGTCTTATCAAGGAGGAGCTTTCCACAAATAATCAATTACCTAAAATGTCCACAAACAGGAAAAAAAATTCCCTTCCAATAATTCATGTGTAATTTTCTTTTTTCTCTAGGAACACTGATCACAACCTGATGTTGCTTTTTAAAGCAAGCACTTTAAAAAGTCTTGTAAAATTTTCCTAGTAAATGCAAAACTTTCTGATAAATAAATTCTCACCTTTTTATTCATTTGTTTATTCAACAAAAATATACTACATACCAACAGCATGCAAAGCACTATGCTAGATTTTATAGAGTATGAAAAGATAAATTGCCATCTCTATGCATAAAGGGTTTGCCATTTAATAAAAGAGACTGTATATTTACATAAATATATAGTGAATATATTGTATAAATATATAATGAATGTTTACATTAAAGAACAAAAGGTGTAAGAGGGATAAGAAAAAGTGAGACAGAAGGAAGACAGATCAGTTTGAGATTAATGAATATCCCCAAAGAGGGTATTATCTGAGATTGGCCTTGAAGGATAGGTGTGATTCAGGAACACAGAACTTGCAGAATGAGAAGGTTGCTACAGACCAAAGGAACAGCCTGAGACAGGTGAGTATGCAGGAAAACGGGGGCCGTGCCTGAAAGTACTGGTGGTGTTGAAGATGGAGCCAGGCAAGTTGGTCACAGAGGGAGAGGACCTTGAATGTCTGACATTGTGGACAAAGGCTCAAAGGCTCAAATTCCCTATTTTTACCTTGAGTTCAAACCTTGTGGCAATGAAACTTCAGTGAAGCTTTATTTAAGGCTAAAAGTGTCTTTCAAAAAGCTCTTATATAATATCCTTTGCATGTTACTCTTGTTACGATTAGGAGAAAGCAATAGGGTCTAAAGTTTTTTTTCATAGCATGGTTTTGGTTTCTTTAATTCTAAGGAGCTCACCTGGTGTTATGTGGGAAAAAACAGCTTTTGTATCTCATTTATATTCCATATGCCAGTCTTCAGTGACATATCTATCTGAGGTTTGCAGTGTTAGCCACAAAACACTCCCTAAGTGAATACATTGACTGCTGTAAGCGGAGCCACTCAGGAAGCACCTGCAGAGAAAAGCAGGCAACATGTATAAACAGAGTTAATTCAGGAATGAGAGCTGAATGGCTGGGCGAGTCTGTTTGTTTGAGTTGACAGCCTCTCCCTCACTCTTTCGTTAAATACCCAACTAACCTTCAATTGCCCTCTTGGAACTTAATCTCAGTGTAATTTCCAGCATGTCAAAATTATCGAGCAGAAAGAGATACTACCCTAAAGAGGGTCTTTTGTTCAATGCTAGGAGACAAACTCCAACTACAAAATTCTAGAAATGCCCTAAAGAGGGAGGTAGGATAGATTTACAAATTGCTAATGCTATTAGGTTGTATAGATAATAATAGATTTATAACAACCTGGCACACAGCTTTAAATATATAAGTTTCTCTGAAACTTCTGGGAACTTGGAATGCCAGAACCTTGGCAGAAAGAATGCTTCTAATAATGAAAGCCATCATCTGCCATGGAAACAATTTCAGGCCCTTTAGAAAGCTAGTTTATACATAAGCTCCATTCAACAATAAAGCTTATGTTCATGTTTTTTCTGCTTTTCATCCTGCTGTAAATTCATTTTATAAGAATTCTTTTTACCAGTCCCTCTACCCCATTTCTCAAAGCGTTGTCCTCAGACTACCTGTATCACCTACAGATTCCAAGGCCTCCTCCGATCTAGTAAATGAGACTTTTCTAGAAAGAGGGTCCTAGAATTTTATAAAGAAGAATCCTTTTTATTATTGTGATTACCAAAGTTACTTCTGCCTAGATTCTTCTTAGGTTATTTTTTCAGCTCCTATCTTCCCAGACAACCTAACCATTCAAAGATAAAATTGGTGCTTGGTTTAGATATTCATAGCAGGCGCATTGCCAGACTGATGATGTCATCCAGAGTCAACTTGATCGAATGCCTTCACCAAAAAGTTACAAATGGCCAGGAATAAATTGTGGTTGAACTTATTCAGAGGGTAATTACAAAACAAACTTCTTTAAATACCCAACTGCTATTTGCTTTTCTTCCTTCTAAATTGTATCACTTCTCTCCCTGTTCCATTTTGTTTGCCTTTTTTTTTTTTTGGACTCCCTCACCTCCATACTGAGTAGTAGAGCTGGCTGTGGGTGATGAGACAGAAATTATTATAACAAAGTCACCCTTTCAAAAACACGTCTTCCCAAAGAATTTTGTTTCTAGCATATAAACCCCACACCACCTCAGCCCATTTAGGATTTCTTTATTTAAGTACCAATAAAGACATATTTTGGATACTAGCAATTTATTTTCCAAATGCTATCTTTGATCTTAAGTCTAAGGCTATTACCAAATCTATATCTCTACAAGTTTTATACTTTAGGTCAATAAATTATTTGATAACTTATTACTATGAGTTCTACAAAAGAAACTGAAGTAAAATTTACATCACATTTAACAGGGTGGTTGTGTGATTGAGTGGGAAGAGGCGGACCCTACAGATAAAAGACTTGGGTTCCAGTCCCAGCTTACTAGTATCCGCATGATGCCAGGGAAATTCACGTAATGCCTCTGAGTCACAGATTTCTAATAGGAATGAAAATACTTCTTATTTCGCAGAATTGTCATAAGAGTTAAAGAAGACAAGTAATTTGATTCCTATTTATGAATTCCTGAGCGTGCTAAGGAAGTTATAACTTGTTTCTTGATCCCTGAAACAGCTTTCCCTGTATTTGTGTGTGTGTGTATGTGTGTATGTGTGTGTGTGTGTTTCAGTCACGCGAGTTGGTTTTTCTTCTCATTCCTTGAGAATTTAGGATATTTTGTGCGCACATTTGGTTCTTCTGTCCAACGTGAACTGTAGTGCCTTACCCACACTGAGATGACACTATTTCTACCAAGTGAGTGCTAGGGGTACCACGAGCCGAATGCCAACTGTGGCAGGAGATTAAAGCTGTGCATATGGACTAAAAGCAGTGGCTTTGCTTCTCCTACCTTGGTGACATAAACTGAGTAACAAATTTGACCTAATACGGAGATACCGCCTAATTCTTTTTTCCTCCTTGATTTACCCTGGAGTCCACAATTGACAACAATTTTAAAATTTTGGCTCTCTCTGAAATCCCTACTGCCTCCTCCTTACACCTTACAAGCAAAGACCTGCAGAGCTAAGACCTGTAATGCCAGGATGGAGGCTAGAGCACCATCAGCAATTAACTACCAAAACTTACCCAGAATTTTATGTGTTTAACCTTCATAGCCTTATGAGTAGCAGATCAATATCTTTGTTTTACAGGTTAGAAAACTGAGGCTCAAATTGATTCAGTAACTTTTCCAAGATTACCCAGTTTGTGAAAAGTAGCATACGCTCAAATCCAGGACTGAGGCAGGGTTTTCTTTGTCATCACTCAAAGCCTCCCTGAATATCCCATCTCTGCTGTGTATCTCTCTGCTACTCCTTCTACGGTATTTTAGCAAGACATCTTCTACTCCAGAAACCTACTCTAGCAGTAGAATTACTTGGGTAGGTTTTTTAAAAATATGAGTGCCTAGGTCCCCTCTAGACCAATCGAACCCAAAATTCTTGGAGAGGGTCCCTGGCATCCATCAATTTTTTTAATTCAGCAAATGATTCTGTTGCACTGTGGAGGCTGAGATCCACCAATTTAAATAATGATATTAGTTCTGTGAAAAAATTTTTGATTGCTTTAACATTTAATCAAGGATATATTCCTATTATAAAATATATTATTAATACATAGTTTCTCTCTTGTTGTGTAACAGGTGGATGAGATATTTATAGATTCGGCCTGGAAGAAAAACTATATCAAGAACCAAGTAGTCAGACTGACGTATGTATGTTCGGGCAATGGTGGAATCACAAGACTGGAAGGAAAAGGAATCAAGGAGACAGGGACTCTCATGTATTGTATGTCTCTATGGACTAGGCTTTTGGCTAGAATTTTTCATAAACATTATCTTTAAAGCAGTCTTGAAGTATAGGGCTGACCACCATTTTGTCAACAAAAAGACTAAGATTCAGGAAAGGTAAGAAATATGTTCAAAGTTCACCAACTGACAGTTTCCCAAAGTGACAGAACCAGGAATCAAACCCCATCAACTTATTGTGAGGCCTGGAACCTACCAGAACCCATGACGTGGGGAAAACCCAGCAGCTTGTCATTGCTTGCACCAAGTTGTATTATTTTGACAACTATATTATTTCAAACATGTTAAGCAGGCAAACTTGGCTACAACATGGGATCACAAATTTTACCTGTAATGTAGCCTAATGACATGAGGCATGCCTAAACAAAACGATATTCCTGTTGTAATAAATTTTCTTTCTGTTGTGGTGGAGGGGGAAGACTCATATCAGTTGCAGATATTGCTCAGAAGTTTCAATTGTGTTATTCTGAAAAACTGCATAGCAGAACATACGTGTCATATACACAAACCCATGAGCCTGTATGACTCATATTTCTTAAAGATAAAGAAAAATAATATATTCAGAGTTTGATTTATCTGAAGAAAATAATTATCACTCTCTTACCAATAGACTAATAATGCTTTGTTGGCAGGTGTATTCCATGTTCTTTATGTCTTTACTGAGTAACTAGTGACTTCCGTAAGGATTTTATAACATAAATCGGGTAATTTCTAAAATACTTGGGAGGGGAAAAAGCATATAAATGCTAGAAGTTTCTATATTTCATGTTTTCTGTTTTCAAATTCACATTTGCCATATTATTGTAGCAACATTATTGTACTCCCGTGAACCCCTTCGGATGGTAGCCATCGTCACTATATAATACTTGGTAAAAATGTTAATGCCTCAGATTTCAGAAGTAAAATTAGTCATCTGTTTGCCAATTTGACATAAAATTCTAGTTATTTAGATCTTTATATTCCAGAGCCTAAATGAACAAAAATACATAAATTGTCTCAGAATTTCCTTTTAGCCAAAAGATTCAGGGAGATGGACCTCTGGTGTCTTTCACAGTTTTTTTTTTTTTTTTTTGTAAAAAAAAAAATAGGAGAGATAACAGATCAATATGTATTAGTTTCAGGGTTTTTTATTTTTTGTTTTTAAACAAAAACCTGTAATTGGTTTTCCTATTTTAAGAATATTTAAAAGTTTAGTTCCTCAGGTAACAGAACTTGAACCTGTTTATATGATAAAAGTTCAAGAAATCGGGCATGTTTAATTTGGAGAAGACTTGGGGACCACAATATTGTCGTCTTCAAGAATTTGGGCTAGAAGAGGAAATTATTTTATGTATGTTCCAACTGGTAGACCTAAGCCTTATGGAATGGGAGATACAGGGAGACATATTTCAACTCCAAATGATGAACTCTTAAAAACAGAGCCGACCAAAGAGAAACAAGCCTCTTTAGAAAATTAAACTTACTCTCTTTTTAATTACTGCACTGTTGTCAGAGGGCCAATTGTCATGGACCCTGTAGAAGTGATTCAGGTATCAAATCTACAACTGATTAGCCTAAGAAAACACGAAGGCTTCTTCTAACTCTCAGAGCTTGTAATTTTGATGATGAATTTTTGTATCTGTCATTCCTAGCTGTTGTAACAATCCTTCAAATTAATGGGGGAAATGCACTGAAAACATAATGAAAGCTAGAAGACAGAACATATGAAATGACCTTGGGTCAGGATGACATGAGAGGATCAGCACTTGACATTCTCAGCAACTGAGGGATCATTCAGGGGAGGAAGATACGGGAAAGACTGAAGGACAATTCCAGGTATATTCTTTGAAAATGTACCTTTCTTTTGTGTGTCATAGTCCAGAGGAAGACGGTGTGAAAGTAGATGTCGTTATGGTGTTCCAGTTCCCCTCTACTGAACAAAGGGCAGTAAGAGAGAAGAAAATCCAAAGCACCTTAAATCAGAAGATAAGGAATTTAAGAGCCTTGCCAATAAATGCCTCATCAGTTCAAGTTAATGGTAAGGAGGTCCCCTTCTATGTGATATGAAGTTCTCTATTGGGTCCATGTTTTGACTAATCTCAAATTTATTTGTCATTATTTCCATTTCAAATAATAGCTAGAATTCAGATGGAAAAATTCAAGTTAAAGATGTGACATTTCAAGGTGTATTCGTCTCTAATGTAAGCACGTCTGAAGTTAGTCATCCAGTGGTTTTCCCAACAGTAATTGATTGGCACTCAACCCAAAATAAAGGCAAGCATTTACAACTAACAGAGGGTTCATCTCACCCAGGCACTGCCTCCGTGACTAAGCAAGTGAAAATACTAAGGGTTTCGCAATAATTGTTTTTCTGGGTGGGACCTTCCTATAACACAAATTCATTTGTCGCCATACTTTTATTGATAGTTTCTATATATGGTGATATAAAATTTTTCTTAGCTTTTTTCCTATGGGCATTTGGGAAAATGGCAAGCCAACTTTGAAGTTGTTAGAGTCATTTTACCATTAATGCTTTAAAAATCACGGCCTAGGAAAGCATCACTGAAACTATGTGTACATTGTTCCACTTCTCTCTTTTTTTTGTTCACCCTTAGCCCATTATACCATTATCACTTCCCTCAATTAAGGAGAACGAACACTTATCAAGGTCTATCTCTATGGCCTTTACCTGAAGTAACTAATTTCTTTTTATATTCCAGTGACATACGCAAATTCACCTTTATAGAAGTGAAATTCATGCAAAAAGAGTTGAGGAATTCAGTAATTAAAAGGAGCTAAGAATCAAATTTAAATCTCTAATTTTCTCAAAAGGCTCCAATTGAAAAAGGTTTCTATAGTCAAACACATCTTAAAAATTCTGGCTATGATATTCGTTTCTTGGAAATTCTTCCTTACAGTATCGTATTAAAGATTCTAAGGCAGCCAGCTAGAGAGAAACTTGTTCACCCTCGTCCACTAAGCTGTTTTCACAGCATCTCCTTCCAACAGACAAGTAGAGATTTCTCCTACAAATTTCAGTGGATACCAGACCTAAGAGTTACAGAAGAGATTCAGGGCAAGCGATTTTCATCAGACATGAAACAGGGCACTGCCCTTGTAAGGGTCTAGCTGACTCTTCAAGAGGAAACCAGATAAGGAAGTAAAAAAATGTGAGGTAATGGAATGGGCAGATGTTTGCTGATGTGAGAACGAGTCAGCTACTTAGGGAATAAAGCTGAGGACCTCTCCCAGCCAGAAGGGAGGAACCTGACAAGTGCTTAATCCATCTTCTTTGTTAGATGGGGAAGCGAATGAATAGAAATTGTGAAACAATGGGCATTCTGATAACTTACATGATGTGTTCTGTGTAATTGCCAACGAATAGTTAATTTGTCAGGAATGTAAAAGCCTAAACTGCCTGAAACCAGAGTAAAGCATAAATCGGTCATTGACTGCCTGGTCTTTTTGTTTTTTACAGGCTCAGCTTCTAAACTTCAACTTATTCTAATAATTGTACTAAATTAAAAGGCAGGATATGCTAATGGAGACCCTGATTTGAGAGTTACCTGAGGCTGGGCACGGTGGCTCACACCTATAATCTCAGCATTTTGGGAGGCCAAGGGGGGGTGGATCACCTGAGGTCAGGAGTTCAAGACCAGCCTGGCTGATATGGTGAAACCCCGTCTCTCCTAAAAATACAAAATATTAGTCATGCCTGGTGGCGGGCACCTGTAATCCCAGCTACTTGGGAGACTGAGGGGGAAGAATCACTTGAACCCAAGAGGCAGAGGTTGCAGTGAGCCAAGATCGCGCCACTGCACCCAAGCCTGGGCGTGACAGAGCAAGACTCCATCTCCAAAAAAAAAAAAAAGAGTTACCTGACCAATTCTAACTCCACTAAGTCACTACAGGACCACCCAAATAATTGGCTCATGACTTTGTCTTCATTTTCTCATCTGTAAAATTCCAATGATAATGTTTGTTCTTCCTGAAATCACAGAGAGATTATAAGAATACACAAGGAAAGAGAAACACAATGTGGAATAGAGAGGCTGTTACTAATGAGAAAGCTATTATGTTGTGCATATGCTTTGGAAACCTGAAATCATTCATTTGAGTGATTGACTAGTAGCAGAAAGACAGATCCTTGAAAGTTTCAGAATGTCAAATGTAAAAAGAACAGTGTTTGTTAATGATACGGGAGCCTAGGGGATGTTGCTTTTCTGGCCAGAAACCCCTGTGGCCAGTGGTTGCTGCCTTTGCCCAAGTTTTGCTCTGGCCCACTGGGCTCATTCTTCCTACTTGACCTGGCAGACTGTGCCCACCTCCCGCCACCAGCCTGGATCCCATGCCCACCAAGGCCAACCCAGGCATGGGGCTGTGAATGTTGTCTAAGGGAGCACGGGGTCTGGCCACTGCCCACAGCCAGGCACACTGGCTGCAGCATGACGGGCAGCTCCAGGCACTGGCACAGGTGTGCTGGCTCTCTGTGAGGCTGTGGCTGGACAAAGTTCACTGCAAGCAGCTTCCCTGGCTGGCACCTGGGAATGTGGTGGCACCCAGGAAGCTTGGAGATGCCAGGAACTGCAGGGTCCCAAAGAGGGAGTCACAGCCCTGGCTTGGGGAGCTCCCAGGTCTGGGATCCCTAAAGGGCTGCATCTTTTCTCTCTTTTTACCCACAATGTGGCAAGCAAGGGGTATGTTTCATTCCTGTTTGTGTTACAGCTCTTTTAGTCTTGCTATTTGGCAGGTCCTGAGTTCTTGTCCTGAGACCAAGAAGAATGAGGTATGCAGACAAGTGGAGGGTGAGCAAGACGAAGAAGAGGTTTACTGAGCAAGAGAACAGCTCACAGGAGACCCACAGTGGGCAGCTCCTCTTCATAGCCAGGGTGGCCCAGCAAGTGTTCAGCTCCTAGCAGAGAGGAGGCCCTGGAGTTAGAAGCTCCTCTCTGCAGGCAGGTTGTCCTGTTGAGTGTTCAGCTTTCAGCAGACAGTAGGCCCTAGAGTGGCCTATCTCCTCTCTGCAGGCAGGTAGTCCCATGGTCTCCCAGTCACCTCTCCGTCTGCAAGGGCCCATTGCTGCCTCCGGAACCTCTCTGCCCACCCCTCTGTGCCTGACCACGCTGCTCCCTCACCAGTGGGCAACACGGCCCAGCCCCGTTGAGGTAGTTCCCAGCGTGGCAGGCTCTGGGGCGCTCCCAGGGATGGGCTCCAAGGACTGTCCACCTTCTCCCCACGCCCTCCCTGCAGTGGCCATGGTCGAGAATGGCAACGCGGGGCCAGGTTCTGGAGCAGGAGAGGCTCCATGCCTGGGAGTGGGTCCTGCCTGGTCATGTGAGGTTGGGGGCGGCACAGTCGGCCGCCTCAAGGATGTGGGACGCAGGAGACCCACCACCATCACTGCTACTCCAGCATCCGCTCCTGCTGCCACTGCTCCAGACAGCCTGTAGCTGCCATCACGAGCACTTAAGAAAGGCACATTCAGTGGACGGCTCAGGAGAATCTTTAAGTCAATTTTTTATAGGCAAAAACATTGTTTCCTGGGAACACATAATTTTGGACTACCAATAAATAGAAAACTGCAGAGATTCCAGATTAAGTCTAGGAATAATCCTGTAGCCCAAGATGTATTTATAATTTGTCAAGAATCTGTATTTTGTTTTGACAAAAAAACTGTGTGGTGTGGGTCCCTCAGGAGACACAGTGTGACAAAGCAAAGCTAAAATCAACTTCTTTGCATTGCGAACGCCAAGGCTGTAGTCAAGCAGCTCACTGCCTACGTGTCAGATGACTTTGCTTCATTTTTCATCATGATACTTGTAGCCTTTAGAGCTCTGAATATTAACTAGCTTTCTCCCAACTCAGAACCGTGTTAGGGGGTGGTCACTTTCAAAACTAAAGTGTTAATGTTTATTTCCATTTCTATACCTGGAAAGTAAAAATCTTTGGTCAAAATTGAAATCTTTAACAACTAGTTACTTGTGTATTGACAGTTTCTTTCCAGGTGTAATCATTCTCCCTAAAAATCCGGTTATATTCACGACCATTATACTTTTCCTGGTATCATTCCTGGAAATGGATAACTTGCATCCTGCTCACACTAAGTTGACAAAGTTTTAACTGAAGAATTCTAACTTTGTGCTATTTTCCACTTTATTGCATTACTAAGGACAAAATATATAGTTTTCTTAAAAATGAAATAGATGTACTGCCTTAAACTACATTTGACGGTAAACAGTTCCTTCCATAGAATAAGCACTAAGAGCAGTTGATGGTCCTGAGCGATTGATTCCTCGCCATACAGTGATTTGGGATGACTTCAAGGGTATACTTGAATTGAATATTTTCAAAAGCCCCCACTTTGTAGAGTTTATCATCACTAGTTTCCCCAGTGGAATTTGTAGAAAGTTAGTAGAATGAAACAATCTTATTTTGTATAATGAGGAATAGAATACTGCGAATGTGTCTGAGAAACATGGCACTGGTAGGAAAAAGTAAAACAGTTTATTCTCATCTGCTCGGTAAGCTAAGTCATTTTAACTTGAAAATCATCACAATTTTCATGAAACCGTCCACCAACTTTATTTTTCCCCAGCTTTAGTAAGATATAATTGACAAATAAAAATTGTATATATTTACTGTATACAACATAATGTTTTGATACATGTATACAAGTTTAAATATTTGTGTTTCCTTAGTCAAATTCCTCACTTTTTTGGAAGTTGACAGAATTTAATCTTGGATTGTGTCCAATAACTAGGTTTTACCAATATTCAGTATATTTTGGATAAGAAACACATTGTTTATTCTTTAACAAAAAACAATTTTACTATTTAGGAACTGTGTTTAAAAAGCATTTAAAATATCATTTATGCAAGAGTTTTCAAGGTTTTTCCATTCTAAACCCTTTAACCAAAAAAAACAAAAGAAGGTTTATGTGAAATTCGAAGTAAATAGAAGAGATCAAAGCAGATCTGTTCTGGCTGAGGCTGAGTTTGAGACCTGTAAGACAGTCTACTTGCAATATGGTTTGGCTGTGTCCCCATCCACATCTCATCTCGAATTGTAGCCCCCATAATTCCCACATGTTGTGAGAGGGAACTGGTGGGAGATAAATTAAATCCTGGGTGCAGTTTCCCCCACACTGTTCTATGGTAGTGAATGAGATCTGATGGTTTTTTAAGAGGCTTCCCCTTTCACTTGGCTCACATTCTCTGACTTGCTTGCCACTAACCACGTTAAGACATGCCTTTTGCCTTCCTCCATGATTGTGAGGCCTCCCCAGCCACATGGAACTCTGAGTCTATTAAACCTCTTTTTCTTTATAAATTACCCAGTCTCAGATATGTCTTTATCAGCGGTGTGAAAACGAACTAATATAACCTGTTTCCTCTGTCCCATTTACCCATCTTCTGAAGTGGAATGCAAAGAAGCTTTACCCTGAACTGCTGGAAAACCATAGTTCTCTATTAATACAAACTATTTGTGGGCTTTAATCATCCACTATTTGTGCCTTACTCACCCGTTGCTTGTGACAGTATCCACCTAATTAGAGGCTGCCTATAAGTCTCTGCAAACACTGTACACAGATGTTATATCAGATAGCCGTTCTCCTAACTAATCTATATGTTCAACTGTCCAGAATCCATATATGGTCAGTATCCTCTGATTATTCCTGGTCATTGAGACCACCCAGGAAAATATCAAATTATCACTATTTGTTTTATCTTGTTTTTCAGCAATGAGCTCATCAACAGGGGAGTTAACTGTCCAAGCAAGTAAGTCGAGTTAGCTTATATAAATAAGTTCAATTTTCACATCAGAAAGGACATTTTCAAATATTTGCTCATACTTGCCCATCTGTGCTCCAAATTTCCTTGGAGAGATAATAACTATTTGTACAATAGATTTAAATACTTTTTTTTTCTAACTCATGGACTGATCTTTTAGTCATGTTCAAGAAAAAAATTGCCATGGTAACCTTCTGGGGCAATTTGAAGAAAGTATATATTTCTGATTGGGAATACTGGACTTGTTTTTCTAATTTTTAAAAATGCCATAAAATGTACTTTCTGCTACAAAATAAAATAATGAGAAAGTGATTAATAGGAGATAAAACCCATTGTTTGTGACCGACAAGTTACCTATGAAATATGCTGAGGTCAGGAGTTCGAGACCAGCCTGACCAACATGGAGAAGAAACCCCATCTAAATTAAAAATACAAAAATTAGCTGGGTGCAGTGGCAAGCACCTGTAGTCCCAGCTACTTGGGAGGCTGAGGCAGGAGAATCGTTTGAACCCAGGAAGCAGAGGTTGCAGTGAGCTGAGATTGCACCACTGCACTCCAGCCTCGGCGACAGAGTGAGACTCCATCTCAAAAAAAAAAAAAAAAAAAAAAGAAAAAAAAAATTCGTCCTAATCGCTAACAGTGGCTTCATTAAATCACTTCAAATCACTGTGGCCTATATGTTGAAAGATTTTACAAAAACAGTGATGAATTTGAGCAGTGATGTTCATGCATTTGCCTCTGTGTCTTGCAAACACCCTAAGTATTTTTATTCATGTATTTATTCATTCAACAAATATCTTTTAACATCTACCAAGTGCCAGAAATTAGACCAGGAGTTGATGGTACCATTGTGAATAAAACATGATCCCTGCTCTAAAATTAGAATTCCGAAATAGAGAAAAATATAAATAAATCAGGAAGTATGAAAATCGTGTGATAAATGCTATGACAGAGGAAGTGCATGGTGCTATGAGAGTTGATCAGAGAGTCAGCTAACCTGTTCTCACAGAGTAAGAAAGTGAACCCTGAAATGCGACAGAGAAGAGGCCGTGAATCCAGTGACGGGTGGGGTGAGTGTCCCGGGCAGGAGGAGTAGTATACAAAAATGTCTTCAGGCAGGTAAGAATGGGGCCATTTCTTCTAATTACAAGATGTTTCTTACAACTTAACGATCTCATCTTTTTTCAGGTTGTGGTAAACGAGTTGTTCCATTAAACGTCAACAGAATAGCATCTGGAGTCATTGCACCCAAGGCGGCCTGGCCTTGGCAAGCTTCCCTTCAGTATGATAACGTCCATCAGTGTGGGGCCACCTTGATTAGTAATACATGGCTTGTCACTGCAGCACACTGCTTCCAGAAGTAAGTTACTGACCTTCAGTTAGAACCCACTTCTGCTAAAAAGCCCTGAGTTTTGTCATATTGTTGGTAACAGTTAATGTCTCAAATATTACTGAAGGGGAGGGAAGGGATGAACGGAAGGAAGGACGGAGGGAAGGAGGGAGGGAGGGAAGGAAGGAGGGAGAGAAGGGAGCGAAGGAGGGAGGGAGCAGGGGAGGAAGTTATTTCAGGTTCTTTTCTAAAATAATGTTACACTTGCATACTTAATCAGAAATTTGATGGGAATAAAGGAAGTAACAGTCATTATCCTAGTATTCATCAATCATTTCCTCAAAGTTTCTAATAAGCAAACTGTGTAAGGAATCAGAACTATTTTGTGACATCCTAACACAAAATATTAACTAATAACATGTACCATTAATCTTTTGTCAAACAATGCTCCCCACTTAAAACTAGTGTCTGTTTCTGCCAAACACTTGGGCTAGTCTCATACTGATCTTAAATAATCAAACTAATTCCAAAGTAAAATGGAGATTTTCAATAAATGCCGGAAGTTGGTAACCGTGATGATGGAGAACCGCAGATCAAATTTAGAGCATTGACATATGAAGATCTGTGGAATCAGAACAGTTTACAACCAAAATGGGAGATTGCTAGCATGATAAAGACAGGCACTTCAGAAGAGATTCCTCGGAGTATCAAAGGATTCAGAGAGGCCCTTGGGCTACTCAATGTGACCTTCACATAATAGAGCACCTCTTCACAATAGGCCACAAAAGACAAAGCTGAAGTGAAGAATAGCAAATTGTGCTATCATATAATTGTTTCTGAACGCATACATTTTATTAAATATAAGATTAAATGACTTTTTATAACTTTTAATTTTACTTTTCAAGATAATAACCAGTCATTTTTATCACTATTACATTTAGAATTTTAGATTTGTTTCTAAGTAGATTAACTGTATCGCCTTTCTTCTTCATTGCCAATTATTATGGTAATAACAAAGACTTCTTGAGTATCTCTATATAATAGGTGGCAGCAGGATTTAGTGGGAAAAATACGTCCCAGGCGGTTGGAGAGCTGGGCAAATTATTGAACCTTAGTGTATTAGGTAACAGATAGGCTAGATCTTTTCACATTCTTTTTGACCTATAAAATTCTAACTTTTGTTACTATAATAAATTTCATCTGCCTAAGAGCATAAATATTTATAAAGACTCTTAATATTCTAAAGAATATACATATTAAGAATCGAGGCTGGGCATGGTGGCTCATGCCTATAATCCCAGCATTTTGGGAGGCCGAGGCGAGAGGACCACTTGAGCTCAGGAGTTCAAGACCAGCCTGGGCAAGATAGTGAAACCCCACTGGGCATGGTGGTGCATACCTATCAGCCCAGCTACTTGGGAGGCTAAGGCAGGAGGATCCCTTAAGCCCAGGAGTTTGAGGCTACAGCAAGCTATGATTGCACCACTGCACTCCAGCCTGAGTGACAATGCAAGACCCCATCTTAAAAAAATAGTAATATATTTTTAAAAATAATCTACATAAATTCTTAATGTTTGAAAGATGTGAGAGCTCAGTAAGCTGATATATTAGAAAGCCAGAAATCCCTTATGCTGGTGTCTGGTTTTTCAAAGTAATGGGAAACTTAGTTTGCCAAAGTTAGCCATTTTTGTGGCAGATAGTTCTATTTTTGCAAATATCTTTATAGCATTGAACACCAAATCTGTACTCTATTAACTTCTACTATCAATGTTTGTTTTTTTTTTTAATCTGGAACAACAGGAACCAATTTTATTTCTTCATTCATATAACAGCTATTCTTTAGTTTCTCTTTTTCAGACCAAACATAAAATGAGTGAGAATATCCAAACCATAAGTGAAAATAAATATCATTACTGTGTGCTTTACTTTGCTAAGGATAATGACCTCCAGCCCTATCCATGTCCCTGCAAATGACATGATTTTGTCCTTTTCATGGCTGCATAGCATTCCATGGTATATGTATACCACATTTTCTTTATCCAGTCTATCACTAATGGGCATTTAGGTTGATTCCATGTCTTTGCTATACTGAAGAGTGCTGGAGGGAGAGAATCAGGAAAAATAACTAATGGGTACTAGGCTTAATACCTGGGTGATGAAATAATATGTACAACAAAAGCCCACGACACAAGTTTACCTGTGTAACAAACCTGCACATGTAACCCTGAACTGAGAAAAAAGTATATATATATATATATACACACACACATGCATGTGTGTGTGTGTGTGTGTGTGTGTGTGTGTATATATATATAATTACCTCATTTTTGCAGAACCAACTTCCAGGTGCCCTACCACATTGGTTCTTATTCTCTGAACATTCTAGACTTTCTCAGTGTCTTCCTTAAAATATGCTTCCAATACAGATGTGGGACTAGTGTCACACATAACAAAATAAAGCAGGAAGTCTTCTGAAAAATACAAATAATATAAATTGGTGGGAGACAGTGTTTTATAAAGGGAAGAGCAGAGAGAGGCAGGCAGACATGTGATGTGAATCAAATAGTTTAACCTATCCAGGCTTTATTTTCCTTAAGTATAAAACACAGTCTTTACTAGACGATCTTTCATTGCTACTAAATGATTTTTCTGATCCCTGTATGTACCACAGTCCACCCATTGCCCAAGCCCACAAGCTAGAAGTCAACCACATTTACCACATTTGATCATCTCTCAAAGGACTATGCAGTCGTCTAATAGACTTTACCACATCCATTCTCGACCTTCAAGAATCTACTCCCCAGAAAGAACCAACATGATTTTTAAAAATGTAAATGAGACTACATTATTCTCTGGCTTAATTATCCAGTAGATTCCCATATCACTTGAATAAAATTTAAGCACTTTATCATGACCTATAAAACACTCTAAAATCTAGTCCCTGCTTACCTCTCCAAGCTCACCCCCAACCATGCTTTCCCTTGTGTTCTGACTGCAGCCCGTCCAACCCCAGACCTTGGGATTTTTGCCTGTAAACTCATTTCCCTCATCTCCTCACACTGACCCTCATTTACTATGTCGTAGCCCAAATGCGTTCTTAAAATAGTCCTAATGACCTGTTAGTACTCACTTCCGTTACCCTATTTTATTCTGTTCATAGCCTTTATCAGTGTTTAAGGTTATTTATCTATTTGTTTGCTTGCTTTGATCTTTTCCTTCTCTGGAATCTTACAGTCCTGTGAGCAGGCACCTTAGGTCTTGTTCATCACTTTATCCCCAGCAGTTCAGATAAGGCTCAGCACACAGATGCTCAGTAAATATTTGTGGAAGGGAGAAATGAATGATATTTTATGTGTATTACAGTTCTAAAATTCAATAGTTTTGTATTAAATATCAGTTCTAATATGGTGTTTATGTGTATTTTATCTTTCAAAACATTAGCAATAGATTATATTTAAGTGATCAAAGAAAACTATAACTGCAGCCAAGTATTCTCAGGATTGTATTTCTCTTATATTAGCCTAAATTCAATTAATCTCGTTCATATACTTTGGGCAGCTTATATATATTCTGTTAATTTCTAACCTTTTCCAGGTACAAAAATCCACATCGATGGACTGTTAGTTTTGGAACAAAAATCAACCCTCCCTTAATGAAAAGAAATGTCAGGAGATTTATTATCCATGAGAAGTATCGCTCGGCAGCAAGAGAGTACGACATTGCTGTTGTGCAGGTCTCCTCCAGAGTCACCTTTTCGGATGACATACGCCGGATTTGTCTGCCAGAAGCCTCTGCATCCTTCCAACCAAACTTGACTGTCTACATCACGGGATTTGGAGCACTTTACTATGGGGGTTGGTGTCTCAGGGTAGCTAACAGAGCACGAAGCCCCGTCTAGGGCAATATTATCCTGACAGCCGTTTCCACACAGTCGGGTTGGATTAGTTAGGGTTCTTATTTTGGAAGTGACAGAAATTCAATTCACATTAACCAGTGCAGAATAAAAAAGAAACAAAAACTTCAACAAATTTGGCTCATGTAATTTGGAAGTCCAAAAAGCGTAGTAAGTTTCACTTCAGACACAGGAGTTCATATGATGTCATCTGGCTCTGCGTCTCCGAATCTGAGTTTTTTGCCCCTGCTTTACTCTAGGCTGGCTTCATTCAGAGGGATGCTAGCTTCACCTAGTGTCAGAGGTGACTAACAACACCTCAGCACTTACATCATTCTCAACCAAGAAAAAATACACAGAAAGGAACATTTATTTCTTTTCTTTGCCAGAATTCACCTTAATTTCTATTGTTCCAGCTGTGTCTAGGAGGACTCAGATGGAGTGGCTAACTCAAATATTCTTTATGCCTATGTAGCAAAATTTGCTTCAGTACTAAAGAGGCTAATTTAAGTGTGATGGCGAATAAGAATAGTGTAGAGATAAATTGTCAAATTATTTGGCCCCCTAAAAGGATTCAACTTGATATACTAACTTAGTCTTGTAAGAAATAATGATGATTTAGTTACTGAATGTTCTAGGCAATCTTAGTGAGATACGCTGTGGATTCTACCATGTGGTCCAGGTACATATGTATAACAAAAGCTAGAGAGTTTATTTAACACTGGGCTTGAGAAAATGCAAAAGGGCTTTCTGAGAATGACTAAATCTATTTGCAGGATTCTATACAATTTATTTACATACAACAAATGATAAAGAATAAGCTTTTGATTCTCAGTCTCCCATTAAGGAACTGGGAATAACCTTTCACTCACATAGGCAGGAATAGGTTTCAGGGTCTCTAGATTTTTTCCAGATGTCGCATGTGGTTTTATTTCATCTTATACAGAGTGAGACCTGCATTGCTTTCTTTAAGGTCGCATTACCAATCGCAGAAAATATTACCTATAGTTTATTAATTCTAGTAGATCTAGCGCTGCTGTAAGCCTGACACCTCCCTAGGTCTTCACTTTCTTGGATGGATTTTCTCCGAAGATAGCGGTTGCATTCTCTGCTTCATAGTGGTGGGAAAGACATCACAAATCCCCTTTGGCTTGGTGGGAAAATCACTTTCAGGAGTTTGAGATTGGCACAGAAACATACCTGTCATAATGCGTTGTGAGTGGCAACAGAATCTGACACTTACAGAGCACGCCACCTTACTTGAATACGGCCTCGCTTGGTAAGTGACCCACAGGTGCTTTTAATCTATTAAATAGATTAAATTAACCTATCATTCTTAATCTGTTAAGTACATTAATAGATTAAAAGCACCCATTCGTTACTCACCAAGAGAGGCCATATTCGAGTCTGTAAAGCAAACCTTCAGAAGTTTTTTAAAATTGAAATTGTACAAAGTATATTCTCTGATCATAATGGAATCTAACTAGACATCAGTAACAGAAAGATAACATAAAAATCCCCAAATGCTTACCAATTAAAAAACATATGTAAATAAAGAGAAAATCTCAAATTTTAAAAACACATAGAACTAAATGAAAACAAAAAAATGTAAATATATGTCAGATGCTGCTAAAATAGTATAGAAAGGGAAATTTATAGAAAATGCATATTATAAGGAAAGATATCAAATCAATAATTAAGTTCTCACTTCAAGAAACTAGAAAAAGAAAAAGCAAAACTAAAACAAACATAAGGAAGGAAATAATAAGGATAAGAATAGAAATGAATAAAATTAAAAATAAGAAGCAATATAGAAAATTGATAAATAAAAAGCTGACTATTTGATGAAATCAGTATTTTGCGAGGAATGTTATTAAGCATTTTTATAGAAGATGAGATATAGTTCAGGGATGTCAAGAATTTATGGGCTATGCTTTTCATGACTTGGAATACATTTTACTAACCAGTTTAGTTTGCTGAAGAAGTTGTGGATTTGCACTGTCACCTACTTACGATACATAGGTTGTCAGTTTCACCTTTCTCTTCTCAGCATTATTATTTATTTATTTATTTATTTGGAAACAGAGTCTCAGTCTGTCGCCCAGGCCGGAGTGCAATGGCGTGATCTCGGCTCACTGCAAGCTCCCCTCCCAGGTTCACGCCATTCTGCTGCCTCAGCCTCCCTAGTAGCTGGGACTACAGGTGCCTGCCACCACGCCCAGCTAATTTTTTTTGTAGTTTTAGAAAAGATGGGGTTTCACCATGTTAGCCAGGATGGTTTTGATCTCCTGACCTCGTGATCCACCTGCCTCGGCCTCCCAAAGGGCTGGGATTACAGGCTTGAGCCACTGCGTGCCAGGTCATGAATGTTTTTAATTGATGATATAGTAGGCAATATATATATGTGTGTGTGTGTGTGTGTGTGTGTGTGTAATATATATAAACCAATTGTATTCAAATAACAGAATAATTTGAAAAATCTCAGCGTATTTCTGAGTTACACACTTAAATCTTCTGAGCACTTTTAAATATGTGTTTACAAACCTTTCTTCAGAAATAAATCTTGGAAATGGTCTTCTAAAGAAACTGGTGTATTAGGGTTTTTTCAAATTACTTAGTTATTTTTTAAAATTGATGTATAAAATTGCATGTACTTACCATGTGCAACATAATGTGTTGAAGTATAGTATATGTACACTGTGAGTGTTAAATCTAGCTAATTAACAAACGTCTTATTTTACATAATTACCATTTTTGTGGCAAGAACACTTAATATCTATTCTTGTAGCATTTCTCAAGAATACAATATATCATCAGTGGGCAACCAGAAGCTGGGGGTCTTTACAGGGGAAGGAGCTGGGGAGATGCTGGTCAACAAATTCATATTTGCAGTTAGGAAGAATAAGTTCAAGAGATCTCTCATACATCATGGTGACTCTAGCTGATGATATATTGTATTCTTGTATTAGTTTTTTATAACTGTGTAACAAATAACCACAAACAGTTTAAAACAGCACTCATTTATTCTTATCTCACGGTTTTCATGAGTCAGACGTTCAGACACAGCTTAGTTGGGTCCTCTTCTCAGGGTCTCACCGAACTGTAATCAAGACGTCAGCTGGGGTTGTGGTCACATCTGTGGCTCCTTTGAGGGTTTCCTCAAGATGTGCTGGCAGAATTCCCTTACTTACAGCTGTATGAATGCATGACCGCTTGCTGCTTTAACTCTTTAGGAAAGTGTCTCTGCACTCCAGGAAGGCTCGCCCTTTTTGAAATGGCTCAGCTGATTAGGTCAGGCCCACCTTTGATAATCTCCTTTTGATTCATTCAAAGTCAAACTCATTAGAGGTCTTAATCACATCTGTAAAATTCCCTCATCTTTGCCATATAACATAATCATGAGCATGGCATCCCTTATTTTCACAGATCCTGCCCATATTTGGGAGGAGGGGAATCACGCAGGAATCTTGGGGACCATCCTAGAATTCTGCCAACCATGGGGTCATGGTTTCCCAGTCAATATATGGTTTGGTATAAAGAATCCCTGAATGTTTGTGCTATTCTAATTTTTCTACATAGCCTTCCATAATAATGGTTTCTAAAAGCCAGAACCTAGCTTACAGTCTGCAGCCACCAACTTGTGATACATCAGAAGTGAAATCATTGACATTTAATGCATTTATATATATGTATGATATATAATATATGTATATTTCACATATATTTTATATATGTGAAAGCTCATCATAAACTTTAAATAATAAAATAAATGTACATGGTATTTTAGGCATTTATCAAGCCAATGGAGAAAACCATCCAGGCATGCAAAGTTTCTGGGAACAATCTGGAACCCATAAATAAAAGCTTTACAAAAGATAAAAGGCCTTCCTGAAATATATAAGCTGATTATTTTTAAGGTTAGATTTTCCAGAAAAAAGAATCCAAATGGCTTTCTTGCTTTGAGAAGTTTTTATAAAAATGTGATTGGACAATAATTATCATTAGATGTGCCAGATTTAACCACAAATTCTTTTTTTCTAGAAACTGCTTGTATTAACCTCATTCTGTATTGACAATTTTACTATGAAAAAAATATTAGGAAAGTCTGCTCACTTCACTCTAGCCAAAGATGCTGATTGTAAATACTAAAATAACTTTATTTTTTCTTAAGGTGAATCCCAAAATGATCTTCAAGAAGCCAGAGTGAAAATCATAAGTGATGATGTCTGCAAGCAACCACAGGTGTATGGCAATGATGTAAAATCTGGAATGTTCTGTGCCGGATATATGGAAGGAATTTATGATGCCTGCAGGGTAAGTTGGAGGGATTTTTTCATATTACTAACTCAAAAATTTGTATCTGGCTCAGGATATATTATATGTTCTTTACATAAGGACAAAACATCGATATCATGTCAGCTCAAAAAAGTTACAAATGCAAATTTCACATCACAAAATACTTTTAAATGTTTTATTAAGATAAATGAACTAAGAGTTTCTCTGATGCTATCGAACAAACAAAATTAGAATTTCTTAACCAGAAATCCAAAGAATAATAAAGCAGTTTATTTTCTCAAGGGGCTCACATTCAAGAAAGAAAATAATCATAAACAGAGAAGTATAAAGTGATGTTATAAATAATACAATGAAAAGCAAATATTTTTCTTGAAGGAAACATTTTTGGAACAAGTATCAGAGAGATGAGATGTAAATAAGGCCTGAAGAATAAATAACATCCAATTTCAGAATAAGAAAATAATGTTATAGAAAAGACAAAAGGCATAGCCAAAATTATGAAGCTGTGAAATGACAATTCATATCTGAGGGAACTCCAAGGAATGGGTTGGGTCTCAGCACGAGGAGGATGAGAGGAGAAACAAGTAGATAACCATGAGAAGGTGGATTAGGCCATGCTGTGATTCCACGGGCCCTCCCCAGTGCCCTCATATGCCCTCTAACATGTATGTTTTCCAATGAAGGTATGAGTGTGTTTCTTCCTGGAGACACTTGCATTTTAACATGAGATTCTTTAGAACTCTAAGGAGGCCACTGTTTGTGGAAATGATGGAATGGTATTGATATCAGGTGGCAGAAAGTCCTGTCCAGAGTCCCACAAACTGTACCACACGTGCGACCTCTATCAGAAAAGGAGCAGGGATCTATGTGACATAGAGGGTGGGCAAAAGCAGGATCTGGTCCACGGCCAGCCTCAGTTGCTGATAATGTGGAGGGAGGCAGGCAGAATTTAGGGATTCCAACAAAAGGCCCGTACCATGGGGAACAGGTGGAAGGTGCAGGAGTCTTGGAGCAGACAGGACGGGGGAATTCAGGTGAACCATGACATTACTGAAAAGCCTTAGGAGGGACTGGTGGTCACAGAGATGCTTCCCTGGACTGGGGAGCAGAGGTAAAGCTTTCTGCCTAACTGTGCAAAGTCAGTGATAAAACAAGGCTCCAGTCATAGAAAGATACGGTAAGTTATCAGGGCAGCGGTTCAGGTACAAGGATCCAAGACAGGAATACAGTGATTGTAACTGGGGCACATGGTGAGGGGCCTAGTCTGATACAACAGAAGTGCAAGCACCACCATCAGCTGGTCTTTCTCCAATTTACCAATTATTGATGTAGAACTCAATAAATCCCATCCTGTATATACAAGATTGGTCCCAAAGCCTGTTTTGGAGGGAAAGGAGAGAGAAAGAGCCCCTAATTTTTCAACCAGAAGTCTAGCCAAGCAAGACCCAAACACAACTGAGAAAAGGATTGGAATTGCTTCCAGGAAAGCCAGAAATGAAAGGCTTTGACAACTTGACCGAGATTTGTGATTCCACTCTTGTTTCCAGTTCAGTTAAGCATTTACAAAAGCATCCCTGGTTGTAATTACCACGCAGGCAGCTGCTACACTGATTAGAGAACTCTGTCAAGATGGCACTGAAAATTATTTTAGAAAATGAAAGGTGGATGTTGGCAACATTTTTCTGAAGGACCTATAATTTAAAATCAGGTTGCTGGGAACCTGCTGTAAAGGAAAATTAGTCAAGAACTGTCTGTCCCTGGTTATTTTTCCATTTATTCTAACTCTCTTCACTTATTCACTAAAAAAAAAGTTCGAGTGCCCTACTCTTTACCATACATCATACATATACTGAAGGTAGTCTCACAAGCAAAAACCTTCCTGGAACCTGCTTTTAGGGAAACTACTGTCTAGTGGGCCAGATAGGAATGAATCAAAAAATTATGTCAATGAAAAAGAAAACTGGGAAGGAGAAGGTCATTTTTCTATGAGTATATTTGTAAGAAATGAACATGACTAGCTAGGGTGGTGAAGTTAAGTAGTGAATGGAGTGAACTAGTATCTAGGAGAGGAGTAGGAGTTAACTAGGAAGACTGCAAATGATGATGGGGGCAGGGGGAATTCTAGGAGCTGAAACATCACGTGGTGGAACACAGAACGTACATGACTGAGTGGTACAGAAGAGACAGAAGAGTTTGTTTGAAGCCAGACTTCGCAGGACCACGTGAGCCACACTATTATTCCCTGTTTTGTAACGACAGTGGAAAGCCACTAAAAAGTTTTAATCAAGAGATTTATATTAAATTAATTAATATGTGTAAAGCTCCCCAAACACTGCCTGGTATATTGTGAGTACTATTTAGACATTTGTTAAATTAAAAGGGTGGAATGATCAAATTTGAATATTGTGAAAAGTGTTATGGTCAAAGTAAGGAAAAAATCTGGAAAAGGGTAATTGAGGATCAATCAGCAGGTATTGCAAAAACCCAGGTGAAATATGTTAGTTTGGACTAATATGGTGACATGGAGACAAAGATATTTAGAGGTAACAGTGGCAAATGAAGTAATGGATTTCATAAGGTTGGAGGGAAGGGGTGGGGCAAAGAATGATGTATAAATTCATGGCTAAAAAATAAAAATAAAACAGACTACTGGCTTGAGTGGCTGCAGGGATTGTGATAAGAATCAATGAGTTAGGAAACAGTGACAAAGGTCCAGATCTAGAGAGACAGCATGGGTCCAGCATCAGCCAGATGGGGCTGGAGGTGCTTTTGAGACACACAAGTAAGGAAGTGAGGACCTCCACGCATGCCAATCCCCTATCTAGAAGAATGTCCTCTGTCTGCCTACCAATTCATAGCCCAAGTTTTAGCGTAGTTCTCTTTTCATGTGTGAAACTCTTAAGCCTGTTGCCACTGTATCCCCTGTCCTTTTGTGTTAGTAGCTGGCACTCAATTCACCTGACACTCAATATGGCTTCTTGCTGCCTTTGTGCCCTGCCTCTTCAAATAGACAGTAAGAACTGTGGCGGCTCCTGACTAGCTGAATTTTTCTTGTGATTGATTATTTAAGGAATAGGAAATGAGAAGTAGTGAAAAGAAAGAGAGGAAGAAGGGGAAGGTAATACTATTTGAACTATCATCTGTCTAAATTTATGATTAGAAGCACACTGCAGCTGGCATGAAGCCAAATCAATGGGGATGCTTGTTAAAAGTGCAGGTCTAGGATTCCACCCTAGTCCAACAGAATCTTTAGAGGTGGACATCAGAGATCTGCATTTAAGAACTTCCCTTCATAATGTTTATTCAGAATGAAGTCTGAGAAACACTGATAAACTGATGTCAGTTATAAATCCCAAGATGTTCATGGTAATAGAATTATCTTTTTTCATCTATAGGTAGATGCCTTTTTAATGCTCTGAATAGGATTTTGAATAATTCCACCTGTTTCCATACCCTTCGTAGTGCATGGAATGTTTCTTGTTATATTTTAATATATTCCATTATATCTTATCTCAGTTGATCTTTTGAGGTTTTTTTTTTTAAATCCTGTACTTTCTAACTTAAGGAAATGGTGAAAAGATCACTATACTGTTTTTTTAACTATCTAATCTGTATCACGTTAACTAAAAAACTCTATTAAACAATACTCCAAAGGAAGGCAGAAGCTGACCATCCATGAATGTCAAGAAACCATGGTGCTATTAGAAGACACTTAAGAAAAGTCCATTTCTAGAACATAAACTAAGTCCACCAAAAAATGTTCATGTACAGTACAGTAATCATGGATATTCCTGATGAAAGCCCAAAGGAACATTTGAATGGATAAAGAAAGATTAAATTATGTTTGGCATTTTATGACTCTCGAGTGGGTTTTAATTTGCCCTCATTTGGACACTAGACAAGAAGTCAGACTTCCTATTTTTTTTCTCTATTCCACTGCACCCTTAGCTATGATTTTGTATCAGCCAGATTTTCTAGGTTTCTTCTTTGTTCATCTTTAAAATGTGTAGATTGAAATATCTAAGCATGGAGATTTTACATTCAAATTCATCTCAGCTTTTCCACCAAACCCATCAAAATGAACATAAAGGAAGATAAGGTCAGGTGTGGTGGCTCACACCTATAATCCTAGCACTTTGGAAGGACAAGGAGAGAGGCTCGCTTGAGCCCAGGTGTTCAAGACTAGCCTGGACAACAAAGTGAGACCCAATCTCTACAAAAAACGTAAAATTAGCTGGGTGTGCTGGTGCACACCTGTAGTCCCAGCTACTCAGAAGGCTGAGGTGAGAGGGTTGCTGCAGCCCAAGAGTTTGAGCCTACAGTGAGCTGTGATTGCGCCAGTACACTCCAGCCTGGGAGACAAAGAGCGGCTCAAAAAAACAAAACAGGAAAACCCTGTAACAATCATTTTGAAAAATTGTTTGGCATCATCTGCAAAACATAATTTTCTATATATCTGCAAATCGTACTTAAAAAAAGCTATCAACTAATAAAAACCAAAAGAGAGAAAGCTGAAAAAATTCCAACAAAATTTTGAAAGAGAAAGAGCAGATGCAGAAGTTTTATGTGGCTTAGTAAAGAAGAGGTTAAAACATAAATGTCTTGGGTGGAGAGGGGGGTGGAATACCAATTTTAAGTAAAACCAGTATTTTGGGAGATCACATACAGCTGAAGTTTGGGGTCTGGCATGAGCTAGAAAATGGTTGCAGAAATGTGTAAAGACTTCGCAGAGAGTACTTGGAACTCCCTGTTTCTCCCTATCCTAAATAACCAGTCTAATCCATATCATATCTCTACTTTCCCCACCTCTTTCCAAACATATCAACTCCAGAGATGGGACGTTTGTACTCTGTAGCAGTTGAATCTGAGGCCCTTTAACTCAGTGACAGTAAACATAGCAGAAAGCAGATGGGGCCTGAAAAGGTGGGATTGGGTGACAGCAGGCCTCAACCTCTTTCTGTGCTTTCTCTGAAAATGATGCAGGCAGATACACATAATGCCTCCAACTTTCTCCCAATGCAAGAGATTGCAGGAATCTTCTCTAGAGAAGCCCACAGTCTAGAGCGGGGGAGAAAAACCTTCCATATACTGATGTTTGAGAGGCCCCTACCAGAATGAAGAGTATCAGCCCAAAAACCCTCCTACCTACCTGTATTAGTTCATTTTGTGCTGCTGTAACAGAATGCCCAAGACTAAGTACACATAAGGAGCAGAGATGCATTTCTTACAGTTCTAGAAACGGGAAAGTCCAGGGTTGGGGATCCCAAATCTGGTCTTCACCTTGCCCCACATCTTGCCTCATCATCCCATGCAGAAAGGTGAGAAGGCAAAGAAAGCACACAAGATGGGTGGAGGGAGAGAAGGCCAAATTCATTCTTCTATCAGGAGCTTACTCCTGTGATAACAAACCCATCCCTATGATAATCATATTAATTCACTCACGAGGGCAGAACCCTCATGACCTAATCACCTCTTCTTAGGTCCCATCTCTCAACGCTGTTGCATTGGGGATTCAGTTTCCCCAACCTATGAACTCTTGGGCACACATTCAAACCACAGCACCACCCAGCACAAAGGCACAGAGCTTTCAATCTGGTTTCTAGCACCATACCCTAGAACCAAACAGTAAGAATCATCTCTGGAAATGTAGCAATAATATAATCATAATTTTTAAAATCCAGTGGAATGATTGGAAGATAAAATCAAGGAAATCTCTCAGAAAGAACAAAAAAAGACACAGAGGAGAAAAATAACCAGAAAAATTAAGAAAATTAGAGGAGAAGCTCAGGAGATCCAACATCAAATGAATAGGAGTTCTGAAAACATCAAACATGAGCGTACGATATAAAACAAAGAATGCTTCTAGTTCCGAAGCTTACGTGCACCCTATTGAAGAAAAGGTCCAAGCAGTGCTGGACACAATAAATGAAGTAGTTCTTTACACGACATACCATCATAAAGGGTCAGAAGCCAGGGATAAGGAAGACAATCTTAACACTTTGAAGGAAGAAGCATCAGAGCTACATAGAACTCCTCAGCAGTAACTCCAGAAGGTAGAAGATGGTGGAAAACACATTCAAATTTCAAAGGGAAGATTATTTCAACCTAGATTCCTGCCCATGCTAACTAAATATCAACTGTGAGGGTGGAATTAAGAATTTTAGACAAGCAATGACTGAAAAAATGTACCTCTGATACCCTATTTCTTAGGAAACTACTTGAGAGGGTACCTCTGCAAAATGAGGGGATAAATCAAGAAAGTGGAAGACATAAGACCTGAAACTGTTAACCCAACACTAAGGAGTGTTATCAGATAATCCCAACGCCATAGCTCTGCACCAGTCTTAAAGTAACCAGCTCGAATTTGAGCAGAAGTAAGAAAAGATGTGTGTGTGTGTGAGTGTGAGAGTGTGTGTGTGTGTGTGTGTGTGAGTGTGTGTGTGTGTGTGTGGATATGGTGGAACAGCTTCAGAGGAAGCAAAAGAACTAACAAGCTATCCGATGTCCTTGAAAATTAGTAAACATTATCGTGAGGTGTTGGTAGCTCTTTCGGAGCATTCAACATTTACCAGGTACGTAGAAAACTATCCACATGAAAAAAGAGTTGTGTTATTAATTCTGGGAAAGCAAAAAAAGATTTCTGTAATCCAAATGTGTTACTTGACTCTTCAATTAATAAAATTTACAAACTGGCATTAAACATAGGCTGTTAATTTAATCAAAAATAGAGATGCTATAATGTAAAGATGTGGTGTGGAGAAGTTGCAAAGAAGTTGTAAAACAACTAAATCCCTAACTACATAAGAGAAAATAAATATTTGCTGTCTAAATCTAGAAGCTGTAATTTGAGCATATTATCTAGTGATAAGGAGTTAGATACTCTAAGAAATTATTAAACAAGCATGAAGTGGCTACCTCTTGGAGAACTGCTTGCCTGAGGAAACGTGGGACATAATTGCTTTTCATGCCTCTTCATGTTTTTCGTTTTTGTCTTTTTTAACTAAGTGCTGTTTACTCTAATAAAATAAACTTTATTTTTTAAATGTCAAAGTTAAACCTTAAGGCTCTTTGTAATTTTAAAATCCATGTCTCAATTAATTATTCTGTGTTGATAGTCTATACATGTCCTGTCTAGTAACGAAATATGTGATTCATCAAAATATCTTAAATAATGTGCTTTATATTTAGCTAATTTTCTTTCTCTTATGCTTTTATTTTCAGGGTGATTCTGGGGGACCTTTGGTCACAAGGGATC
The DNA here is from genome assembly GCF_006542625.1 of Nomascus leucogenys. NCBI lineage: Eukaryota > Metazoa > Chordata > Mammalia > Primates > Hylobatidae > Nomascus > Nomascus leucogenys. The sequence continues at coordinate 36,111,270 of NC_044389.1, forward strand.
TGAAAGATACCTGGTATCTCATTGGAATTGTGAGCTGGGGAGATAACTGTGGTCAAAAGGACAAGCCTGGAGTCTACACACAAGTGACTTATTACCGAAACTGGATTGCTTCAAAAACAGGCCTCTAATTCACCATAAAAGTTAAACAAAGAGAGCTGTATGCAGGTCATATATGCATGAGAATTCAACTATTTAGTGGGTGTAGTACAACAAAGTGATATTAAATTACTGGATCTAGCAATATGAAACGCACAACATAAGTTATTTAGAATCACTTTAATCAACCAATAATCCTTAGCCAATTTGTAAGGGACTTTTATTTATAAAGTAATGAATCTGGCTTGAAAAACACAGTAGAGATACTTAGCTCTTTAAATCACGAATGTTGAAGGACCAGTGAGACTCAACATATGTTTTTGAAGATAGTCCGTGGGATTTTCAGAATGTCGTTGTCAAGGGTCTCCTTTTAACTGAGAAACTTTTTGAACTCACAGAGTGTTCAAGAAACCCTTGTATAATTCCCTACATTTCTCTCGAGCTCACAAATACTTTTTTTTCTTTTTCCTTATTCAATCAGATTTTCCAAAGTACCTTTCCACCATAAGAAATGAATTTTCTACTTCTACACCCATTTAAGAGACACCAATAAAAGAAAGTCATATGTAGGAAACAAAGTCTGATAGTAAAACAAGCCAGAGATCTTCTAGCTTTTTTTTAGTTATAAAACCTCTAATTTTTTGGTGACTTTTCTACACACACACACACACACAGTCACATAGATATTCCTATCCTACAGATATAACCAGAAAAATCCCGATTAACGAATGATATATAGATAGATAGAGTGATTAGTTAATCAAAACTATATATTTGTTAACAATTTGGGAGAAGGTGATGGTAATTTCATGAGTAGTCCCAAAACACAGGCACAAGAAATTTGACATTTCATAGATGCACTTACATATTTTGACCACAAGGGGGAAATTTTGTGCATTATTACTGTACGGTTAAATGCCTGAAAAAAAAAAGAATTTACTAATACCTTGAAAAATCAAAGAACATCGTCTTCCTCTGTAGCAAGAAAAATTTTATGCCCTTGCATTACTACAGACAAATAGCTTATAAGGCTTATGGCAATGTCCAAACTATTGCAATCATAAAACCCTAGTTTTAGAAAAATTTGAAAATAAATATAAAACTTGAGCACCTACTGCATATAACACATGTGGTTATAACATATGATATAGTATGTTTTCTCTTTTGGACCACATATAACAAAGTGGTCCAAAAGAGAAAACATACTCCATAAGCAACGTGTCTCCTGAAGTCATTAGGAGAGTAAGGCTCATGTATTTTGTAATACAATTAAATTAAGGCTTTATGGAAGCAGTTATTCTGCTTGGCAATGCCTGTGAAATATTATGATCTTCAGGCTGGGGAGTCATTTGCTCATTTGGTCCAAATATAAGACAAATCATTGGAACGATGAACTTGCTTTATAATAATTTCCCTCATGCGCTATTGAGAAGGCACGAAAATAATCCTAAAATATCTAAAAGAGATATGCAGTTCACTCACAAAACACTTGATTCATAATTCAGACTCATAGAATTTTAAAGCTCAGAAGACACTGCATGCCACATAGGCCAATATACTTATGTTATGTTTAAGAGAACTGAAGCCAGAAAACAAATGACGCAATGAAGCAATAGGTTGTCTGAATCACCAATGGGCCTAGAACACAGGTACCAGTTTCACCTTCTCTTTTTCTTACAAAGTATCTTTATTATTGCCTATTTTTATTGAATCATCAGATCTATAAAATCTTAAGTGAGAGCTATTGAACCTGTATTAAGGTAGAAAACTCTTAAGATAAGAATTTTAAATGATGAGATTCATTTAGGCAGCTGGCTGCCAATTCTCTGAATTCACTTCAAGACAAAGTTTCTTCTTCATATATAAATATACGTAGGCATATAAATTATTCTATATTATGGTGGTAAAATGTAATGCTGACTTTGGATGTTCAGATTCAGGAAATGATCTTAGAATTATAAACTTTGTATTTTTAAACTGTTTGGTGCAGCATTTCATTTTGGGTCACATGTAAGCAGATATTGATATATCATTTTTATTCTAATAAAGTTGGTGATCAGAGCATTCTACAAACAATATCACTGAGTTTATTTTGGGCCAATATCATGAATCTTCCAACTGTCATTAAAATCACATTTCTTTTAAATAACTAGTTTGGATCACTCTGAAGCTGAGTTCACAAACTTGGCACTATTAATATTTTGATCTGAATAATGTTTTATTGTAAGGGGCTATCCTGTTCATTGTAGAATACTTAGCAGCATCCCACTAGATGCCTGTAGCATATCCCTTTTCTCAAATTATTATAATCAAAAATATCTCCAGACATTGGCAAAGGTCCCCTAAGGTATAAAATTGTCCCCTTTTGAGTACCACTATTCTGAATTCACTTGATCATTTTTAGAAATGTGAGAGACGACCCAAAGTTATGACATCAAATATTCAGAAACTATAGTTTTCTGATCAAGCTGAACATTCACTATCATGTTCCTAAAAGAAATAACAGAATACTTGACTGGTGCTTCAGCCTGTGGCTGTTTCAAATACAGACTGATCTCCCCACATGTAATGTCCTCAAAGAATTTGTCTTATGCTTCTGCCTGAACTAGAGTATAGTCATAGAGCACCATTAAAGTTTTCCATGAAGATAGGGCTTTATGAAAAACACCCTCTAGCAGAGTTTCTCTACCTTGACCAGAATCCACAGTAGGAAATAGGTTTTACATCACAGTTCTATACATAAACAACCAAATACATACAAAAATCGAAACAGAAGTTTCATAAAACAATACTTACCATTACAAAATGTAACGAAATCTAATATTTTCTACTTTATTGTACTCTATGCTATTCAATTCTATTTTACTTTTAAAAAAACATTTATCCCGTCAACTAAATTGATTTCACAATCTAATCAATCATGACCGGCAATGGCAATAAATGTTCTCAAATAATCGTTCACTATTATATTTTTTATTTGTATAAATTTAAGGGGTACAAAGTGCAGTTTTGTTACATGGATGTATGTACAGTGGTGAAGTCTGAACATTTAGTGTATTATTAACATCCATTTGGGGAGGAGTGGAACAGGATAACAGAAGCCTCCACTGATTGTCCCCCTTCCCAAAGGACACCAATTTAACAACTATCTACACAAAATGATCACCTTCATAAGAACCAAAAATAAGGTGAGAACTCACAGTATCTGGTTTTAACTTTATATCACTGACAGAGGCACTGAAAAGGTAGGAGAAACAGTTCTGAATCACCGGCACCATGCCTCCCCCCGTACCCAGGAAGGAAGCAGCGGTGTGGTGCGAAGAATATTTTGGTGTGCTAAGCAGACAGAGATGACAGTATTTTTGAGGCACTAAACTCAGTGCTGCCCTATTATAACAGAAAACAAACATAGACTAAACTCAGCTGACAGCCACTCATGGAGGGAGTATGTAAACCAGCCATAACCAGAGGAGAATAATCTATCCCAGTGGTCCAGCTTTGTGTTCCTGAGAGCCTCACCACCATGGGCTAAAGTGCACCACGGTTCCAAATAAACTTGACAGGCAGGCTAGGCGACAAGGATTGAAACACTTAGGCGTGTCCCAGTGCTGAACTGGGCCCAGAGAGAGTGGACTGGAGAGGACATGTAACCTACTGAGACACCAGCTGAGAGAGTGCTTGCATCACCTCTGCCCTAAGCCCAGGCTGCACAACTCACAGCCCCAAAAGAGAATCATTCCCTCCATTTGAGGAGAGAGGACAGAATAGTGGGGAGGACTTTGTCTTGCATCTTGGATACAAGCTCAGCCACGGCAGGATAGGGCAGTGGTCAGAGTCATGAGGCCCCCTTTCCAGGTCCTAGCTCCTGGATGATATTTCTAAACACACCCTGGGCCAGAAGGGACCCTGTTTCCTTGAAGGGAAGGACCCAGTTCTGGCAGGATTCATCACCCCCTAACGAAAGGGCCCTTGATCCCTGAAGAGCCAGCAGCAATACCTAGGCACTATGTCGAAGGGTTTGGGTAAGACTCTTAAGATGTGCTGGGCTCAGATGAGACTCAGCATATTCCCAGCTGTGGTGGCTACAAGACTCCTTTCCTTTAAGAACAGCAGAGGGAAAAGCAAAGGAGGCTTTGTCCTGCACTTTCGGTACTAGCTTGGCCACAGGGGGATAGAGCACCAAGTGGGCCCTTGGGGTCTCCAACTAGGACTAGAGCCTTGGATGGCATTTCTGGACCTTCCCTGGGCCAGAAGGGAGCCTATTCACCCTAAAGGGTGAATCTCAGTCCAGGCAGAATTCACCACATGCTGACGAAAGAGCCCTTGGGCCTTAGGGGAACATCAATAGTAGTCTGTCAGTACTCCCATGGGCCTGTGGCAGTGATGGCCATGGGGTGAGTCTCCCCTGCCTTTGGAAAAGGGAAGGACTGCATCTCTTGGTTTGAGTGCCAGCTCAGGCACAGTACAATAGAAAGTCAGGTAGACTTCTAAAGTTTTTGACTCTAGTCCCTGGCTCCCAGAAGGCACCCTGGACATGCCCAGAGGTGGGGGGAACTCACCCTGAAGGGAAGGATACAGGCCTGGCTGGCTTTGCCACTTGCTGATAGTAGAGTCCCAGGGCCTTGAATGAACATAGGTCATAGCCAGGGAGTGGTTACAGCAGGCCTTGGGTGAGACTCAGAGCTGTGCTGGCTTTGGTTCTGACCCAGCCCAGTTCTAGTAGTAGTGATGATGTGTTACACCATCCCCAGTTTCAGGTGTCTTAGAACAGAGAGAGAGAGAGACTTCATTCACTTTGGAGAAAGTAAGGAAAGAGAACAAGAGTCTCTGCCTGGTAATCCAGAGAATTCTTTCAGAACTTGTCCAAGACCATCAAGGCAGTACTCTTTGAATCTGCAAGAACCACAGTGTTACTGGGCCTTGGGTGCCCCCTTAAAGCAGACAGAGCTTGGATCACAACACTCAAGTCCTTTTGAATATCTGGAAAGCCTTCCCAAGAAGGATGGGTACAAATAAGCCCAGATTGAGAAAACTATAATAAATACCTAACTCTTCAAAGCTCAGACACTGAAGAACATTTACAAGCATTAACAACATCCAGGCAAAATGTGACCTCATCAAATGAACAAAATAAGTCACCAGGGACCAATCCTGGACAAAGAAAGATATGTGAACTTTAAAACAGATAATTCAAAATAGCCATGTTGAAGAAACTCAAAGAAATTAAAGACAAGACAGAGAAGGAATACAGAATGCAACCAGGTAAATTTAACAAAGAGATTGAAATAATTAGAAAGAACTAAGCAGAAACTCTGGAGTTGAAAAATGCAGTTGGAATACTGAAGAATGCATCAGAGTTTTTTAATAGCAGAAGTAATCAAACAGAAGAAAAAATCAGTGAGCCTGAAGATAGGGTATTTGAAAATTCAGTCAGATGAAACAAAAGAAGAAAGAATTAAAAAAAAAAGAAGCACACCTATGAGATTTAGAAAATAGCCTAAAAAGGGCAAATTAAGAGTTTTTGGCCTTAAAGAGGAAATAGAGAAAGAGATAGAGGTAGAAGAGTTTCATTCAAGGGATAATAATGAAGAACTTTACAAACCTAGAGAAAGATATCCATATCCAAGGACAAGAAGGTGAAAGAACACCAAGCCAATTTAACCCAAAGAGGACTACTTCAAGGCATTTGATAATCAAATTCTCAAAGGCCAAAGATAAAGAAAGGATCCTAAAAGCAATAAGAGAAAAGAAACAAATGACATACATTGGAGCTCTAATACATCTGGCAGCAGACTTTTCATTGGAAACCTTACTGGTCAGGAAAGAGTAGCATGACATATTTAAAGTGCTGAAGGAAAAAATATTTACCCCAAAAGCGTATATCCAGCGAATTTGTATTTCAAACATAAAGGAGAAATGAAGACTTTCTCAGACAATCAAAAGCTGAGAGATTTCATCAACACCAGACCTGTCCTACAAGAATTGCTACAGGGAGTACTTCAATAAGAGAGAGAAGGATGTTAATAAAATAAGAGATAAGAAAGTACAAAACTCACTGATAATAGGAAATACATAGAAAAACACAGAATATTATAACAGTAAATGTGGTGTGTAAACTACTCTTAAGTAGAAAGACTAAATGATGAACCAATCAAAAACAATAACTGCAATAACTATTCAAGACAAAGACAGTACAATAAGATTAAATAGAAACAATAAAAAGTTAAAAAGCAGGGGAATTACATTAAGGCATAAAGTCTTTGTTAGTTTTGTATTGGCTAGTTTGTTTGTTTATGAAAACAGTGTTAAATTGTTATCAGCTTAAAATAATGGGTTGTAAGATAGTATTTGCAAGCCTCATGGTAACCTCAAATCAAAAAAAGAAACAACAGATACACAAAAAATAAAAAGCAAAAAACTAAATTGTATCACCAGAGAAAATCACCTTCACTAAAAGGAAGACAGGAGAAAAAGAAATAAGGAAGAGAGGATCACAAAACCATCAGAAAACAAATAACAAAATGGCTCAAATTTGCCTCTACTTACCAATAATAACATTGATTGTAAATGGACTAAGTTCTTCAATCAAAAGGCACAGAACAGCTGAATGGATTTTTTTTTAAAGACCCAATGATCTGTTGCCTACAAGAAACATATTTTACCTATAAAGACACAGGGATGTAAAAAGGTATTCCATGCCAACGGAGACCAGAAAAGAGCAAGAGTAGCTATACTTATGTCAGACAAAATAGATTTCAAGACAAAAACTATATGAAGAGACAAAGAAGGTCACTATATTAATATAAAAGGGTCAATTCAGCAAGAGATATGACAATTTTAAATGTATATGCACCAAACACTGGAGCACCCAGATATATAAGGCAAATATGATCAGAGTTAGAGAAAGAGATAGACCCAATACAATAATAGCTGGAGACTTCAATATCTGACTTTCAGCAAAGGATAGATCTTCAAGACAGAAAATTGATAAAAAAACATCAGACTTAATCTGCACCATAGACCAAATGGCCTAATAGAAATTTACAGAACATCTCATCCCATGGCTGCAGAATACACATTGTTTTTCTTCAGCAAATGAATCATTCCCAAGGATACAGCACATGTTAGGTCACAAAACAAGACTTAAAACATTTTTTAAAATTGAAATAGTATCCAGCATCTTATCTGACCACCACAGAATAGAACTAAAAAGCAATAACAAGAGAAATTTGGGAAACTATACAAATATATGTAAGTTAAATAATGTACTCCTGAATGACCAGTAGGTAGGTCATTGAAGAAATTAAAAAGGAAATTAAAAAAAATTCTTGAAACAAATGATAATGGAAACACAACATACTATAACCTATAAAATACAGCAAAAGCAGTACTAAGAGAGAAGTTTATAGCTATAAGTGTCTACATCAAAAAAAAAAAGAAAAAAACAACTTCATATAAACAACCTACTGACGCATCTTAAAGAACTAGAAAAGCAAGAGCAAACCAAACCCAAAATTAGTAGATGAAAATAAATAATAAAGATCAGAGCAGAAAAAAATGAAATTTAAATGAAAAAAATACAAAAAAATCAATGAAACAAAAAGTCAGTTTTTTGAAAAGATAAACAAAATTGATAAACCATTAACTGGACTAAGAAAAAGAGAGACAGTTCAAATAAATAAAGTCAAAGATGAAAAAGGAGACATTACATCTGATATCACAGAAATTCAAAGGATCATTAGCAGCTACTATAAGCAACCATATGTCAAAAAGTTGGAAAACCTAGAAGAAATGAACAAATTCCTAGACACATACCACCTACCAAGACTGAACCATGAAGAAATCTAAAACCTTAATAGACAAATAACAAGTAATGAGATTGAAGCTATAATAAAATATCTCCCAGTAAATAAAATCCTGGGACCCAATGGCTTCACTACTGAATTCTACCAAACACTTAAACAAAAACTGATACCAATACTACTCAAAATACTACAAACAACAGAGGAGAAGGAAATACTTCCAAATTCACTCTACAAGGGCAGAATTACCTTCATACCAAAATCGAAGACTAGCCAAAAAAAGGAAACTACAGGCCAATATCTCTGGTGAATATTGATGCAAATATCCTCCAAAAATACTAGCAAACCAAATTAAACAATACATTAAAAAGATTATTCATCATAATCAAATGGGATTTATTTCTGGAATGAAATGATGGGTTAACATAGGCAATCAATTAATGTGATCCATTATATCAACAGAATGAAGGATAAAAGCCATATGATCATTTCAATTGATGCTGAAAAATCATTTGATAAAATTCAACATCCCTTCATAATAAAAATCATCTAAAATTTGGGTATAGAAAGAACATACCTCAACATAATAAAATCCAGATATGACAGACCCATAGCTAGTATCATACTGAATGGGGAAAAACTGAAAGTCTCTTTTTTAAGATCAGGAACATGACAAGGGTGCCCATTTTCACCACTGTTATTCGAAGTAGTACTGGAAGTCCTGGCTAGAGCAATGAGATAAAAGAAGGAAATAAAGGGCATTCAAATTAGAAAGGAAGAAGTCGAATTATCCTTGTTTGCGGATGATATAATCTTATATTTGGAAAAACCTAAAGACTCCACCAAAAAAACCATTAGAACTGATAAATTCAGTTAAGTTGCAAAGTACAAAAATCAACACAAAAATATTAGTTGCATTTCTTTTTTTAAAATTTAATTTAATTTAATTTTATTATTATTATGCTTTAAGTTTTAGGGTACATGTGCACAATGTGCAGGTTTGTTACATATGTATCCATGTGCCATGTTGGTGTGCTGCACCCATTAACTCGTCATTTAGCATTAGGTATATCTCCTAATGCTGTCCCTCCCCCCTCCCCCCACCCCACAACAGTCCCCAGAGTGTGATGTTCCCCTTCCTGTGTCCATGAGTTCTCATTGTTCAATTCCCACCTATGAGTGAGAACATGCGGCGTTTGGTTTTCTGGCCTTGCGATAGTTTACTGAGAATGATGATTTCCAGTTTCATCCATGTCCCTACAAAGGACATGAACTCATCATAGGCGTGGGCAAGGACTTCACGTCTAAAACACCAAAAGCAATGGCAACAAAAGCCAAAATTGACAAATGGGATCTCATTAAACTAAAGAGCTTCTGCACAGCAAAAGAAACTACCGTCAGAGTGAATAGGCAACCTACAGAATGGGAGAAAATTTTTGCAACCTACTCATCTGACAAAAGGCTAATATCCAGAATCTACAATGAACTCAAACAAATTTACAAGAAAAAAACAAACAACCCCATCAAAAAGTGGGCGAAGGACATGAACAGACACTTCTCAAAAGAAGACATTTATGCAGCCAAAAAACACATGAAGAAATGCTCATCATCAGTGGCCATCAGAGAAATGCAAATCAAAACCACAGTGAGATACCATCTCACACCAGTTAGAATGGCGATCATTAAAAAGTCAGGAAACAACAGGTGCTGGAGAGGATGTGGAGAAATAGGAACACTTTTACACTGTTGGTGGGACTGTAAACTAGTTCAACCATTGTGGAAATCAGTGTGGCGATTCCTCAGGGATCTAGAACTAGAAATACCATTTGACCCAGCCATCCCATTACTGGGTATATACCCAAAGGACTATAAATCATGCTGCTATAAAGACACATGCACACGTATGTTTATTGCGGCACTATTCACAATAGCAAAGACTTGGAACCAAGCCAAATGTCCAACAACGATAGACTGGATTAAGAGAATGTGGCACATATACACCATGGAATACTATGTAGCCATAAAAAATGATGAGTTCATGTCACCCCTTTCCTTCTAAGTGACCCTGGTGCTTCACTGTGTGGCATGGTGTGCACCCTCCTCTTGGGAAATGTGAGTAACAAACTGTCTTTTCAGTGACAATCTTCTCTTCATTGGTTAGCCTCACCATACCTAAATAAAAAACAAATCTACAGTTAAAGGCAGATACTCATACTCTCTGCAGTTAAGCACCAAGCTTTGTCTTGAAGAAGGAACTGAAGGATATCTCCATGTCTGCTGTAAGAGTGAATTTTGTAACAGCTGAAACATAGTTGCAGTATCAGAAAGTAACCCCATGCCACGTAGGGGTGACAGGCTCTGAGAACATAGCAATCCTTTCTTTTGTGGACTCTATTGTCTATTGTGTAGACAAATTTCAAAAAAGTATGCTGAGGCCAGGCACAGTGGCTCATTCCTATAATCCCAGCACTTTGGGAGGCCAAGGCAGGAGGATAGCTTGAGGCCAAAAGTTTAAGACCAACTTAGGCAATCTAGCAAGACCCCACCTCTATAAAAAATTAAAATATTAGCTGAGCATGGTTGTGCACACCTGTAGTCCCAGCTACTAGGGAGGCCAAGGTGGGAAGATTGCTTGAGCCCAGGAGTTCAAGGCTACAGTGAGACACAATCATACCAATGCACTCCTGCATAAGCAATGGAGAGAGACCCTGTCTCAAAATAAAATAAAAAAGTATACCGAGTGTTGTAATGCGTATAGGAGGAGAAGCAAACTGATGTTGGATCACACTGCAGAGGAACCAACCTACCCAAAGAGAAAAAGCCTAGAAGTAGACCTTAATGATCATTCGGATTTCGGAACTAAGAAAAAAAATTATTGAAAGAGGTAGGAGAAGATAATCCAAGCTAAAGGAACAGAACTGGAAGAGATAGAGAGGTAGCATATTAAAGCAACTAAAAGAAATTCAATGGATAGAGTGTAGAGTATTAGAGGTATGGTGGGAATGAGCATGAAAGGTGGGCAAGGGCCAGATACTACAGAGCGTTGCCACCCATGTTAAGGAGAACAGATTCTATCTTAAGTGTACGGGAAGCTACTGAAGAGTTTTTAAAAGAATAGTGACATAATTCAATTTGTAAACATCATTCTTGTAGCTGAGTAAACCAGAGTGGGAAAAGGATTAGAGGTGGAAGGGCTAATCAGAAGGCTGTGACAGTAATCAAGCTAATGATTACAGTGGCCTGGAGTCATGTGGTGGCAGTGGGGATGAGAGGGAAAGAAATTGGTTCAATAAATATTTATGTATATAGGGCACCAAGAAAAGAGATAGAGTCAAGGATGACACCTTAGTTTGTTAGGTTTCTGGGGTTCAAAGCTGGGTGAATGGGAGTGGACTTGTGGAAATAGGGAATACTGGAGAAACAGGTTTAGAAAAAGGAAAGAAGACGACGTGAATACAGAGCACAATGAAAAGATTAGCCTCCCAAGGGATGACAAAACCTCTTCTGCTGTAACAGGAAGAATATGGACAGATGGGTACAGATCTGTGGACATGATAGCAGGAAGTGGAGGGAGTGTCCATCTGAAGGCTTCTCTTTTGTTTTTCCAGTAGTAAAAAGGTAAGTCATCTGTTGAAGGCAAGTGCAGTGAATAAGGAATGGAAAATTCATATTGGGGAAGAGTAGAAAGATTTGAAATGGTTTTAATAAACCCTATGCTTGACACTGACCAGGGAAACCTAGCTGTATTGCTAGGCAGTATTGAAGGGCCAGCTAAGACCAACAGTCATAAATTTATAATGTAATAATTCTTAAAATAGATACTATGTAATATCTATTTTAATACATAGTAGTATCTCTTTAATAACAGAGTTTATCAGCCAGACCCTCCAGTATGTGAAATAATGTATGATGTTGCATACTAAATGTATTATATTTATTTGCTCTGATTGCTTTTCTCATTGTGGAGAAAAATTACAAGAGTAAAATTTGTGAATGCATGCAGGAAAGTGAAAATTACTCTCCATATAAGAAAACAACTCTATGCAGCTCAAAGGGACTGATACAGAGAACTTAGGAGAGGGGTAGAGGATACACACTTCTTCCTTTAACAAGATTAAAGAATGCCTCTAGTCAAGATGTTTCTTTGGCCTCCTATGGTTAAGTGCAGGTAAAAAAAAATTACTTGTAGAAAACATAAGAAAATAACTGACTGTCAACATGAAAGCCATCATAGGTTGTAACGAGTGTTGGATTTCTTAAACCATGTTTGTATGAATGCTTTAGGAATAAGACCGATTTGTAGAAGCCAAAGAACATGCCAATCTAAGCGGGCGGCAGTATTTTGGAAACATCCAGGACCAGTTTCAAATTGTATGAGCTCTCCACTCCTTAGAGATTATGACCCCTACACACACACACACACACACACACACACACTGCCTTGAGAACAAGTACTCTGTGAACTACTGAACATGACAAGTGCTTTACATTTATTAGTTCATTGATTTGATTTGACTAAATTTAGTTTCCGCAACACTATGAGAATGGTATTTTAACTCAATTTTTACATGTTAAAAAAACTCTCAGGCTTGCAGAGATAAATAACTTTTCCTGACCTTGCTGGGTGGTAAAGAGGAGAGTCAAGATTTTATTTAAAGTGTATTCTAACTCCAAAGAGAATACTGTTTCTACTACATCATGCCTTCTGAATAGACAAACGCCTTTGAAACATGGTAGAATGTACTTGTACCTTTGCCTCCAACTACCTGCAAGTCATAAGCACAAAATTACATTTAGCCACATTTGCAAAATCCAATTATTACCCAATTTTAAAATTTACGTTTATAACAAATATAAATACTTGTATTTAAATAACATTTATAGCTTTCATATGGTGAGCACATCCATTATCTTTTTTTTCTATTTTTACAGTAACTCTATGAGGGAGGTCATGACAAATATATTGCCTACCATAGCCATATGACTGTGCTTTCCTGAACTTGATGACTAAACAAACTTCAAATTCAAAAACACACTACTGGCCCACACCTTCTTAGGTCACCTGCTTTTTGGTTGGTTTTTTTCTGCTAATATTGTTATGATGGTTCCATTGAATGATTCATACTTCCTTCTAAACCAAGCGTGTTAATACACATTTGCAGGGAAATATGTCCAGAGTTTAAGATTTCATGGGTCTCTTAACCACACTCTCTCCCCATCAGCAGGCAAAAGAACCAATCTTAATAGTTCTTACATTGCATAGTTCATCTTCCAGAAATATAAATGATCTCTACTATGTCCCTGAAAACTGTTCCTGTCATTCCTTCTCAGTCTAGCTGCCTTGGTTTTGTGACTGTTCAACCAGGAGAATAAAAGCAGCCTGTAACCAGAGGGCAGAGGACTTATATTTTTTGTATAATGTGATTCTACATTTCTCATTCATGCAATCTCTTAAAAAGAGAATAGGTCAAGGCCTATCCTGCCACTCCCTGAGGATCTAAAGATGAAGAGTCAACATCTTTAAACTGGCCCCTGTTATGAACAATTCCTTTGCCTCACAAACCATAATTTCCTGCCCCACCTCCCTTTCTGTGTTGAGCTCATCACACAGGAAGTCACTTTCAGACTGAATTCAATTTTCCCCATGCCTTTCCCCCGACTCATCCCCAAGTTCTGTTGTGAATAGTAACAGGGCACTGGGATCTGCGCTAATACGTTAATTACGAGACATCTGAACAACATATGTTGAGTAAGTACCTACGTGGTAAAAAGGCCTTTGCTGCTGAGTATTCCAGGAAATAAAAAGACATACAAGAAGGAGCATGCATAATTAGAGAAAATTTCTGTAAGCAAAAAACAGAAAATAACACTTTAAATCCTAGTAAAAATTATTAAAACAAAAGTATAATTTTATAAGCCATTAAAATATTTAAATTACTTGGCTCAATAAGCCTCTTCAGTTTATTCTGAAGAAAAATTCAGCTGTAGGATGACAAAGAAAAACTATGTTTGTGAAGGTGGTCATTCAAAGCATCATCTACAATAAAAAATAGAAAATGTCTAAATACTTCACACTAGAAGATAACTTTGGTGCTTTATGATAAGTCCATTCAATGTAATATGATTTACCTTTTAAAATGCAACCATTAAAACTGCTAATAATTGATGAATCTTGGTACCATATTTGTGAGTTTTAAATTATATAAAAATACAAAGTTATAAATATATAGCTACTAAAAATAAAAATTAGTAAAGCGATATATTTGTGAAATAATATTAAGTATAAAAAGCATAATACAAAATTATATACCATGATATAACTGTATTTAAAGGTACTTGAAGTTAACATGTAAAATTTAAAAATGGTTTGTTTAGGTAACTTTATTTTTTAAACTTTTAAATCTTATTATATTTATGTATTTTTTGCTAAAAAATAAACCAATGGCAGAATGTGAGGCATGAGATACTGTATGTAAAAAATATATTTGGGAAGGGTAGAGAATAACCACTTATTCCTGTCTCCGTTGTTTGATTTGCACATTATATAAAAAAAAGTCAAGTAACTGAACACATCTGAAGTCGCAGTATTGGAGTAAATTTAACCATTAGTTGTCAGTGCTTTACCAGATGAAGTCATAGAATTTTATAATTGAAAGAGTCTTCTAAGACCTCCTGATTCAGCTTCCCATTTTCTTAGTAGATACATGTGACTCATGGAGAAATAAGTAAATTTTTTCCCTTAAGCTACACAATTAGTTGGTGAAAAAGCTAAGACTAGAATTCATATTGTACTAATAATAATATTGTAATAATTCTATTACAAGTTCCAATTCTTTAGCATTCATTAGTTCTCACAAAGTAACCCCAGTATAACGTTCCAAATTTATATCCTGCTTCTTTGCAATGTTAGACAGGAATGCCCTTTTTCCCCTCCGTGCTAGTCTTGTCTGCTGTCTTGAGCTCTCCAGCCTTACCCTAACACCCTACACACTCCTACTGTCTTCTTCTGTCTGCTCCTCTTCTAGTAGTAGTGTTAGAGTATCTTTTTCAAATGATCATAGTTGGAAAAAGACAAAGTGGATTTTAGTTCCAACTATTCTGTTTGCTTGTCTTACTTTGTGCATCTACTCAATTACTGCTCTGTTTCACATATTGTGAGAAAAACCGCATTTAATCATACAAACGAGGGAATTCAGAGGTAGTGCCCATTAATGTATGGAAAGTATATTCTGATAGTTCTTGGCTGGCTGTGCTGAGGAATGAGGTGAATGACAATATGATAACACGAGCAAAATAAGTGTCAAATCCTCTTGAACTAAAAGTGACTCTACAATTGTGAAGCAGTCACAGGCTTTCATAAACTACCTGTCAATTGTAATTGTATTTAATCTCAATTTACCAGAATAAATACATTTCTTACCAATTTGTGAAATTCTCTATTTCTGATTATCTTCCACAAGTCATACTATTGGTTTGTTGATTCCCTCAAACTTGTTTAACAAGTTAGATTTTAATTAACATGAGATTTCCTCCTTTGTCCTCAACTATAGATCACACGTAATACAGGAGAGTCATTCATTTGAGTGGGAATCTCAAAGCAGTTGAGTAGGCAGAAAAAAGAACCTCTTCATTAAGGATTAAAATGTATAGGTAAGTCCTGTTTTTGTCTTTGTAGCTTTTAAAGTTTTACTGTATCTTACAGTGTGGGAAAAATATAAAGAAGCTTAGGAAATTTTGACTGTGTCTAGCAATCTTCTAGTTACTTCTCTGAAAACTTCATTGAAACTCTTGGATATTTTTTAGATAATATGCTTGATATTATTTCCATAAGGTACATAGTTGTTTAACTGAATTTTTTATAAAACAAATAACCACAAAAATACAGCTTAGCATTATGACAACATATCTTTAAATAAGGAAGTGGTTTTGTTTCTCATGTGCAACATTTCAAAAAGTGGTGTGTGGATTTTAAAATTGCAATCAGTAAATAATTCTTGTGCTGTTTGGAACTTTTTGAGGATTCTGTGTTTTGACTTCCATTACAGTTTTATTGCTAGCTATTAAATAAATATGCCATAAATCCTAAAGTACACTTTTAGAAAGCAAAGACGGTATTTTTCTACTTTTTATATAGTTGTGGAATTATTTTCAAGAAAGTTCCTGCTAACATTTAAGAGAAAATAATAACTCTCTGGTTTTCTTTTTAGTTAATGAATAAGTATTTTCATATACTTTCACACAAAGAAAGCAAAAAGTTGTGAGATAATCAAGTCAAACGTTAAAATCTCAAAACAATGAAATAATTATATAACTTGGTATGTTTATGTGTGCACATAAGTGTATATATTATGCACATTATTTTTCTGTGACTACAGAAAAACATCATACTGATAAGTCATGCTGAAAGGATGAACAAAAGCATGAACAATGAGTTTGCTATAGTAAGTGTGGGTGAATTTATTTTAAATCCCCTGAACATTGGAAAATTCAATCAAAAGTCAAACCATTTTAAATAATAAAAATATATATACAATTATATGCACTTGAATATATATATATATGAGTGAAAAGTGGATAGCTGTCTAAGCTTCCAGTGATAGAAGAAATAAAATTATTTCATATTCATGTAATAGACATAAGAAATTTATTAAAGTAGCTTAAAAACCTATGAAGTAATTTACATACTGAGTTTGTTCTTATTTTATGTGAAAAAAAACAAATCACGAAATTGTATTTACTCATCAACTACTACTTTGTAAAGCTATACGTGGGAGAAAGTCTAATAAAGAACGTAGAACATTAATCGGGTTTGTTATACTAAAGCAGTGAGTTTATGAATTATATTTTTTATTATTCTTAAACTATCTATAACAGTGTAATATTATTTGGGTAATATAGTGCATTTTAAAATGTATTTTGCTGAAATATTTTAATTTTAAAGAAATTGCTCTGATTTTAAAATATTGCCCTTACAAGCAGCCAAGTGTATATCAAAACATCATTCAATGGGAAATAATAAAAGAAGGCATGTAAATAATATAAATCCTGAAAGAGTTGCACAATTTCAGAAGGCTTTGAATCAATCAAATTTCTAAGTTGATCCATCATTGTACAGGAAATTTGACACTCAGAGTCAACCTTGCCAATTACAAAGAACTCTTCTGTGGAATTTTGGTTTCTAAGGATCACACTTTTTGGAATATTTTATCTCTTTAATCATCTGTATCTACTATTAATAAATAGTAGCTAGGTATTCATATCATGTAACGGAAAGGAAATTAAATTGTACAATATACTTTTTTTAGGTAATTCTAGGTAATTTTGGCATAATTTTAGATAAATCTTCAGGTAATTCTGAAATACTTTTGGTTGGAATGGGCTGCCTTGGATGGTTTCATTGCTTTTTTATAAAAATTAAACTCCCAGCTCTCTTCCAAGCTGCTGTAAGATGAAATGCTCTTTCTTTATCTACCTTCTTCCCTTCTCTGAAGAAGGAAATTCTACCATAGGGCCCAGGCACCTGAACAGCTGTGTTACTCATTTCAGATCCTTGGTCACTCTAGATTTTCTCAGGTTCACCAAGGGAATATCTGTGCCCACCAGATTACATAAAACGTGTGAGATGAGGTTTGGGAAATAAGAAAAAGATTTATAAACTGGAATTCGGAATGTAGTTTACGGAAAGATTTAAGGTAAATGAGCATATCTCAGCTCAGGGACAGACAAGTCTTAGCAGGACTCCTCCTACCAAACAAATCTTATTTCCATTTTCTTCCCTTTTGTCTGTGCTCAAGACATGATTAACTGACTGCAGAGACATGCCAAAGACAATCAGATGCCCTGCCTCCCAACAGTCCAAAAGACCCTGAGACAAAAGTCAGCAGGGGGAAGAGCCATCGCTGTCAAAAACGCATTCCAAATTCTGCCTGTTGTTTCAATCCCGGTTTTTGAGCTGCTATAGGAACTTAGAAGAACATGCTTAAAATTGTAAATCATTAGGCAAAGAACATATTTCTTCCTAGAAATTAGGCAGGTGGACACCAATTTATATTTACAGTCATAAAGCCCAAAATAGTGCATTTAAAGTACAAGCTGTTGCCTATAAAATCTTGGGCCACAAGCTAAAACAGCTGCGCATTTGGCCCAAATGTGTTTCTACTGATGGTGTGGGATGGGCCTGCACACAGGAAGATTAGCTGCAGTCAGTCATCTGGGATTGTGTACTTCCTAGCAAATTATCCCATGCCACTGCCAACTTGTCTTCCAGAAGGCACTCCCAATCTATTTTCTCAGTAATTCATTACTTACCTAACACTTACACTACTGCAACTCCCAAATAGCTATGACTGGCACCCCTAAAATAAGTCACGAGGAAGGGAATCAATATTTACTGTTGTAAGGGAACTTAAAGTTATCCAATCTAATTTCTTAAAAGGTATTGCTCCCATTTGAAGGATCTCGTTCTTTTGAGCAAAGAAGACTTGGCATGATTTCACAGTTTTGGGGAGTATTCTTTCTCTAGCTTTAGTATATGCTCATGACATGTAAAATAAAAGCACCATCCCAAGTCTAAAGTCATTAATTGGATAACTGCCTAAGATAGTTGTAAATAAAAATGGACTTTGGAAAAGTTTATACTGATGAGTCATTCACCAGAAAGAAAAAGCAGATTCTATGGAATATTTACAATATCCATTTGCCAGAGGTTTGAACAAGTGTATCAGTGATTAATAAAATAATATATGCGCTCAGGGTTCAAGACAGTGGAGCAATAAGTCATTGATGGGCATGGTGGTACATGTATTCCCTGTATTCTCTGAAGGCCGAGGTAGGAGGATCACTTGAATCCAGAAGTTCAGTGTCACAGTGAGCTATGATCATGCCACTGCACTCCAGCTGGGGTGACAGAGCAAAAACCTGTCTCAAAAAAAAGATTAAAAATTATAAATAAATAAAAGCCACTGAGTATATTTTTTCTAAACTAGACAAGTTTTTATTCTGACAAGCTTACTTCTTGGCCAAGATATCTACCTGAATTTAAAAGCGCAAGAATAAATTAAGATGTAATGTTTCCTTCTCTGCTGAATATTTGTCAGCATAAAGACAGGCCATACTATCCCCAATTAAAAAAAAATCCCTCCCTTGACCCATATCTCCTGTCCGGCTATTGCATCATTTCTCATCTCCTGCTCTTAAAAGCAAAACTATTCTAAAGATCTGTCTAAACCTATTGCCTCTATTTTTATTTTCTTCCTCCATTCTCTCCTTTTGCTTTTTAATTTTTTATTGTTAAACACATCACATATAAAGTCTAATTTTAAAAAATGAACCTCTTGGTACGAGACATCTATTAATAAAAATAGCATCACCAGTATCTTAGAAGACCCCATGGGCACCTCCTGTCTACTAACTGACCTTTCCCCACCTTTCACAATGTAACTGTTACATGGCATGGTATCTTAATTTCTTTCATTTTCTTCATGGTTTCACCATTCATGGATATATTCCTAAAAAACTTATGGTTTAATTCCACCTGCCTTTGAAAGTCATATAAATGAGATCAATATTATGTATGTTATATACAATAAAGTGTGCATAGCTTATTCATGTTCATAGCTATATAATATTTCATTGTAAGACTGTCCCATAACTTAAATATCCACTTTTCTAGTATATTGTCATTACAGATAATGTAGCACTGAATATTCTTACACAGGTCCAATGGTACAAACATGCAAGAGTTTCTCTTGGATATGTTCCTAGAAATAGATTTTCTGAGTCACATGGTGTATGTATTTTTATCTTTAATCTATCCTCCCTTTTCCCAGTGCAAATAGTTTCTGATCTTCACAGCTCTGAAATAGCTCCTGTCTTGCTCCAAATTGCAAAATCCAGTGGTCAGATCTCAGTGAGTTTACATAATCACTCCACCAGAGACCATTCTTTTCTTGAAACGTGATCTTCACAAAGCTTCCAAAACACCATTCTTTCCTGGTTTTTTGCTTATCCCATGAGTCAAACTTTCTCAGTTTCTGTTACTAGATTCTACTAATTTTCCTGTCCCCAGAGTTTAAGTGCTTTTCTTTTCTTTTCTTTTTTTTTTTTTGAGACAGAGTCTCGCCCTGTCGCCCAGGCTGGAGTGCAGTGGTGTGATCTCGGCTCACTGCAAGCTCCGCTTCCCAAGTTCATGCCATTCTCCTGCTTCAGCCTCCCGAGTAGCTGGGACTACAGGCGCCCGCCACCGCGCCCGGCTAATTTTTTGTATTTTTAGTAGAGACGGGGTTTCACCGTGTTAGCCAGGATGGTCTCGATCTCCTGACCTCGTGATCCGCCCGCCTTGGCCTCCCAAAGTGTTGGGATTGCAGGCGTGAGCCACTGCTCCCGGCCTTAAATGTTTTTCTTCTTCTTACATTCTGTGTGATTCCATCAGTCTCATGGTTTTCAATATTACATAAGCTAATGATTCCATAGGACATTAGGGAATGTCCCTAATGTCCCTTAAGTCCACTATCATTCACTGGAAAACACAAAATGCTCTTACTTTGAAGCAACTTTTAATATCATATGGCAAAATAAACCATTTTGAATCCTAAATATCCTAGTGCTTTATTTATACTTATACATATTTTATGATATATATAACTACTCCATATATATATATGTTTTTTGAGACAGAATCTCCCTCTCTCGCCAAGGCTGGAGTGCAGTGGTGCAATCTTGGCTCACTGCGACCTCTGCCTCCTGGGTTCAAGTGATTCTCCTGCCTCAGCTTCCTGAGTAGCTGGGATTGCAGGTGCACACCCTCACGCCCGGCTAATTTTTGTATTTTTAGTAGAGACGGGGTTTCACCACATTGGTCAGGCTGGTCTCAAACTCCTGACCTCATGATCCGCCCACCTCGGCCTCCCAAAGTGCTGGGATTACAGGTGTGAGCCACTGCGCCTGGCCAATTACTCCTTATATTATACTTTATTCATTCATTCATTCATTGAGTGTCTAATTTGAGTGAAGAGCTGTTAGGTGCTAGATAGACAGCACTGGAACAAAAAGGCCCAGACCTTGTTCTCATGGTGCTTGCTGGGAAGACAGACACTAAAATACATTAGACAAATACCTATCTAATTATAGTTGTGATGGTGCTATGAAGAACAGTTTAAGGACTTTGGGTAATCAAGATAAATAGAAACAACCATCACTGAAAACATTTACTCTGTGGAAATCTCAGTAGAGCAAAAGGTAGTCTTTACTGAAAACTACAAACCTTCCCATCCAAAAGACAACTGTTCCAGTGATTAACATGGAAATATGTAATTTCATTATGATTTGTTTAATACAATGACACTGAAATAAGTATTATAATAGTGAAAACTAAACCAGGCTAGAAGCTCATGGAAGACTTCTCTGAGGAAGCATTGTTTAAGCAGAAATTTAAAGGCAGGCAAGAAACAGATCATGCTGGTTTTTGAAGACTATATTAAGAATCTGGGATTATATCCTCAAACACAAAATTGTTAAAGACGTAGCAGGGCAGAGATGTTATTACATTAGAATTTTTTTCTTTATAAATTACCCAGTTTTCTTTTTTTTATTATACTTTAAGTTCTGGGGTACATGTGCAGAATGTGCAGGTTTGTTACACAGGTATACATGTGCCATGATGGTTTTTAAAAGATGATTCTAGCTTCATATAGAGAACAATCTCTGTGGAGAAAGGAAGTATCTTTTGATGAAGGGAGACTAGTTGGAGGCTAGTTCAGTATTTCAGAAAAAGGATAAACGTGGCTTGGATAAAGTGGTGGGACTTGCAATACAACTTGAGATACGTCTAAGAAGTCGAAAGAACCAGATTTGACATTCATTTGGATGTGAGGGATGAGAGAGGTGTCAAGTATGATTTTCAGGTTTTTCACAAGAGTAACTTCGTGAATTTTGGCATCATTTACTGAGAAAGAAAATGCCAGAAAAGGGCCTATTCGACGGGGCAAAGGAAGGTTGTGAGAATCAGAAAGAAGATGATCAATTCAGCTTTGCAAATGCTGAATTCTAAGCACTGAATAGAGATATGTGAAAGATGCAGCTGGATATTGTAGTCTGAAAATCACGTACAGATCAATGTTTCTCAGGCATAATTTTTGGTTTATCTCTCTCTGAATCCCCCAGGCTGCTTGTATAAAATGCAGAACTCTGAGATGCAAGACCAGACCTACTGAAATAGTCTGGGTGGGTATTGGATTCAGTACAGGAATTTGCACTTTTCCAAGTCTCCAAGTAATTCTTACGCACACAAAAATTTGAGAACCATTGGCTTAGATGGTAATTGAAAGTGACCGAATGAGACCAACTAGAGAGAAAGGAGAACACGCAGGACAGAGCATGGAGCAACACCAGACACTTAGGTTGACTAGAGGAGACGCAACTAGCAAAAGATTTTTTTTAAAAAAAAAACTGTTTAATTATAGAATATTTTAAAGATATACCGAAGTACAGGGCACAATAGAATGAATCCTCATACCTATCGCCAGTTTAAAGTTACCACACCTCAGCAGCCAGTCTCGTTTCCTCCGTCCCCTACCCACACCCAAAAGATATTTAGAGAGGAGATGGGGCCGGAAAGAAAAAGAGTATGGAATCATGGAAATCAAAAGAAAAAGAGTATTTCAATAAAAAGGGATATTCAAGGGTGGGAAATGCTGCTAAGGGGGCTATGTAATATCCTTCTTCAGTAAGACATGAGTACTTTAAGGGAAGGACAATTATCTGGCCATTAAAAAAATGTTCTAAGTGCTTGGCAGAATATTGCAATAAGTATTCAATAGCTATTAGTTTTTCCAACATTCATTCAATAAGCACTGTATCTATAGAGCACCCACCATGTCTTGGGTTGCAAAAAACAATAAGGCTTCAGAAAAAAAGCACAGACAAAAAAGTCGAGGTCTAAATGCTGGCCCCTCTGTGGTGCCACTTAATCTCACTGCAGATCAGTTTATTTATCTGCATAATAGCAAAGTCAGAGTGGATATTTTTGAAACTCTCTTCCATTGCTAACATGCTATGATTCCACAAAATGCCATCAATCTTATAAAATGTTATTATAAAAATATATCATGTAGTACACCTTGAATATGTAAAATTGTATTTGTCAATTAAATATTTTAAAATGAAAATAAAATGTATATATTCTATTATATATTTTAAAAATATATATTATTTTTAGCCAAAGTTAGGTTCTACACATAGAAAGACTACCAAATTTACAATTTATTGAACATACAACAGAATCTAAGTACTTTATAAACAGTATCTCATTTAATCTTCACAACCCTCTGAGGCATGTGACTATCTCCATTTTATGATGAGGAAACTAAGGCTCAGAGAGGTTTTGTTACTTCCCAGTGATCACATGGGTCTATCTGATTATAAAACTCATGGTTATTACTATTGTAATATATTACCTTTCTGCACTGCCAGTGTAGTAATTAAAAACACAGGCCTCTGGACAGGACTAGTGTTTCATAGTAATCTTTATATAAAAAGAGAAGAAAGAGAGTAAACAAGTACATTTGTTCAGGAGACAGAAGGAAATCTCTTTTTTATGTGACTATTTGTGCCAGTATTAGATTCCATGGCAAGATTCACAAGGTAGGCAGAGCCTACCTTCCATCATCTAACCTATCCTTTTACTGTACAGATTCACTTAATGAACAGATCATTAAATACTCTGGGAGACACAGCAGAAAACAAATCAGTCAGTGCTTGCTTTCATCTATTTGATTTACCAACCACTGACATAGGGCCAAATGCCAGACATTATTTGAGTTGTGTTAACAAATTTTTAATTCATTGGACTCATAACAAGGAGGTGGGTACTACTGTCACTTCTGTTTTGCAAACAAGGAAATTGAGGAGTTAGGTGACTTCCAGGTTCACACAGCACATAAATGGCAGAAATGGGATTTGAACCCAGTTAGTCCAGTCTCAGGGTCTGTGCTCTCAGCTGTGCTGTCTCTCTCATGGAACAGTTTATTTGTAGGGACGGGTTGTGGATGGGGAGACAGGTAATAAATATATGAGCAGACAGACCTTCAGGGGAATAAAGTGTTTGCAAAGATTGAGAGTGTGTAGGAGTCATGGGAGGATCTATCCACGGACTAGCCATGGGAAGGAAGAATGAACCTTCTTGTTAGGAAGGGAGGATGAAGAGAACAGTGTGAAGGTGATGAAGACACTTGCTGATTCTTCATTCAATGACAAGGAAGAAAACTGAAATCCAAAGAAGGGACTTGCCTCCTGTGGAGCAGCTTTTTCTGATGACAACAGCTTTCCCCTTTCACTCTCCAGTATGCACACTGCCTCCCTGGATAAGAGAATAGATGTGTGGCATTTTTCATAAGCTCTGAGGAACACATTGTATAGGCATCAAAAGTATTCATTCCATAGACCTTGGAACTCTGTTCATTTCATTGTAACACAAAATCCTCCTGGGAAAATAAAACTGAGAAGCTTGATTCTTTCCTCTGCTTCTGAAGACAATCTAGGCAAGAAGCCAGTAGGATTAAATTCAGAAGGGATTGAATGCAAGATGTTGTTTTTAAAAATATATTGATGCAACTAAATATTACTCAAGCACATTTCAAAGAACTAATCTCGGGTTTGGTCCATGATTCACTAAAAGTCACCTTTTTTTTCTGTGAGAACGATTATGATTTAGTAGATATAGTTAAATAGAATGAACCATGATGAATACAAATGAGGCTCTGATTCCAGTATCCACTCCTCTCTACTAAATGACCCTCAACTAGCTGCTGTGAGAAAATAATTTCAGTAAATTTCTGGATTCCCTACTCTATCATCTCCTCTGAATTATTTCACCCAATATGTGTTGAAATGTCATCTTCCTTTCTTTAGGCTCTTTATTAATAGATTTTCATTTATTTAACCTGTGCATTTAATGATATATTTCTTTCTTATTTATTGTACTCCATCATTCACGGTGCCTCCCTTCTCACCTCCTCACTCCCATCCCCAACATTTTTAACACTGTAACCAACGTTATGGTTTACATCTATCTATAAAGGTAAAATCAAACATTGGAGGATGCACACATTTGGAGCAAAAAACACTGCCATTAGAGTGTAATGTACCAAATTTCTCACCTTTTCGGGACACATTTTGTAGAGATAACAATGAGTGGAGAATATCTTGACACTTTCTATTGCACATTACAAATCAGATCACACTGAGCTGTGTGTAGCAACTTCTAAATCCTTCATTGATTTATGTCCTATAGAAAGTAAACATAGATCCACCAGTCATGCGTTACTTGACAGGGAAGCATTCTGAGAAATGCATCGTTAGGCGATTTTGTCCTTATGCAGACATCATAGAGTATACTTACATACACCTAGATGATATAACCTACTACACACCTGGGCTATGCAGCATATTACTCCTTGGCTACAGACCTGTATAGCACGTTACTGTACTGAATACTGTAGGCAATCGTAACACAATAGTAAATATTTGTGTATCTACACATATCTAAACATAAAAAAGGTACATTAAAAATGTGTATAACAGTCGTATGGGACCACTGTCATACATGTGGTCTGTGATCGACAAAGATGTTGTTATATGTTTCATGACTGTAGTTCTATAATAGGGTCAGTGTATTTTGATGAAGCAATAAGTTAAGGCTTTGAACATTTCATAATCCTATAGCAAAGGGGATTGCCTATTTACTCGGACTTTAGGAAACAGAAAAGGATCTACGATGCCTTCAGTACAATCACTCCACTTTTCTCTGATCGTTTCTAATGTAATTGCATCTAGAACCCTTGCTACACAAAACACAGTCTTTGGACCAATAGCATTGACGTCACCTGGGAGCTTGTTGGAAATGCAGACTCAGGTCCAACCCAGATTCACTAATTTAAAATTTGCATTTTAATAGGCAATTCACATATCCACTAAAAATTGAGAAGTGCTGGACTAAACAACTTATTTCACCCAATATGTGCTGAAATGTCATCTTTCTTTCTTTAGGCTCTTTATTAATAAATTTTTATTTATTTAACCTGTGCATTTAATGATATATTTCTTTCTTATTTATTCTACTCCATCATTCATGCTACAAGCTACAAGTTACAGGCTTAGTTTCTCAGATTCCCAGAATGGAAGAGACAGGTACAGCAAGACATTTGCTTGTGTATTTAAATATGAATAAACATGACCCTAACCTGAGTGTGCAATAGATTTCCCCATTCCTCTCCTGCAGAAACACTGAAAGTGTTGGCAAGTTAGAACTCACAGAGCAGCACATTCCTGAGTTCCGGGAATACTGTGCTCCTCAAAATGCTGGGTATTTCAGAAATAAATGTTTCTGTGTTTTGATAAGTGTGGGAAACACTGCTGTTTCATCAGTTCGGGCTACAGAAGGAAAAGAAGAAATAGAATTGGAAACGTGCAAAGAGCAACTGGCTTTTTGTCATTTGGCATCTTGAGGTTAAACATGAACTTTTCTCTAGGCTTTTTCAGTCCTTTATCCACTCTGACATATGACAGTTGATGAAAATATGTGACACATCTCCACGAGTCCAACCAGGTTTAAAGCAATTCCCAATGCACTACTTGTAATTCCACCCAGAAAACAAAACAAAACAAAAATGCAAGGGGGTAGGAGAAACATTATCCTAGAATTAAGCAGTTTAAATTGTATAAGAAGTAAATCATTTCAAAACTCTGCTGTGTTTTAACCATTATGTGTAACAAATTGCTTGCCATCAATACTAACACACTCCTGTATTCCAGTATCTCATTAACAATTGCTACCTAGGAAATAGCATTGAAACCTGAACTGAATGGGCCGAGTCTTTTTCTGTTCTGGAAGTTTAAGCCCACCCTCATTGTCAATTACACACAGGAAACTTGGTAATTTTGTTATTCCACTAAGTTAACAATCATTAAAAGACAAATTTAATTTTAACCACTTTACTGAAATAAAATTATAAAACAGAAACTTCACGTGTTTAAGGTGCACAATCCAATGATTGCTAGTATATGTACAGAGATGTGCAACCATCACCAAAATCCAATTTCAAAATATTTTCTTCATCCCAAAAGATATTCAAATATACATGATATTCAAGTACTCATTTCCCAAAGAGCATTTTTACAGTAAAATACCACATATTTAAACTGTCATGAGTATTTTTTATAATTTACGGTAGCCAGCAAAATTTTTTTGTGCCAATAAAGGTTAGAAAACATCTGTAGTTAAAAATAAAGGGGTAAAAAGGAAAGAAAATGAAAATGAAGAATGAAAGAAAGGAGGAAGAAAACCTACCTATTTGGAAACTAAATCCAGATAGGGAAAAATTCTATTTTGGCCATTTTGGGGGGAAATAGGCAAGGAAGCAAGCAGGTCTGTAAGTAGTTGTTTCTTGTTTTGAAACTAGTATGGGCTTCATGGCTCTATGAATGACTACACTTTGTAGAACTCAGAAAAAAATATTAACATTGAACAGCAGTGCCCTCTACAGTACATACTGGGCTATCCCTAACTAACATTAATCAGTAAGGACATAACTAACCTGTCAGGGCTCTCTCTCTTATGATTCTTGGAAACAGGTTACCAACACTCAGTACATGTTCTTAAACACCAGTAGAGTCAACAACGTATTGCTCCCATCACTTTGCAAATCTGGTGATTCCTAGAGAAATTTACTTAAACTCTTAGCATCATAAAGTTCCAGAAAAAATATTTCCAATTGTTCTGTTGTTTTCAAATCATTTAGGCAGACTCACCTTTATAGATGGCGCCACCCCTACCATGTTACCACCATGCTCATTTGCAGACAGAAAAGGCCTCATAATCTGAATTATGGAAGCAAGAATCCACACTTTGGGCAGATGCAAAATGCCAGAAAAGATTACTTTCCTTAGCAAAGTAAGTGTATATTAAGTGTAAGAGAGCAGTAATCAGAATATGTCTTTAAGTCTTCAACTGATTCTTCACAGAAATGGCAAGTAGTCTTCAGACATCTATTAATAATCATGCAAGGCTGACCCTATTATTCAATATGGGGATATATGCTGAGTGAAGGAAAACATGGCAAACTACCAACTTGTGTCAGCAGCATTCTTGAAACCCTACTCAGCAGCCTATACCATCCTCCTAGCTATACCATTGCTTGAGGAAGATGAGGTATGAGAGTGACAATACAGATATACAATCTCCTTCAGTTTAAAATAAGATATATAGCATATGAGGATCAGAAACAGCATCTGAAAATTCTTGCCTTGCAAATTATGAGTGCAGAGCTGTATCACAGCTCTGACTTGAAAGGGAAACACTTTGCGTTTCTTTAAATAAGTCTGCAGTCAAGAAATCCTTTCCCTGAAAAGGCTGCAAATTAGCTTGACTAATGAATAAAGACTCTTGGCTTTAGTATTCATCACCTTCCTTTACAGACTTTTCAACACCAGAATCAATTCCTGCTCCTAGCCAATGCCTTCCTAGGAACAGTTCTTGAATGTATTAAATATACAGAAGCCAAAGTAATGAGATAACCATCTTTTAAAATAAAGGCATTAATGAGTTGGTAGGAAGGAAGAAAGGAAGGAACATAAAAATCCTCACCTTTATGGAGCTTCTTAACTGGTGGAGGGAGACAGATAACAAAATAAGTAAATTGTGGGGTATATTAGAAAGTTATAAGTGTACTGCAAAATAATAAAGCAAATAATAATAATAAAGCAGAGAGAGGAAGTGCAATTTATTTATTTATTTTTTTGAGACGGAGTCTTGCTCTGTCGCCCAGGCTGGAGTGCAGTGGCGCGATCTCGGCTCACTGCAAGTTCCGCCTCCCGGGTTCACGCCATTCTCCTGCCTCAGCCTCTCCGAGTAGCTGGGACTACAGGCGCCCGCCACCACGCCCGGATAACTTTTTGTATTTTTAGTAGAGACGGGGTTTCACCATGTTAGCCAGGATGGTCTCGATCTCCTGACCTCATGATCCGCCCGCCTCGGCCTCCCAAAGTGCTGGGATCACAGGCATGAGCCACCGCGCCCGGCCGGAGGTGCAATTTTTAATAGAGTAGTTAGCCAGGTCTCACTGAGAAGACATCAACTGAGCAAAGACATACAAGAGGCCAGGGAGCAAGCCCTGTGAAAACCTGAGGTAAGAGTGTTCCAGGCAGAGGGAAGGGCAAGCACGAAGTCCCAGAGGTAGAGAGGGCCTATTGTGCTTGAGGATGTCTGGAACAGGATATGGAGGTAGAGTGAAGTTAGACATAAAGTCACAGACTGAAGGAGATATGGGACCACATTAGAAATTCCTGGAAGTAATGTCTTGATGCAGTACCAAGAAATTAAGAGGCAAAATATTACAAGATAAATACTCATGGTTATCCTGGATGTCTAATAAACATGTTCACTATGAAAATTTTATTTTAAATATTCTAGAAAACTTAAAATATGCAAAAATGATGTTGCCACACACAAGAAAAGCATGTGACACTCAGCATGAAGTCCTTAGTGGGTGATCAGTGTGGCACCACAGGTAAGGTAGCTTGTGCCAAAACCATCTTTTTTAATTAGAGACTTCCTTCCATTTTTGGCAGGGGAGGGTGTTTGCTAAAAAAAAGGAGCACAAATTTGGAAAATAGCAAATAAGAATAAGGGCTGAGCCTGTATCTGTGAACTAATCGGGAAAATCTATATAAAATTAAACCTTTGAACTTGGTCTCATTATACCGTGCCCTAAGTACCTAAAATAACCAGCTACTGATTGATGGCTTAATGTAATAGGTGTGGTCCTTCTACCAACTTATTAAATAACCACACACCCAAGCAGCCAGCATGAGTAATTATTTACGTTGTTTTCATTCATCACCAGTAACTCTTGAAGAATTAGCATATGCTAGTAAATGAAGTACAGAACGAATTTCATATTTCCTTCTTTTCTATTTGTAAGCCACATAAAGTTTCATTTTCTCCCGGTCATAAATCACTGTCTGTGTTTTTCGTCTCATATGTAAAATTATTTCACTTATGGTAATGGTATGATCATATGATTATAAATATTAACTGATAGCTGCCTAAATTATATACTTGTAATATTGCATATATATGTTACATACATTATTATAAATTATATAACATCTATGTAATCATAATTGCCAATTGTTTCCTCTTATTACTAGATACCTAAGGCTACAGTAATGGGAAATTCTTTATTATATCAAATTCATGTCTGTCTACATATATGCCTAGAGATTTATATTGTAGGTCTGTATTTTTTAATCCAAAGGCAGTGAAATGAGTGGTTTCCAATACTCTTTTTCAGAGCTTCAGATACTACCTCTAAGATAATGACTTCAAAAAAATGATGAGTTCATGTCCTTTGTAGGGACATGGATGAAGCTGGAAACCATCATTCTCAGCAAACTATCGCAAGGACAAAAAACCAAACACTGCATGTTCTCACTCATAGGTGGGAATTGAACAATGAGAACACATGGACACAGGAAGGGGAACATCACACACCGGGGTCTGTTGTGGGGTGGGGGTAGGGGGGAGGGATAGCATTAGGAGATATACCTAATGTAAATGAAGAGTTAATGGGTGCAGCACACCAACATGGCACATACGTTGT
This sequence comes from Nomascus leucogenys, assembly GCF_006542625.1. Taxonomy (NCBI): domain Eukaryota; kingdom Metazoa; phylum Chordata; class Mammalia; order Primates; family Hylobatidae; genus Nomascus; species Nomascus leucogenys. Next base: position 36,141,823 of record NC_044389.1, read on the forward strand.
GCACATGTACGCTAAAACTTAAAGTATAATAATAATAAAATAATAAAATAAAAAATAAAAATAAAAAAATAAAGTCATAGCAGAAAAAAAAAAAAGAACACTTCCAGTCCCAAGACTTTTGCTAAGCCAAGACCCATCTTAACAGCTGACTGCTGGGAATTAACACAAAAATACTAACAGTTACTGAAGTGAAAATTATTATTAGAACATCTCAAAAAAACTCAAACTGTCTAGTCATGTGACTAGTATAAATAAATCCCCAGTCACTCAAGCTCAGTCTTCAAAGTTTCATCTTGGACTTCCACTCTTGCCCTTGGCACTGAATTCTCTACCAGGGAATGGTTCTAATTTTTCATCTTCAACATTTTCCTAAACCCTTTCTTTTCCACACACACAGCCCCTACATGGCCCTTGGCACGTCATATCCCATGAATGGACTAATAAATTTGTCTGATGGGACTAATAAATTTGTCTGCACAATGAGACCTCCTGCCTCATAACTCCCACCTCTTGCAGCCCAACCGGGCCACCAGATTAACCTTTCTAAAACACTGCTGCTTTTCTTTAACTCCTCATCTCAAAAAGCTCACTGATACCCTAAAGCCAAGAAAGAGTCCAAATCCATTACTCACAAAGTCTTCCATAATCTTGACCAGCCTTATTTTTCTAGATTATTTTCCATTTGCTTTCCTATAACCACCACACTGGGCCAACTACTTTTCGCCAAACATACTTTGCACTTCTACCTCTTCTGTTCCCGTTTCTTCATTTACCCAGAAGGCCTACCCATCTTTCAAGGCATAGCTCACATGTCACATATTCTATGAAGATTGGTGGCATTTCCTCCTCCTTCCTCTGACTGAAGGAATTTTTATAATAGTTTCAAGGGGTAGAAGTGCAGTTTTGTTACATGGAGGTATTGCACTGTTATGAGGTCTGGGCTTTTAGTGTAGCCATCACCTGAATAGGGTACACTGTACACATTAAGTAATTTCTCATCCTTCTTTCCCCTCCCACTCTTCCATGTCTCCATTATTCTACTCTCTCTGTCTGTGTGTGCACATTATTTAGCTCCCGTGTATAAGTGAGAACACGCAATATTTGACTTTTTGTTTCTAAGTTGTTTCACCTAAGATAATAGCCTCCAGTTCCATCCATATTGCTGTAAAAGACATGATTTTATTCCTTTTATGGTTGCGTAGTATTCTGATATTTTTTATATATATATATATATATATATATATATATATATATATATAGTGATCTGTTGATAGACACTTAGGTTTAATACACATCTTTGCTATTATGAATAGTACTGCAATAAACATATGAGTACAGGTAATTTTTGATATAATTTTTTTCCTTTGGGTAGATACCCAGTAGTTGGATTGCTGGATCAAATGGTAGTTCTATTTTTAATTATTTGTGAAGTCTCCACATTGTTTTTCATGGAAGTTTTACTAATTTACTTTTCCACCAAAAGTGTGAAAGTGTTCCCTTTTCTCTGCATCCTCACCAACATATTATACCTTGACTTTCTAATAACCATTCCGACTGGTGTAACAGTTTATCTCATTGTGGTTTTAATTTGCACTTCTCTGATTAGTGACATTGGGCATTTTTTCATTTGTTTGTGGCTATTTGTATGTCTCTTGAGAAATGTCTATTCATGTCCTTAGTCCACTCTTTAAGGGGGTTGTTGTGTTATTTTGCTGTTGTTATTTGAGTTCCTTATAGATTCTTGACATTAGCCTTTTGTAAGATGCACAGCTTGCAAATATTTTCTCCCATTTTCAGGTTGTCTGCTCACTCTGTTGATTATTTCTTTTGCTCTGCAGAAGCTTTTTAGTTTAAATAAGTATCATTTGTCTATTTTTATTTTGTTGCATTTGCTTTTGAGGACTTCATCATAAATTCTTTGCCTAGGTTAATGTCCTTAAGTTTTCCCTACATTTTCTTCTAGCATCTTAATAGTTTCAGATCATAAATTTAAGTTTTTAATCCATCTTGACTTAATTTTTGCATATGGTGAGAGATAGAGGTCCAATTTTATTCTTTGATGTACAGCAGTCCAATTTTACCACCACCATTTATTAAATGGGGTGTCCTTTCCCCAGTGTATGTTTTTGTCGACTTTGTCAAAGGTCAGTTGGCTGTAGGTATGTGGCTTTATTTCTGAGTTCTCTATTCTGTTTCATTGATCTATGTGTTTATTTTTATACCAGTATGATGCTGTTTTGGTTACTATAGCTTTGTAGCATAATTTGAAGTCGTGTCATATGATACCTCCAGCTTTGCTCTTTTTGCTTAGAATTGCTTTGGCTATTTGGCTCTTTTTTTTGGTTTTACATGAATTTTAGGAT